>NC_072000.2:59635586-59938616 GCF_028885655.2 Pongo abelii | reverse complement strand
TCTCTTATAAACTATAGCACAATTAATAATTTACCCATTAATCATCTCACGTGTGTGTTCACACATAGACACTTAGGTTGATTCCGTATCTCGGCTATTGTGAATGGTGCTGCAATAAATACAGGGGTGCAGATATCACTTTGACATACTGGCTTCATTTCCTTCGAATATACACCCAGTAGTTGTACTGCTGGATGATATGGTAGTTCCATTTTTTTCTCTTTGAGGAACCCTATATTATTTTCCATAATGGTTGTCCTAATTTATATTCCTACCAACAGTGTGTAAGGGTACCCTTTACTCCACATCCTTGACAATGCTTGTTATCTTTTGTCTTTTTGATGATAGCAATTCTTACTGGAGTGAGGTGACATTTCACTGTGGTTTTAACTTGCATGTCCAGAGCCTCCATGAACTGAGTTCAAGTTCTTTTTGCCCTATCTTCAACTGATCTTCTGCCCACCCTACACTCCAGGTCGACTGATCTCCCAGCTCATCCTCATCCACTCTCAGAGCATTTCTGCTTAAGATGCCTTCCTCAACCTCATTTTTCCACAATCTCTCCTCCAGGAATTCTTCTTCCTGGGCCCCTATCCCTCCAGTATCAGTGTATTCCTTTTCTGGACTCTTCTAGTGTTCTATTTATACCTCTCTATTGGCCTATTCTGCATTGTGATATGTGTATTTATTCATCTAACATTCGACAAGTATTATTTAGGCTCCATGATGTTCCAGGCACTGTGCTAAGTGCTGAGTAGACAGAAGTGACCAAAGCAGTGAGGAGCTCAGTCTGGAGCTCCTCACAGAGCTCTAACCATCTAGAGGCCTGAATGGAGCTCTAAATCTCCTACCAGGGCAGTGGTTCTTAACGGCAGGTGGTGGTGGCCATTTTGTCCCCCTGTGGGACATCTGGCAATGTCTGGAGACATTTTTGGTTGTCACAGCTGGAAAGGGGTGCATTGCTATATAGCGGGTAGAGGCCAGGTGTGTTACTAAGCATCCTTCAATTCATAGAACCTGCACCCATAACAAAGAATTATCTGGTCAACCTGGACAACATAGTAACACCCCATCTCCACTAAAGTTTTTTTTAATTAGCCAGACATAGTGGTGCACCCCTGTAGTCCCAGCTACTCAGGAGGCTGAGGTGAGGGAATTGCTTGAGCCCAGGAGGTCGAGGCTTCAGTGAGTCATGATGGTGCTACTGCACTCCAGCCTGGGTGACAGAGCAAGACCCGATCTCAAAAAAAAAAAAGAAGAAAAGAAAAAATTATCTGGCTGCAAATGCCAAATGTCAATAGTGCTGAAATGGAGAGACACTGTCCTAGATTTAAAAAATAAATAAAATTAAGTACCTAGGGAGGGGAGTGTGTTTATTGCTTAGTTTAATATTCTCCAAAACCCCCAACACAGTGACTTGATACATAGTAGCTCCTACATATTTTCAGGAATAAAAATGGTACCCTTAGGATATAGGAAAGAGATAAGTTTTAATTAGGAAAAGCAATAAGAAATATTAGTTAATTTCAGAGGGGAAATCATAGTCTAAACTTCTTTGCCATGGGTATGGTAAATTAAGTTAGTATTTTATGCTCCATTGTTGTGTTTTCTTCATTATAATATTTATCATATAAATCCACCAACTTACATAACTCATTGGGAAAGCAAGGGATTAATTAGGCAATTTCAAGATGCATAAATAC
This sequence comes from Pongo abelii, assembly GCF_028885655.2. NCBI lineage: Eukaryota > Metazoa > Chordata > Mammalia > Primates > Hominidae > Pongo > Pongo abelii. The sequence continues at coordinate 59,936,913 of NC_072000.2, read as the reverse complement.
ATTAATATTAACAAAATATATATGGTGATTGGGGAACACATTAAAGGACATAAATCAAAGATAATATAGCAGAGCAAACTTACCAACAGAAAGCAGGCTTGCAACGTCTACAAATGTTCTTTTGTATTTAATAATGTGACAGATTCCTGGCACAATCCTCCTATTTGTTATAGGGCTATTAATTTCATCACACGCACCTTGCATGAACTTGCTTTATTGCATTTGTGAGTATAATGGGAAGGGTCATGAGAGGTCACTGCCACGGCAATGACTTGGCATCCACAGCTTTTGAAATGATTCCTAGGCGCACAGCAAAGACAAACCTCTGGCGAGGAATGGCGTTCCGATGTGCTAACAGGATGCCCACAGACATGCATATCAGGTTCAGGCTACCTGGGAGCTCTAGCCAAGCCCAGAGTCTCCTTATATCTGCGGGATTTTCCCTCCCAGCTGTCCAAGGAAGACTTTATTCAAAGGTATAAATCGCCGACACTTCAGTCTTAGAATCTTACTGAGAGCTGTAATTGGGCCCTTTTCATTTTACAGAGAGTGAAACTAAGGCAGAAAGAGTTGAGGTGGTTGCCAAAGGCAGACAACTGGCTGACAGATGACCTGGTCTAGAGGCCTCTGAGGCTACTACATCTCTTTACCTTTTCTGATTTAAAATAGAAGAATCTCCCACTATTAAAGAGAGATTACACTTAATATACCCATTGCTAGCAACTGGCTTCTTTATTTCATGTATTATTTGGTTTCAAATGCATTTTACGGTTGAAAGAGGCTTTGTATACCTTTAACCAAACATGGATATGTTAATTTACGCATTTGTCAATGTCTGGTGGTTGATGTCTGTGGAGCAGCCAGTGTCTAATCAAGAAAATGGAAAACATTCCAGATATTTCAGACGGCATTTCATACAGGTAAATGGTTCAAGGGGTGTTGGAGGGATTGGGGAGCACAAAAAGCAAACTGCAAAATTGCTCAAAGTAACTGTGGAAAGGGCTTAGAAGAGCAAGGGGGACAATGATGTCCTGACTCATGTCCACTGCACTCTTCTGGCTGCCACAGTGGGAATCACCTGGCTGCTGAAGAGGAACCCAGGAGAGGCGCTTGCTGCCCACTGATGCTGCTCCATTGCTGCTACTGCTGCCTGGAGCTGGTAGTCTCCCATCACTACCTCCCACTGGCAGAATCTAGTAAGCCAGCTGGCTAAGAAGTCTGAGAGGCATAGTTTCAGGCTTTTCCTGTCCCAGAAGTAGAAAGGTGGGTAAAAAAAGGCTAAGTATGAAGTTGAGTGACCACCCTTCCACTGAAAATTCTATGCATGTCTCGTGTAAGAACAAACTGCAGGTGTATTTTTAAAACGTGCCCATTCTTGCTCCCGTGTCATCCAGTCTTCATCATCTTTTATTCCTATTTTCTCTCTCTCCTTCCTTCTTCACATATTCTGGGCTAAGCAATGCATTTGGCATTGGGAATGCCAAGTGAACCAGACAGTGTTCCTGCCCCATGATAGTTATAATTTATGCCAATGGTAAGACAAACCTTTTGAGCTCTTCCAAATTTTTTTCTTGTTTTCATTTTTGTTTTTACTTTTCCCATTCCTAACTTTCCCAGGATAGTAATTCCCTTATTTAAATGACATACAGATGCTGCTTAATATTCATGAATTAGAGTGCTGTTTACACTCCTACAGTAAACATAAATCATTTGCCTAATAGGATGCAATTTCAAGATTAAGAGAGGATACTAGTTAACGAGTGTGTGTGAATTTTACCATCTTATTCTTCACAGCTGAGACTCAGTCAAGGCTTTCTTTTATTGTAATCAGTCTAAGGGATATTAATAAATAATATTTTTCAAGACAAAAAAGATGAAACCATAGTTTGTATATATGGAGCTCGCTCTCTCTCTCTCCATATATATATATGGAGCTCGCTCTCTCTCTCTCCATATATATATATATATTTATTTATTTATTTATTTATTTTTTTGAGATGGAGTTTTGCTCTTATTGCCCAGGCTAGAGTGCAATGGCGCAATCTCAGCTCAACGCAACCTCCACCTCTCATGTTCAAGCAATTTTCCTGCCTCAGCCTCCTGAATAGCTAGGATTACCGGCATGCACCACCATGCCTGGCTAATTTTGTATTTTTAGTAGAGATGGGGTTTCTCCATGTCGGTCAGGCTGGTCTCAAACTCCCAACCTCAGGTGATCCACTCATCTCGGCCTCCCAAAGTGCTGGAATTACAGGTGTGAGCCACCGCGCCTGGCAGGATCTATATTTCTCATAGAGCTTCTCTGCAAAATGCATAAAAACCAGTTTGTTCACTCACTGAGCTAAATGTATTGATGGTTACCAGTGTATCCAGTGCTTGGTGCTAAGTATACAGAAGAACATAAGAAAGAAACCCTGTTCTCCAGAACTTGCCACCTACTGGAGTCAATTAACAGTGACAGCCTGGGGTACAGAATGCCTAGTGAAGGGGTAAGAACACACAGAGAGAGGGTGCCCACGTCAGCCGGAGGACTCAGGGAAGGTTTCCAAGAGAAGGGAGGATTTCAATGAATGTGAAGGTGAGTACAAATCAAGTGAATAAGGGAGAGGAGGAGAAGGCCTTTCAACCCCAGGGCACATTGCACAGGAAAAGTCATGAGATAGGTATTAAGGAAGGTGCAAGGATGACTTCTATCAAGCGTGAAATGAGATGAGATGACACTGTGGTTGTTAGCAAGAGTTGGGCTTTGGAAGTTTTAAAATACTGTGCAAAGGGCTTTATTCTTAAGAAGGTGGTGAGCCACCTACCAGCTTTGGAGGGGAGAATAAGATCATTCTGGGAGCAGCATGGAGGATGGATTGAAAGGAATCAAGACTGAGACAGAGGGAACAGTTGGAAGACATTGTGGTCCCTAGATAAGAAATGACAAGGACAGAAAGTGTGCAGCTGGAGGGGGAGATGAAGAGCAGAAGGCAGAGCCAAGAAATATACAAGCTAGAGAGTCAATAACATAGAGTGAGAAGAGGAATGCTATGACAGGGCAAGGAGGATCTCAAATGTCTTCCAGGAAGTTGATTTGGGTGACCTGCAGGCTGGCAGTCCAATGACCAAAGCTAGGAAATATAGGAGCAGGACAAGTTAGCAGAGACAGATAGTGAGTAGTGGAAGATGGCTGGGGGAGAAGAGGAGTTCCATTTTTAACACGTTCAAATTCAAATGCCTAAGAAACATCCCCATGAAAAGACCCAGTGTTTGGTGAGCAACATGGATATGGAACTCAGTGGACAGGCCTGAGCTGTCTACATGGCTTTGAGAGTCATCTGCTTTGTAAGTGAAGCCACGGATGTGGAAGAAATAACTCACAGGGGAGAGAAGGAGGCTGAGGATAAATTGCCTGAAAACATCGACATTTAAAGGACTTACAAAGTAAAAGAAACTCACAAAGAAAAGGGAAAGAATGGTCAGAACTGCAGGAGGAAAAAAAGTATGCCTGTTCTGCTCTTCTTCATCTTATGCACCTGGATCCCCCAGGTTGTTTCTGTTGGAAACCAGTTGTCGATCCTTTCATTTCCTGTTCTTCAGTGAGTTCTATCATTACATTTTCAAAACAGATCACAACTGTGTGTGCCTCTCCTTACACTACTGGCAGCATCTGGGTCCTGGTTCAAGCCCCTGGACTATGCGATCTTCACCTCCCCACTCATCCTTAATTCCCCCTTGCTCAGCTGTAATCCAGAGAACCTGCCTGTTTTGTTCATTCAACACAGTGGTAGTTTGTTGAATGAAGGAATGATTGAATGATTGAATAAATGTAGAACTGCCTAATGCTACAAAGAAATCAGGAAAATTCTTTTGATTAGGCATTCTGGAAGATTTTGGTAAAGCCATTCTCCTGGAGAGGTAGAAGGTGTTAGCAGTTGTGTCTTTAATTCTCCGTGATGTTAGTGACAGGGATTATTCTCTGCGACCGTAGGTTACTCTCTTGCCTGTAGACAGAAGAGCTGAAATTAAACTATTTCTTAAAACTTTAAGTTTCCATAGAGAAGGGGATTTTTTTTTTTTTTGGGATGATCAAAACTGTCCATTACCACCCAGTGCCTCATGCTTTCAAGGAAATCATAGCATTAACTGTCCAAATCTTGAATCTTCCTTAAACCTCCCACTAAAATTTTGATATATCATAAATTTCAGTTCCTCTAATGAGATACCAGTACCAAACCCCCTGGGCTCCTCGTACGCTTTCTATGTCACAGCTTGGCAACTTTTAGGAAGTCAAGTAAGGGATTCTGTGCCTTCTACATCAGAACCAAATTGAGGAGTAGATGCTTTCACAATGGAAAATTTATCTCACCAGGTACATGTCTGCCAGACCATTACTGCACCTTTCTGTAACCTTTATGAGGTGTGGAGTGAGTGTGTTTTAAAGAGGAAAAAAAAAATCCTCTAACAGGATTTCTCATGAGTCAATTGCCAGAGTTGGCAGAAAGTGTAAAACGGAGTTGATGAGGAAGGAGGGGCTGGAGTTTTGCTGAAGGACTTGGGCCTCATTAGTGCTTGGCACACAGGCCTAATGGAAGGCTTAAAGTATTGTTGGGACAATCCCTCAGATTCCCGAGTCTGGCGACTGTCTCCAGAAAAAGATGAGTAAACAAGTGTGCAGCATCAGCGTTGGAGTCAGCATGCCCAGGCAAGAACTGCGGCCCGATATTTATTGCTCTGCCAATGCTTCCCATTAAGGATGTCCCCTGAAGGCTCTAGTATTGGGCACCGTTTTTCAGATAGAAATTTAGTAACTCAATTGGCATCCACCTGGGCCCCATGGCAAGTGGGAATAAAGCATGTTTTCCCTTCAAGTGACAACACAGTGATAAATAGATCTACCGTCTTTCCCTCCACTGTAATGCTCACCCTCTGGCCCTCCTGCATAGGAAAAATGTTTTCATTTTTCCTTGCTAGAAAGAGGTGTGTATTAACCCGGTTCTCCCAAACCCAGCTCTAAGCAGAGTATAGGCGGAGAGCTGGGTTTGGGATTTGGTGATTGTTGATGACACCCGACTTTCCTTAAGGTCTTTCTGCCCCAGAAGAAAGCTCAGATTGTCAGACTGCAATGAGTGTTCCCTCCCTTTTAGCTGCCCTGCAAGGTAGGGAATTAGTCCCAAGACTGTCAAAGTCATAACAGCTGTGGAGGAAATCCAACACGGAAGGAGCCCAGGGGAAAGGGCTGCCTTGCCGACAAAGTACTAAGGATGTCCTTGAGCTGAGTTTATCAAAGAAATCAGTTCACGATGGGCTGTTCCCCACGATATTGGAGATAAATGGCAACCAGTATCCCAAGACCCTGAGTTTGCTCCAGGCTGATTTCCAGGAGCATAGAGATCTTCACCAGAGATCAGAAGCAAAGCACCAGAATCCACAACAGGCGCCTTAAAAGCAGCCCTGAGCAGAAGCTTCCAGAGGAAGATGTGCTTCCTCCTCCCTCCTGATACCCGTGGCACCTAAGATTCCCAGGTCTTGGAGCCTGGGCTTCAAAGCAAGGCCATCTAAATGGTCACAACAAAACCAACCAACAGCCCAGACATGGTAGCTCACACCTGTAGTCCCAGCACTTTGGGAGGCCGAGGTGGGCAGATCACCTGAGGTCAGGAGTTCTCGACCTGCCTGGCCAATATGGCGAAACCCCATCTCTACTAAAAATACAAAAAATAAACTGGGCTTGGTGGTGTGCACCTGTAATCCCAGCTACTCAAGAGGCTGAGGCACAAGAATCGCTTGAACCCGAGAGGCAGAGATTGCAATGAATCGAGATTGCCCCACTGCCCTCCAGCCTGGGTGACAGAGTGAGACTCCATCTCAAAAATAAATAAATAAAACAAGAAGGTGCCCCTCTGGAGACCTCCAGCTTCTATCTCCTGCCAAGTTCCTCCCACCTGGATCTTGAATATTGCATCTGGGAGCAGGGTGTCCTCTGTGCTCATGAACAAATGTAGGCTCTCATGCCTCAACCCTGGCCCAGCTTCAGAATCATTTAGGGGAGCTCTTAAAGAAATAAATGTTCAGGCCCCACCTCCAGACACACTGGAGGCGCGTGGAATTTTAAAGGTGGCACCCAGAAATTTTAAATCATTTTGAAGAGACTTGATGCTGATGCAGCTATCCATGGGCTCACTTTGAAACCACAGTGCTGTAGAGAGGAAGGATTCCAATCTGATTTCAAATCTCTGCTTTGCCACCAACTGGCTTAATATGTAGACAAGCTCTTTTAACATCTCCACATCCTAATTTCCTCACCTCTGTGGTACAGGTAATATATTGACGTTTATAAAGCACTGATCCTTATTTGTATTTTCTTGCTGTTGTCTAAGCCTGTGCATTTACATGAGGTTTATTGTCCCAGAGAAAGAAAGGGTGGAACTAGTGTGGCCACTCCCTTTTTAATACCTGGGGAGCCAGGGTTGGGGCACAGTGGTCTTCAGACTTCCAGAAACTTCCCGCTTACCAAGGCACCTGTGGGTCCAGATCATTATAAGGAAATCAGCGTCCTCTTCCACCTGCAGTGTGTGTCTGTGACCCTTTCCTTTCTCCCCCTACACAAGTGCCCTTCCTTGACTCTACAGAGAAAGGCACTCACCTCCAATCTCACCAAGAAGCATTGTCCTAGGGTACAAAACCTATGTTTAAATAATTAACCATAAAATGCATAGTGTGTATGTGTGTGTACCTATATATGTATAACTTTGATCAACTATGTATCAAAACTAATTTTAATTAGAACTTAATCCATAATAAATTTTCTAAGAGAGTGCCGCAGTGACCAAAAAAAAATAACAATTGAAAATGTTCAACTTATATACAAATTTTTGTTGAGAATGATAGGGTAATTCATAAAAGACTTTCAAGCATAAAAATATATCATGTTAGGATAAAGTTCTGCAGAAATGAAATGGAAATACAATTTCAAGGAAAGAGAGAAACATTATGTAACTTCCAACAGATAAAAAAGAGCTTGTTCATGTGTTTTTTGAACCATAGGTATGAAATCACTATAGTATTTAGATTCTATTCGATAAGTTTAAAAGAGTGATATAACAGTTGTACCCTAAAATATCAATATTTGCAAGATACCAATAATTACATCCTTTGCAACTATTTAATTTAGATAAAAGGCATCTAATATAATTTAGATAAAAAGCATCTTTAAAGAAGATTGTAGCTTTCTAGAAGGTTTTGAGGACACAGACAGAAAAAAAAGTTAGAAGGCCACTGAGCTGTATCACAGAGTTGTCGTGCATGCCAAGTTGGAGAGAACCTGCAGGGGACGTGGAGGTGGTGGAAGCGTGGCCCCTTCCAGCCCCAGGGATCATAGTAAGAGAGGGACTGGGAGAGTGGCAAGCCAGTGTGATCCCCCGCCGCCCAAGGCATGGGGATCCCTGTGGCTGGTACACGACATACGGGGATCCACAAGGTTCCATGTGCCCAAGCACAGAGACAGGACAGGAAGGTGCTGAGTGATTGCCTTGTGCAGACTTCACTACATAACAGCTGACCAGAGCTTGGCAGTTCCAGGCACCTCTCACCCTCGAAGACCAATGGGTCCATTTTCCCCCCCGGCCACCCAGACCTGGTGTACACTAGACCAGCCTCCCCCAATAGAGAGCAGTGAGAGTCCAGAAATCCCATCCCTGACCCTGTGGAATCCCAGTGAGTCCTACAAGCACTCAGGACCATCTGTGGGCAAGAAGTAGGGAGTAAGAAATGCTGCAAGAGAACGGGATCATCAAGGGAGAATGAGTCATCCAAAAGAGACTAATTAAAAGACTAATGAAAACAGCCCTGATAGGGAATTTAACTTAGGGAACCTTGACTATTTAAATAGGAAAGAGGCTATAAACCAGAAGACATTGAGACATTTTTAATTGGCAAGAGTCAGTTTTGTGCTACCCAGCAGAGCGTGGACTCATAAGAAGGTTCAAGTCAGCTAGAGAAAATACAGTCTACGTTGTCTTTGCACATCTGCACGTTCTGTGAGCAAATTTGACATTCTATTACACCTGGAAACAGGGTTAATGATATTTACCTCGCAGAGTTCCTGTAAGAATTAGAGAGAATGCACATAAAGTTCCCCAGCACGTATGTGCCCCTCAAAGGACAACTATCATTCTTTAAAGTTCTGAGGTACATGTGTAGGATGTGCAGGTTGTTACATAGGTAAATGTGTGCCATGGTGGTTTGCCGCACCTATCAACCCATCACCTAGGTATTAAGCCCTGCATGCATTAGCTATTTTTTCTGATGCTCTCCCTCCCTACAGCCTCCGCCCCACAGGCCCCAGTGTGTGTTGTTCCCCTCCCGTGCCCATGTGTTCTCATTGTTCAGCTCCCACTTATAAGTGAGAACATATGGTGTTTGATTTTCCTTTCCTGCATTAGTTTGCTGAGCATAATGGCTTCCAGCTCTATCCATGTCTCTGCAAAGGACATGATCCCATTCCTGTTTCTGGCTGCATAGTATTCCATGGTGTATATGTACCACATTTTCTTTATCCAATCTATCATTGATGGGCATTTGGGTTGACTCCATGTCTTTGCTGTTGTGAATAGTACTTCAGTGAACATACGTGTGCATGTATTTTTATAATAGAATGATTTATATTCCTTTGGGTATATATCCAGTAATGGGACTGCCAGGTCAAATGATATTTCTGGTTCTAGATCCTTGAGGAATTGCCACACTGTCTTCCACAATGTTGAATGAATTTACATTCCTACCAACCGCGTAAAAGCATTCCTATTCCTCTGCAACTTCGCCAGCATCTGTTATTTCTCAGCTTTTTAATAAGCACCATTCTGGCTGGCATGAGATGGTATCTCATCGTGGTTGTGATTTGCATTTCTCTAATGACCTGTGATAATGAGCTTTTTTTCATATTTGTTGGCCACATGAATGTCTTCTTTTGAGAAGTATCTGTTTATGTCAATTGCTCACTTTTTAAAGGGATTGCTTTATTTTTGTACATTTAAGTTCCTTATAGATTCTGGATATTAGACCTTCGTCAGATGGATAGATTGCAAAGATTTTCTCCCACTCTGTAGGTTGTCTGTTTGCTTTGATGGTAGTTTCTTTTGCTGTGCAGAAGCTCTTTAGTTTAATTAGATCCCACTTGTCAATTTTGGCTTTTATACTAAAGTCTCCCAACCTTCACTGCTGCCTGGGAGGGCAGGAAGATACCCAGATGGTGGTGTCTGCAGCCAGCATCAAGCTGTCCCCACCTTTGTGTGACACCAGCATGCTCCAGCATTGCAGCCCACTTCAAATAGAGGCAAGAAGATGCCGCTCATGTCTTCTATGCTTTTGTCTCTGGGCTGCTGTATCTTACACAGCTTGAGAGAAAGCAGCTCTGAGAAGACCTCGCACTCTCCTCAGACTTGATCCTATGATGACTGAGGCATCGTTATTAGTAAGCTCAACCATTCCTTAGGACAAGATAGTTATCAGGGAGTACTGCCTGCTCCAGCAAACAGGCCCTCAGCAAGCCCACCCCAGAAGTCGCCTGATAAAGGCAAATCCCAAGGCTGTCAGCACACCCAGACCTGGAAGTAGATTCACTGTCAAACCATTGAAGCTCACGCTTCCAGGTTTCTTATGTACCCAGGCCTCTTTCTAGACTCTCTGCCTAATTTTGTATTCATTCTCTCAAAGAGGACCACCCAAATTGTAAGCAGTTCAGGCTCCACAAAACCTGGATCTGGCCCATGCAGACTTTATTGTTACCCTCTCCTGGTGACTTAAATAAAGCACTGGACCTAGCATGCTGCTATTATGAGAAAACCCTCACCGTGCCAATGATAAAAGCACCTCTGCAGATGAAAAAGCGCTTTCAAGTTAGATTTTCTCACCAAGTTCTCTCAGATAATGAATGCAATAATCAAACATTAATTAAGTATCCACCAAGTGTAGGCACTGTGCCAGGTGCTCCCAGCCCATGCCAGGAGAGCCTCATAGCCAAGTGGTAGATCCATGACTTTGGCACATACCAGGGAAATCCACCTGCATATGGCCTGAGCAATCTGCAAGCTCCACTCCCTGGAGCTGATGGTCAGCCTCAAGGCAGCAGCACGTGTCAGGCTGCTGCCCCAGCTGCCTTGAAGCCTCTAGACCTACCCAAGATCCACCAACTAAAGGGTTAAGCCCTGCCACAGCAGGAGATAGGGGTTATACTGGCTGTTAATATTTTAATATCATTCCTCCTTTCCATCATGTCCTTCAGTTCTACTGGTCTTCATGAGGGGCCAATAGACAGATCCAGAAGTAGTGAGAACTCTAATCACAATACCATTTATACAGAAAGCCCAGATGAGTCTAGATGACTCTTGGAATGTTCTCCATCACGCACATAGCCACATACAGGTGGATCTGGCTGTTACGAAAATCTAACTCCAAAACTCAGATCAAAGCAAAAGGCAAGCTGGGAATTATAATTCCTTTTATAGAATTGGTTAAAGATAGGCTTCATTTGAACAACTTTTTCCTAGTGCATTTAAAATGTTTCCACTCATAATTAACTTATATACAATTACTTGGGAACATGTCCATTGGGTAAAGTGAATTCAATCATTCATTTATTCATTCATTTCAACAAAACCCTGCTGGGTATCTACCATGTGTCAGGCACTGCTCTAGGTGCTAGGGACGCTGTAGTGAACAAAACATACAATAGTTCTTTTTCATGAAGCTGGCATTCTGGTGGGGAGCAGACAAATAAGCAAATACACAATAGATTAGGGAGGAATAAGTGCTATGTATACAATAAAGCAGGGGCACGCTCATGTAGGAGTGACTGCATAGAGAGTAGGGTGCTATCTTTATAGGGAAGGCGACCCTGCTAGGTGACGTTTGAGCTGAGAAGATCCAGGCAGAGGAAAGGAAAGAGCAAATGCCTTTCGTCAGATCATGTTTGTTGTATTTGAGAAACAGCAAAAAGCCTGTTGTGGCTGGAGCCCGGTGCAGCCGGAGACAAGCCAGCAAAGAGGAGAGCGGAAGGGTTTGGGGCGGGAGGGTGAGCCAGGACCTGCGTCTGAACTGCCGGAGCAGGCATTTGTTCTTAGATAGCTCTCCACGTGCCCAGCGTATTGTCAGGACTCAAATCTATCTGTGTCTCTTCTAGAAAATCCAATCATAAAATACTAAACTAAGTTTAGAAACTCTAAACACATTTTAGATTAAAAAACAATTTCCTTCCAATATCCTGTCACTTTAGACCAGGATATCCATGACACGGTGGACACAGCACACAATGTTTCCTTGTGACTGAGTAAATGTGCTTTCTGCTACCCAAGCCGAGAGAGGGAAGGATGGTGCTTTCAAGACTTCATTCCACTCTGATTTGGATTAGGTCACTGTACTTCACCACCAGCTCCTGGAAGTCTCTCTGAAACGCCAGTGCTGACAGCTTGGTATGCAATATTCATTGGAAAGGTTATGCTCTGACGCTGACCTCCAAATTCCTGATAATAAACATGAATGGGCTAGGAAGCAAATTCAACCCAATCTAGGGTCCTTCCTTCCCCAAAGAGCAGTGTTCTTCAAATTCTCACCTCTTCTTTTGACGACTTAGCCTTTATTGTGTACTTTAAAAAAGTAAAGTGATATTAACAATTTTCATGAATTATTTTTTCCCTAGAAATTCAGTTACAAGGATATAGGAAGAGCCAGTGTCTTCAGACACTCTGGAGGGTCTGCCACGATAATGTCAAAGATAGATATTTTTTTCTTACGGGGAAGTTACAGTTCACATAGGATAGCTGGCTGTAGGAAGTTACCAGGTAACCTCTCAGCAAGAGACAGAAACTGCTATGGTGAAGTTGCTCAACTAGGCAATGCATCTCTGAAGATTATTTTGGCTTCCTATCCAAGAAAAAGAATAATCCGCAAGGAGTTAAGTAAATAAGAATTCCACTTTCAAAAGTTACTAATAAGTTTTTTTAAAAATTAACCTAGCTCCTATAAAAACAAAGCATTCTCACTGTAGAAACATACTAAGGCAATCCAGAAAAGTATGAAGGAGAAAGTGAAAAAGAAGTCATCTGATATTATCACCCAGAGATAATCCATGTTAATATTTTGGTGAACACCTTTTCAGACTTCGTTTTATGCTTGAGTACACTCACACAGTTTTACATAAACAGAATTAAAGTATACTTAAAGTTCTGTGACTTGCTTTTTCACTCTAATGTATCATGGACAGCTTTCTAAGTTATCAAATATAGACCTGAATCATTATTTTAAATAGATATATAATATTCCATTATGCAAATTGTGGGGTCATAAATTACTTAACTACATCCAAAGAAACATGGTTTTTTAGTGGACTATGAGGGGACTCATTCACCAGCTAGTGAGGAAAAAAATTTACTCCATTCCATAATCTCAGTACAATCCCTTAATGTGAACCATCCTCTAAGGATTATATTCCTTTTCAGGCAAAATGCCTAATCTCTCATATTCATCTGTCTTCCATAGTTTCTTTCCAGGAAGGAGTGCCTATGACAGAAAAGGGCATGGCTTATGTAATATGATAATGACAAGGGAAGGGGTTCTCAGATGTATCTCCCTTGCCTGCTTCTCTGGACATTTGCTGGAACTTCCAGTGTTGTGGCAGGTCTTAAATGCTCCCTGAACCAAGGCTGCTGAGGTGCAACTAGTTATCTTGTTTTTGTTCAGGAAATTAGCAAAACCCATCCATGATAGCACCCACCGTATAGCACTAAAGTCAGGGCCACTGACAGAAAGGCATGGGGCTCCCAGGCAACTCAGCTAATGCTAGGGCTGCTCTGGGAAACACACTTGAAAGGAGGCCATACTATTGACATCTTCTATTGCACCCTTGGAATATTGTTAAAGACAGAAATTTTACAAGCCTAGGGTGGCTGTCCAGTTACCCCATCCAAGAGACAGGCCTGCTCTATTCTTAGTCAGTTGACTCTGGTCTCAAAGGTCCCACCTCTGCAGCCTCTTTGACCTGTCCCTGAGTTCCTGATCATTTACTGAGCTCTCAGCACATCCATAGCTCCTTGAGGTTGCAATGGCTGGTACTTTCTTGGCTCATAATCCTGTGAATAGCAGTGCCTGTGGTCAGTAAAACACTCTAGTTGGGTTTACAACTCCCTTAGGGGATTCAGGTGCCCCATCCCCTGCCTCCCCATCCTTCGTGGATCCCTCATCATTGGAGTCTTCCTCTCTGCCATGTTCCCATTGCATAGAGTTCCCATGTGCTCTGTAGTCCCCCTCAATCCATTTAACACCTTCCCCATTCTTGCTTGCAAGCTCCAGAGGGGTGGAGACCATGTCTGCTGTGTTCGAGTAGATACTCAGGGCACATTTGGGGAATGAACAAGCAAAAAGACGAATGAGCGTATGAATGTGTGAATGAGGCTCCTGCACAGGGATGGCCCTGGGAGGAGCATTTCTAGCTAGATTACAGGAAGCTGTAAGCCTGGGGATGCTGGTCCTGTCTTCAGGGTCTGACAGAACCCAGATGGGATCCCTGGTTAGGTTGTTTTCCTACCCTGGCATCCAGCTTCACTGTGTCTGGACACCAGATTGCATACTAAAGATCAGGGGAAGTGAGGGTGGCTGGGCATTCAGAGACGCACCGTTCTCCAACACCTGGAGAGAGAGAATGGGCCCACATGCTACCAGGACACCTGCCGCACCCTCTGTGTCTGGCTGTCACATCACAGTGCCTTACACTTATTAAGAGGTGAGAATCTCCCCTTCGTGATTTATCAAACAACTCTAATAAGTACATTTTATGGTCTGGGTCATATCCTTCATGAGCCTCATTATTTTAAACCAGTTTTATAGCAATGAAAAATGAAATACACCATAAATTGTTTCTCACTAAGTGTCAATTAGCAGTTCTGTTTAAGCACTGCTTCTAAATCTGAAGGAAGGAAGTTGTTTTAAATTATATGTTGCTATGATAGGATAAATGTCTAAAAGATGTTTGTGTTAATTTTAAACCACTGGGATAAACTATGTCTTTTATTTTCATAAAATACTGTTTTTTGCCAACTTCTAAAAAAATGGATTTTTGCTGTCATTATTTGTATCCCTAGTGTTTTTTTTTTTTAAAGTAGTTACTGATATTTTTCTGTGAGTTTAAAATGTAAATATAATTGGCTCTAGCCAGCCAATAAATTCAAGGGGGAAATTAGGATTTTCCTTGTCCTATGAATATATTACCTAGGAAAGTTTGCTAATTATCCTGCTTTATTATAACTGCCTCCCTCAAGATCTATTTATTGAAAAAATCCCTTAAACTATCTCCGCGGTTTGTTACTAATGCAGAAATATTTGTTTCTAGCTCTTTGCTAGAGTAAAAGATTGCCACCTATTTGCTGGCTGGAGATGGGGAGATGACATCCTGCCAGCTGTTCTCTCTGACCTATGGCAAAATCGGCTCCAAACTCATTGTCGCTCATAGCCCTCATTCATCCAGCTGCTGCAGTGCATCCCCACGGGTGTCAGCTGGCCCTGTCTCGTGGCTACCACCTCTAATGCAGTCCCCATTGGAAATTCTGTGCCGTGGTTAACCTTCTCTTTCATTTCGATCGTCCTTCAATCTTGCTGTCCCTCAGCTGAGGACCTCGCATGGATGGCTGGGAAAACTCATGTTGCATTTTATTTCCACCAAAATCACCCTGTTCTTGCTTACAGGCCATGTAAGAATCAGTGTTCTATTCACCCTGGAACAAAAGATAATCGTCAAGAGGCATTGTGCTTTAAAATTTTATTTCCAGATTTATCAATTCAAGTGACAAAAGACTGGCACATCCAAAACTAATATTAATATAGCAGTACTTTGAACAGGCATTACTAAAACCAAGGCTGAACATTTAGTTCAAGGCTGGCCAAGATAAATGTTTTCATATTTAATAACAAAAGCAAAGAAATATGGCATCAAGAAGCTAAGAAAAGATATTTGGGGGAAAGGGTCCTGATCCTGGAGTTAATAACAGTTTCTCTACACATCCCACCAGTTTAGGCATCTTGATAACATCACAGGTGGTATTTCACAGCCAAGATAGAACCTCAGAGCTGTGTAGTACACGTTTTATAACTTCAAGTTTCAGTGGGAGTGTCTGTATTTACTCAAAACTCTCTGAAATAATTATGTAAGGAAATAATCACAATTTTCTACTTACTATGTTGTTGGAAATGTTGCTTGGGTATATGTCAGTTTTTGGAAACCCAGTGTGAGACAGTGTGATTTGATTAAGTGCGTGAGATCTGCCAGGACAAATGCAGAAGCATGTAACTTACACTTTTAAACACGTTATGAAATGCACATTGCCTATTTCACTTTCTATCGATTCTCCTAACTCCTCTACTTTTAAGTTTTAATTAAAATGATTTTCTTTCTTCAGCACTATTTTCCTTATTCCTTTTTTTTTTTTTTTTTAATTGAGACAGAGTTCCCTCTGTAACCCAGGCTGGAGTGCAGTAGCACAGTCTCGGCTCACTGCAACTTCCACCTCCCAGATTCAAGCAATTCTCGTGCCTCAGCCTCCCATGTAGCTGGGATTTCAGGCACATGCCACCACAGCTGGCTAATTTTTCTGTTTTGTAGAGATGGGGTTTCACCATGTTGCCCAGGTTGGTCTCAAACTCCTGAGCTCAAGCCATCCACCCACCTTGGCCTCCCAAAGTGCTGGGATTACAGGTGTGAGCCACCACGCCTGGCCAATTTTCCTTATTCCTAACCCTTCAAGCAATTATTTATACGACCTTATTTTCTACCAGCCTTTGAAAATATTTTCCCTACAGCCTTCATCTTTGGTGTTATTTTTCCACAACCATTATTGGTATAGTGTCCAGCATCACAACAGTTACCATTTACCGGGCGCTTACTATGCACCAGGCACTATGTTATCTCATCTACTTTACTGAAAACACAGTTGTAAATGCTCCTGTTACTTTTACTTGGTAGAATTTGTTAAAGCCCCATTTATTAGTGGGAGAATTAGCAGCAGCTTTGCAGCTTGGAGCTGACCGAAAACATAAACCACTCTGTATTCAAGCCCAGGGAGCTGAACGTGGCTGCTGCATCCAGCTGGCCATGGGAAGCGTCTGGATGATTTCATTTAACGCCTTTAGAAATATTTCTCACTGGGCTAATTCAAGGAAAATGGCTTGTCACGGATGATATCTGACTATAATAAGCAGCTAAAATGCTTTCCCAATAAACATTGTAAAATGAAACAGGTGTAAAGCCACGGTTGGAAAATTAGCAGCCAAGGAGGGCTGCAAGGCTTACGGGCCAAGTTTCCAGCAGAAGGGTGGAACCCTGGGTTGTAGCTGGAATCTGTGTTATCAGAGCATTTCGTCGATGCTTTCAAGAAATTCGTCATTTATTAAATCATTCATTTAATTCATTTAATTCAATATTGGTATGCTATGTGAAGGTACTTTACTGGTTCTTTGTAGGGTATGAAGATTAATGAATTTTAGCCTTAACGAGTTGCCGGCTAGTGGGAAGGAGATGAACCTGACAAGATCTGGGTGTAGCACTGCAATCCCATATAAGTGCAGAATGCTCCCCGCTGTGTGTAGAGAAAACCCAAGTCCCTGAGTTGAAGCAGGTGCCAAAAAGAAGTGAGTCTGGACTGGCTGGAGAGAAAAGACCTAAAGAGGATGCTGAAAGAGAACAAGGTGGTGGATGCTGGTGGCAGGAAACAGCTCTCCTCCTGCCTGAGAAACCAGCCAGGTGTTAGGGGTGTGCAACTTGAGAGCTAAGCACAGGCTGCCCGTGACGACAGCCTGCCATGTGGGAGCAGGTGGAGAAGATGGGGTGGCAGGCAGAGGTGGAGAGCCATGAGCGAGCCACTTGCAGGCAGGTTGGCTGGCTGCTGTTTGCCTCCAAGACAGTGTGTGCAGTGCATGCAGGGTGGGCCCTGAGAAAGGGGTGAGCAATGTCTACAGGATCCAGAGCTTGGAGGGGCTGAAAATTGGTGTATTCCATAGAGCTCCAGAGAAGCGGGCACTGTGGACTGAACTGAGAAGTTGCCAACCCAAGGCTTACAAGTCTGCACAAAAAGGAGAGCCAAGGTCATGGTGATGCAAAACCAGTACACAAATGTTTATAGCACCTTTATTCTTAATAGCCAGAAACCAGGAGCAACCCAAATGTCCTTCAATGGGTGAATGGTTAGACAAATGGTGGTACATCCACACCGTAGAAGGCAACTCAGCAAAGACAGACTATTGATACACACAAGACTTGGACGAATCTCCAGGAACGATGTTGAGTGAAAAAAGCCAATTCTAAATAATTGCATATTTTGTTATTTGATGTATATAACATTCTTGAAATGACAAAACTATAAAAATAGAGAATGGATTTGTGATTGCCAAGAGTCAGGGATGGGGGTTAGAGGGAAGTATGCATGGCTATAAAAGGGCAACATGAAGGACCCTTGAGGTGACGGTAATGCTCTGTATCTTGGCCGGCTGCAGTAGCTCGCACCTGTAATTCCAGCACTTTGGGAGGCCAAGGCAGGCAGATCACCTGAGGTCAAGGAGTTCACGACCAGCCTGGCCAAAACGGTGAAACCCCATCTCTACTGAAAATACAAGTGAGCTGGGCATGGTGGCAGGTGCCTGTAATCCCAGCTACTCAGGTGGCTGAGGCACAAGAATTGCTTGAACCTGGGAGGCAGGGGTAGCAGTGAGCCGAGATGGTGCCACGGCACTGACAGAGCGAGAATCAAAAAAAAAAAAAAAAAGCAGCAGCAGAAGAAGAAATTGCTCTGTATCTTGACTGTATCAATGAGCTGTGCTGATTGTCATAATGTACTATAGTTTTACAAGATGTCACCACAGAGCAAAATGGAACAAAGGGTATACAGGATCTCTGTATTATTTCTTGCCAATACCTGTAAATCTACAATTATCTTAGAAGGAAAAATCTAATTTTTAAAAAGCCCTACATCTTGGGAACCTGATTGGTTTCTTTTTACATTTCTTGCTTATAATTTTTTGTTAGGCTCCTTTGAAAATGTTAGCCTATTTGTTTATTAGAGACTTAAACATGTTGATTAATTGGCACAGTATTCCAAGCCTAAAAATATTCTGAGGAAAAACCCAAAATGCAGAGAAAGATGTCCATTGTAACATGATTTATTAGTGCACAACCCTGAAATTGAATTTATGTCCAATATCAAAGAAGGGGTTAGATAAAACATCAAATCCAAATGATGGAATATTCTGCAACCATTAAAGTTAATAACAAAAAAATTCAATGACATGATAAAAATTTTTAAAATAATGTTATGGAAGAAAGTGAAGATAGACAATGATACCTTCAATATGATTTCAGTAACCTACAATAATGTGCATAAAATGAGGGAAATAATCCAAATGTTAACAATAATAATCTCTATGTAGTAGAACTGTGAGTGAGCTTTATTCTGCTATCTCATATTTATTTTAGTTTTCTAAGTTTTACACAGTGAGCTGTCCACCAGTATGATCTTGGACTAGTTGTTACCCTTACTAAGCCTTTGTGTCCTCATTCATAAAATGGAGGTGATAATAGAAGCACCCTTATATTTGCATCGTCTTTACAATGCTTAGTGAAACATCTGCTACACAATAAATTAGAAATAAATGTTACTTATTTGAAAAACATTTATGTATAGGACTCTCAATGTAGCAAGCATTATTTGAAGATCTTTACAAATAATAACTCATGTAGTCCTCATAGCAACCCTCTAAGTACTGTTATTATCCGCCACAAATCAAATGAGGAAACTGAAACACATAGAAGTTACATGATTTGCCCAAAGTTGTAGAGCCAATAAATAACAGAGCTGGAGTTTGAACACAGATAGTTTGATTCCAAAGTCTGTGCTATTCATCATTACACTATTTTCTCTTTGTTAATTATTATTATTATGGAATAGAATCAAAACTATAGTCAGTCACTAAAATAATTGGAAAAGGCAGAAGTTCACTGGAAATAGATGATTGATGACAGCCGGCATGGGGAAAAAATGGTGGGACAGATATTCTGCTTGAAGTGCTTATAGGATTTGGAGTCATATAGTTTAAACTGCATATCAGCACCTATATGGGCTTGCATGAATTAACGTCTTTGAGTATGAATTTCAAAATCTGTGAAATAATATGTTAAAAGTACCTGCCTTTCAAACTCAAGGAGAGGATTATGGAAGATAGTACATGTAAAGTAATTCTATCAGTACATACTCAACAAACGCTAGTTTCCTTTCTCCTTGTAAACATTTAAAACATTGCTTTAATAGGGCAGAACACGTTCAGATGATCACATCCAAATATATGCCTCATGATAAATGAACCATCTTTTGATTATCATTAGCAAAATAAAATTGATGCCTGGTATCTAAGTGGCGTAAGAGACCATCTCTACGACATAACTCAAAGTTCCTGAAGAATGCAGAATTTATAGGGTGCATAGTTGGAGCATCTCAGTGATCCTTCTTGGAGCCTGAACACCCAGCACAAACAGCAAGAATCTGATTTACAATAAATGGTAACACAGGATTCTTGTGGCAACACAAGAATAACACACATAATAAATACAGCAGACAATATAAAAACATCCACTGGCAGAGTCCAAGGACTTAACAGCATCAGAAACAAATACACACCATCTATTCTTTATGGAGCTTTATGATCCAATAAAAACTGAAACAATAGACCACTGTATCAATATACAATCCCAATCTAACAATGAAGCACAAGAAACACTGGGATACACCATCTGAAGCCAAAGAAAAGAAGCATTATCAAATAAAGATAACTAAACTATCAGTAGTAGATCCAAACTAGTAGTGTGGTATTCCCTAAGGCTGGAGACAGATCATCAGGGAATCTTGCTCACATGTTGTGACCTATGGGTTTCCTGGTCACAGGGGAAAAAAGGCCTTTCTCACATGAGTCATGAGGCTCAGGAAAAACAGATTATCTGCCATGATACAAAATGTGTTTTACATTGATCATTTTAACAGTCAGGTAATTTCATAGACTGAGCTATGACCATTAGTGAAGTTCTGTGCATTGAAGTCATATGTGCCAAATTCGTGAAAGGTACTATGGAAAAAGCACAGGCTTTGGTGCCAGATGAGTGTTGGCCTCTGATTCCTCCCATTATCATTAAGGTGACCTTGAGCGAGATATTTAAGCCCTTTAAATCTTAGTTTGATTTAGCTATAAAATTTTTTAAAATCTTAACCTGGCAGCATTGTTATAAAGATTATAGATTAAGTATGGAAAGGGCACTTATTCCAAGCCTAAGAATATTCTGAGGAAAAACCCAAAACACAAAGATGTTCATTGTAACATGATTTATTAGAGTGGAACCCTAGAATGAAATTTATGTCCAATATCAAAGAAGAGGTTAGATAAAATATCATATCCAAATGATGGAATATTCTGCAACCATTAAAGATAATAGCAAAAAATTCAATGACATGATAAGATGAAATCAGGTGCCCATTATACCATAGCTGCTGCTATTGTTATTATTATCACTAAATCAATAATAAGGAGTGGAAACTCTTTAAACATCAACAAACAATATTTCCTATGACAAGATTTCAAAAAAACCAACACCACTGTCTTCAAAAACAAAAGTCACAATTAAAATGGATTACTAAAGATATTTGAATAACCCAAAAGAGGAAGGAAAGGTGAGACAAAGGAACAAAAGACATGGAAAACAAATTTAAAACAAATTATAAAATGGTAAGCCTAAGTTCAAACGTATCAACACTAACATTAATTGTGAATGGTCTAAACAAACCAATTAAAAGAATGAGATTGTTAGAAGGGAAAAACAAAACTGCTCAAGTATATTCTATATATAGGAAACTCACCTCAAACATCATGATATACATAGGTTAAAAGTAGATGTGGCTCATACCTGTAATCCCAGCACTTGGGGAGGCTGAAGGGAGTGGATCACTTGAGTCCAGGAGTTCAAGACCACCCTGAGCAACATGGTGAAACCCCATCTCTACAAAAAAATAAAAAATTAGTCAGGCATAATGGCAGGCACCTATAGTCCCAGCTACTCTGGAGGCTGAGGCAGGAAGATCGCTTGAGCCTGGGAGGTCGAGGCTGCAGTGAGCCAAGATTGCACCACTACACTTCATCCTGAGTGGCAATAAATAAATAAATAAATAAATAAATAAATAAATAAATAAATAAATAAAAAATTAAGTGGCATGGCTGTATTAGTATCACACAAAGTATCTTTATAAAAAGAAAATTTTCAGAGATAAAGAGGGACATTATATAACGATAAAAGGGTCAGTTCACCAAGAAAACATACATTCCTTAATGCATATACAATTAACAACACAGTCTCAAAATACTTGAAGAAAAGCTGACAGAACTGAACAAGAAATAGAAAAAGCCACAGTTATGTTTGGAGACTTCAACACTACTCTCTAGGAAATAGATACAATTAGTAGGTGGAAAAAAAATCAACAAAGACATAGAAGCACTGAACAACACCACTAATCCACTTGCTCTGGTTAACATATAGTAAACATTCCCCACAACAATAGTGAAATACACATTCTTTTCAAGTATACATGGAACAGTCACCATCTCCTGAGTCATAAAATAAACCTTAGCAAAATGAAAAGAATGGAAATCATGGAAAGTATGACCTCTAACCACGATAGAATTAAATTAGAAATAGGTAACAAAGATAACAGAAAAATCTCCAAACACTTTACTTCAAAATAATCCATCATTCAAAGAGGAAGTCTCAAGGAAATGTTTCTTAATTTTAGCTATCAGAAAATAAAAATAAAACACATCAAAATTTGTGATACGCCTCTGAGGCAGTGCTGGGTGAAATCAACATTAAATGTTTATAGTAAAAGAAAATAAATGCTTCAAATAGTCTAAGATTTGACAGTCTTTTCCCCTTTAACTAGGAAAAGAATAGTAAAATAAACCCAAAGCAAGAAGAGAGAAGGAAATAAACAGCAGTAATCCATGAAATTGAAAGCAAAAAAAAAAGGAAATTAGTAAAACAAATAGTTCCTTCTTTGAAAAGATCAATGAAATTGATAAACCTCTAGCAAGACTAACAAAGAGAAAATACACTAATTACCAATATCAATAATGAAAGACTATCATTATAGACCACACAGATATCAAAAGAACAATAAGGGAATGCTCCAAACAACTCTATGCACATAAATTTGACAACTGAGGTAAAATGAACAAACTGCTCAAAAAACACAAACTAAAAAAAATCACCCAGATGAAATAGGTAATCTGAATAGTTCTATGACTATCTACGAAATCAAATTCATAACACCTTCTGAACAAAAATTTGGGGGCCCAGATATCTTCACTGGTGAATTCTACCAAACATTTTAAAACACAACATGCAAATTATGTTAACCTTTTTCAGAAAACAGAAGAGCAGAGAATACTTCTTAGCTCATTTTGTGAAGTCGGAGGCCATTACCCTGATACCAAAACTGCACAATAAGAGTACAAGGAAAAGAAAATTAAAGACAAAATTCTCTAATAAACATGGATGAAAAAATCCTCAACAAAGTATCAGTAAATTGAATCCAGCAGTGTATAAAAAGAATAACATACCACAATCAAGCAGGGTATAGCCCTGGAATGCATGGCTGGTTCATGTCTGAAACCCAATCATGTAACCCACCATATTAAAGTTCTAGAGAAGGAATGTCACATGATTATAGACTGATGCAGAAAAAGCATTTGAAAAAAAAATCCAAATTCATTATGATAAAAATTCTCACAAACCGGGAAAAGAAGAGATCATCCTCAACCTCCTAAAAGGCATCTAACCTACAGCTAACATCATACTTAAGGTCAGCTGAATGTTTTCAAGCTAAAACTGGGAACAAAGCAAGAATATTCACTTTTACTTGTCCCGTTCACTATCAGGAAGTCTTAGCCAGAGTAACTAACAAGAAAATAAAAGAAGACATACAGAATAGAAAGGAAGAAATAAAACTGTCCCTATTCATAAATAATATGACTGTTCACATAGAAAAAAACAATAAATTAATATGTGAGTTTAACAAGGCCTCAGGATACAAGGTCACCACACAAAATTCAATCTTACTTCTATATACCAAAACAAACATTGAAAATTAAAATTTTAAAGACTGATCAAAGATAGCCAATTAGAAGTAGCTAGTATGTGCTGGAAACATCCAGGTGTGCACACTGGGAATCATCAAGGAAATAACTCGATCCACAGAGAATAGAGAGGAGCCAGGCAGGACAACCACCCACCCGGGAGTGGCAAGGAGCCAGAGGAGGCTCCCCTTCCATGAGAACAGTGACTGAGAGACCCCAGGGACCCAGGCTTCTTCCACAGATCTTTGCAACGCTGAGGTCAGGAGGTCCCCTCATGAACCTACTACCAGGGTTCACTCTGACACACAGAGCTAGGTGGAGTCTGGGCAGAGCCACTGATCAGAGTCCTGGGAGCCTTGGGTCCCCGGGCATCCCAGCATTAGCAGCCACAGCTCTGGCAAAGGGATAGGTTAGGCTCCCTTAAGGGAAAGGGGCTGAATCCAAGGGGCTGAGCAGAAACAGTCTGCAGGCGTCACTTCCACGGCACCTGGCGGGGTAAGACCCACTGGCCTGGAACTAGAGCCACATGTCACCATGGCAGCAGCTCCATGCCTCCCTGAGAGGGAGCTCCCTGACGGAGGGGTGGGCCACCATCTTTGCTGTTTTGCAGCCTTTGCTGTTGCTGCTTTCAGGCAGTGAAGAGCCCAAGGTGATGAGGGACTGACTGGCCCGCCGGCATAGTGCAGCTGCCCTATAAAAAAGCATTCAGACTGTTTTTTACATGGGTCCCCCATCCCATTTCTCCTCACTGGGCAAGACCTCTCAACCTGGGACTCCACCCACCACCCCCAGCAGTCCTCCCCACCCCCACCCCCACCAGGGCAATCGGGCCAGTAGCAGCTCCTCGCCTCCCTGGGGCAGAGCTCCCAGAGGGAAGGCCGGCCTAGAAAGTCTGTTGGGACAGGGGATAGTACGGACCCCTAGCACAGAGCAGCTGCCTCACGGAAAAGCGGCAGGACTGTTCCCCTCGCCATGCAGGTCCCACCCTCACTTCTCACGGGCTGGGGGCCGCCTAATCTGGGTCGCCAGCACAGCCACCCTGCCCGCGGAAACACTTCAATTAGAGGCAGCCCAGCATTTCTCCCACGAAGAAATCCCGGAGTCAACCTAAGAACAAAGAGCCTAGTCTCTAGGCTGGCACCTCCAGCACACAGCAGCCACCATACAGAAAGGAGTCTAGCCCGTCTTCCCGGGGAGCCCCTTCCCTGCCCTCTCCACCAGGCAGGGCCGCCAGCTCAGGATTGCAGAACAGCTGCCCTGGCTGAGCGCACCCACTGGCAGTGGCTCTGGGTGTCCCTGGGGAGAGGCTCCCAGAGGCAACCGACAGCCCCTCTGTCACGGACACAGCAGCGGTTCTGCCCATGCTGTCCTTGGTCTGGGGAAGAAACAAAGAGCCTGGGGGCTACCCCCAAGCTTCCAGAACGCAACTGCGACCACAGAGAGAGGAGTGCGATCTCTCCTCCCAGTGAGCCATAGACATCCGCTCCCTAACAAGCGGGGCCCCCAGCTCAGGCCAGCAATGCAGCCGCCCCACCTCCTGGTTGAACACCCCCAGAAGCAGCAGCTCTACGTTTCTCAGAGGTGGAGCTCCCAGGGACAACCAAAAGCCCCTCTGCCACTGTCTCTGCAGGGGCACTGCTCTTGCTGCCCTCAGACTGGGGAAGGACCAAAGACCCTGGGTGCTTTATCCACACCTCCAGCAAGCTGCAGTTGCCCCTAGGAGAGGAAGCCAGTATGTCTCCCACGGGCCTCACCCAACCACTGCTTGTCACCAGGCAGACCCCCAGCGTGGGCCCACAGTGCAGCTGCTCCATCCCAGGCTGGTCACACTGATTGCAGCTTGGCACCCCTCTGGGGTGGAGCCCCAGGAGACAAGTGAAAGACCCTCAGCCACAAACACTGCTTAGTTTCCTTCCTTTGCTGCCTCCAAGCTGGGGAGGAAACATACAGCCTGAGATTGCCCCAGAGCTGCGGTGGTCAGCCTGGGAGTGCAAAGCTGTGATCTACAGCCAGCGTTCAAGTGAGAGAGGAGCTCACACTTTTCAGAGCATTGAGAGGGAGCAAAGGAGGCAACTGTGAGGAAATACAGAGGAACCACGTGGCTGAGAAAGAAGCTACTGACCATTATGCTTAAGTGTCACCTAGTGGATCACACCCCAAACTTCAACACCAAAAATACTTGGCTAACATAACCCACTGTGAAACCAACAAGAATTCAGCTACAAAGACCCTGCACAAAGCCTCACCCTCTGAAAACATCCAGAAAAGAAGTCTATTGAGTGTACTCAATCTACACCACAGTTAAAGGAACACCCACATGCAGAGATGAGAAAGAACCAGGCAATTCAAAAGACCAAAGTGTCTTCATTCCTCCACACAACCTAACTAGTTTTCCAGCAAGGGTTTTTAACTGGGCTGAGATGGCTGAAACAACAGAAATAAAATTCAGAATATGAATAGGAATGAAGATCAAGATTAAGGGGAACATCAAAACCCAATCAAAGGAATCTAAGGATCACAATGAAACAATTCAAGAGCAGACAAACAAAACAGTGTAAAAAAGAACCTAACTGATCTGATAGAGCTAAAAATATACACTCCAAGAATTTCATAATGCCATTGCAGTAGCAACAGCAGAATACACCAAGCTGAAGAAAGAATCTCAGAGATTGAAGACTGGCTTTCTGAAATAAGACCATCAGACAAAAATAAAGAAAAAATAATGAAAAGGAATAAACAAAACCTCCAAGAAATATGGGATTATATAAACAGATCAAATCTATGACTCATTGGCATCCCTGAAAGAGACAGGGAATAAAGACAGGAAAATGGCACAAGCAAATGGAAAACAGAAAATAGCAAGGGTTGCAATCCTAATTTCAGACAAAATAGACTTTAAACCAACAATGATCAAAAAAGACAAAGAAGGAAATTACATAATGGCAAAGGGCTTAATTCAACAAGAAAACCTAACTATCCTAAGTATATATGTATCCAACACATGAGCACACAGATTCATAAAGCAAGTTCTTAGAGACCTGTGAAGAGACTTAGATTCCCACACAGTAATGGTGGGAGACTTCAACACCCCACTTACAGGATTGGAGAGATCCTCGAGGCAGAAAATTAACAAAGATATTCAGAACCTGAACTCAACACTTAACTAAATGGACCTAGTAGACATCTACAGAACTCTCCACCTAAAAACAACAGAATATACATTCTCCTCATTACCACATGGCATATACTCTAAAATTGACCACACAATCAGGCATAAAACAGTTCTCAGCAATTTTTTAAAAATCATGCCAACTACACTCTCAGAGCAGAATGCAATAAAAATAGAAATCAGTACGAAGAAAATTGCTCATAGCCATATAATTACATGGAAATTAAACAACCTTCTCCTGAATGACTTTTGGGTAAATAATAAAATTAGAGAAGAAATAAAGAAGTCCTTCAAAACTAGTGAGATCAAAGATACAATATACCAGAATCTCTGGGACACAGCTAAGGCAGTGTTAAGAGGAAAAGTTATAGCACTAAACACCCACATCAAAAAGTTAGCAAGATCTCAAATTAACAACCTAAAATCACAGCTAGAAGAACTAGAGAAAAGAGCAAAACAATCTCAAAGCTAGCAGAAGACAAGAAATAACCAAAATCAGAGCTGAATTGAAGGAAATTGAGATATGAAAAACCATATGAAAGATAAATGAATCCAGGAGTTGGTTCTTTGAAAAAAATTAATAAAATAGATAGACTGCTAGACTAATAAAGAAAAAAAGAGAGAAAATCCAAATAAACACAATTACAAATGACAAAGGGGACATTGCCGCTGACCTCACAGAAATACAAAAAACATCAAAGACCCTATGAACACCTCTATGCACAAAACTAGAAAATCTAGCAGAAATGGAAAAATTTCTGGACACATACATCGTCCCAAGACTAAACCAGGAAGAAACTGAATCCTTGACCATACCAATAATGAGTTCTGAAACTGAATCAGTAATAAAGAGCCTGCCAACCAAACAAAAAAAAAAAAGCCCAGACCTGATGGATTCACAGCCAAATTCTAGGAGATGTATTAAGAAGAGCTATTACCATTCCTACTGAAACTATTCCAAAAAATGAGGAGGAGGAACTCCTCCTCAATTCATTCTGTGAGGCCAGCATTTTCCTGACACCAAAACCTGGCAGAGAAACAACAAAATACAGAAAACTTCAGGTGAATATCTTTGATGAATATAGATGCAAAAATACTCAACAAAATACTAGCAATCTGGATCCAGCAGCACATCAAAAAGCTAATCCACCACAATCAAGTAGGCTTTAGCCCTGGGATGCAAGGTTGCTTCAACATACACAAATCAATAAATGTGATTCATCACATGAATGGAGCTAAAGACTAAAACCACATGATTATCTCAATCTGGTAAAAGACTTTTACCAGAAAAGTCTTTTGGTAAAATTCAACATCCCTTAAAGTTTAAAATCCTCAATAAACTAGGCATTGAATATTTCAATACTTTGAAATAATAAGAGCCATCTATGAAAAACCCTCAGTCAACATCATACTGAATGGGCAAAAGCTGGAAACATTCCCCCTTGGAAAATGGCACAAGACAAGGATACACTGTCGCACCACTCCTATTCAATATAGTATTGGAAGTCCTGGCCAAAGCAATAAGGCAAGAGAAACAAATAAAAGTCATCCAAATGGGAAGACAGGAAGTCAAACTATCCCTGTTTGTAGATGATATGATTCTATATCTAGAAAAATCCCATTGTTTCTGCCCAAGAGCTACTTAAGCTAATAAACAACTTCAGCAAAGTTTAAGGATGCAACATCAATGTAAAAAATGAGTAGCATTCCTATACGCTAACAACATCCAAGCCAAAATCTGAATCAGGATCACAATCCCATTCGCAATTGCCACAAAAAGAATAAAATGCCTAGGAATACAGCTACTGGTTGGGGGGGGGTGGCGCAGGGGAAAGATCTCTACAATGATCATTACAAACCACTGCTCAAAGAAATCAGAGATGACACAAACAAATGGAAAAACATTCCACGCTCATGGATAAGAAGAATCAATATCATTAAAATGTCCATATTGTCCAGAGCAATTTACAGATTCAATGCTATTCCTACCAAACTACCAGTGACATTCTTCACAGGACTAGAAAAATTTATTTTAAAATTCATATGGAAACAAAAAAAGCCCAAATAGCCAAGGCAATCCTAAGCCAAAAGAACAAAGCTGGAGGCATCTTGCTACCCAACTTCGAACTATACTACAGGGCTATAGTAACCAACAAAAACAATATGGTACTGGTAGACGCACAGACACACAGACCAATGGAACCGAATAGGGAGCCCAGAAATAATGCTGCACACCTACAACCATCTGATCCTCAACAAAGTTAACAAAAACAAGCAATAGGAAAAGGACTCCCTATTCAATAAATGGTTCTGAGATAACTGGCTAGCCATATGGAGAAAATTGAAGCTGGAACTCTTCCTTATACCGTACACAAAAATCAACTCAACCTGAATTAAAAACTTAAATGTAAAACTATAAAAACCCTGGAAGATAACCTAGGAAGTATCATTCTGGACATAGGAACAGGCAAAGATCTTATGACAAACACGCCAAAACCAATTACAACAAAAGCAAAAACTGACAAATGGGATCTAATCAAACTAAAGAGCATATGCATAGCAAAAAAAAAAAAAAAAAAAAAAAAAACTATCAACAGAGTAAACAATCTACAGAATGGGAAAAAATATTTCCCTATACATCTATACATCTGACAAAGCCCTAATATCCAGCATCTATAAGGAGCTTAATCAAATTTACAAGCAAAAAACTAACAACCCTATTAAAAAGGGGACAAAGAACATTAACAGACACTTTTCAAAAGACAGCATACACACAGCCAACAAGCATATGAAAAAAATGCTTAATTTCAGTAATCATTAGAGAAATGCAAATCAAAACCACAATGCGATGTCATCTCTCTCCAAGCAGAATGGCTATCATTAAAAAGTCAAAAAATTACAGATGTTAGAAAGATTGTGGAGAAAAGGGAACATTTATACACTGTTGGCAGGAGTGTAAATTAGTTCAATCATTGTGGAAAGCAGTATGATGATTCCTCAGAGAACTTGAAACAGAATTAACATTTAGTCCAGCAATCCCATTATTGAGTACATACTGAAAGGAATATAAATTGTTCTGCCATAAAGACACATGCACTCAAAATGTTTTCATTCAAATTTGCAGCACTATTCACAATAGCAAAGACATGGAATCAACATAAATGCTCATCAATGACAAGACTGGATAAAGGAAATGTGGTACATATACAGCATGGAATACTATGCAGCCATAAAAAGGAATGAGATCATATCCTTTAAAGGAACATGAATGGAGCTGGAGGCCATCATCCTTAGCAAACTAATGCAGGAACGGAAAACCAAATATCATGCATTCTCACTTGTAAGTGGGAGCTAAATAATGAGAACACATGGACACAAAGACAGGAACAATAGATACTGGGCCTACTTGAAAGTAGAGGGTGGGAGGATGAAGAAGAGCATAAGAAATAACTAGTGAGTTGTATTAGTCTGTTTTCACACTGCTGATAAAAACATACCCAAGACTGTGTAATTTATAAAGAAAACAAGGCTTAATGGACTCACAGTTCCACATGGCTGGGGAGGCCTCGCAATCACGGCAGAAGGCAAAAGGCACATCTTACATGGTGGCAGACAAGTGAAAACAACAGAACGTGTGCAGGGAAACTCCCCTTTAGAAAACCATCAGATCTTGTGAGACTTATTCACTATCGTGAGAACAGCACAGGAAAGACCTGCCCCCATGATTCAATTACCTCCCACTGGGCCCCTCCCAGAACATGTGGGAATTGTGGAAGCTACAATTCAAGATGAGATTTGGGTGTGGACACAGCCAAACCATATCATGAGTACTATGTTTAGTACATGCGTGACAAAATAATTTGCACACCAAATCCGTGACACAAGTTTACCTATATAACAAACCTGCATATGCACCCCTAAGCCTAAAATAAAAGTTAAAGAAAAATGAAAAAAAAACTAAAATTTAAAAAATACAGTGCCATTTACAGTAGCTCCAAAGAGAAAATATTTAGCTATAAATCTAGCAAAATGTATGTAAGATATGCTGAAAGCAAAGCACTAATGAAAGAAATTAAAGAAAACCTAAATAAATGAAGAAACATACTGGGTGTTAAGAACTGAATGTTTCTGTACACCCCCACCACAAATTATATGTTAAAACCCTAACCCCTTAAGGGGTTATATTTGTGGAGATGAGAGGCTCTAAGGAAACAAAGTTAAATCAGGTTGTAAGAGTGGAGCCTTGATCCAATAGGATTAGTGTCCTTATAAGAAGAGACACCAGCGAGCCCACTCTCTCTCTCCCCACACATACACAAGAAAGAGATCATATAAGGACCCAATGAGAAGTTGGCCATCTACAACCTAAGGGGAGACACCAACACCTCACCAGACACCAACCCTACTGGCACCTTGATCGTGGACACCTGGTGTCCAGAACTGTAAGAAAATAAATGCCTGCTGTTAAACTAAACTCAGTCAATGGTATTTCATTACAGCAGCCCAAGCAGACAAATACACCACGTTTGTGAATTAGAAGAGTCAACAAAGTAAAAAATGATAATTCTATCCAAATTAATCTAGAGATTTAATACCATTTCTATCAAAATCTCAACAGGATTTTTGCATATAAAAGCCAATTCTCAAATTTATACAGAAAGACAAGCAACTAGAATAGCCAAAACAATTTTTAAAAATAAGAATAAGAACTACACTCCCTAAATTTAAGATTACTAAAACCTACAGTAATCAAAAAAACATAATGTTGGTCAAAAATAGATATATAGATCAGTGGAACAAAATGGAGGATCCATAAATAAGCCATACAAGTATAGCCAATTTTTGACAAAGGTAAAAGTAATTCAATGGAGAAAGGATAGTCTTTTCGACAAGTGGTGTTGGAACATCCTTATGCAAAAATATGAAACCTCAACCTAGGCCTCATAACTTACACAAAAATTAACTTAAAATGTATCATAGGTTAAAAGGTGAAAGTAGAAATCTAAAACTTTTAGGAGAAAACCTTTGTGACCTGGAGTTAGGCAATGAGTTCCTAGAAGTGAACCAAACACATAATCCACAGAAAAATTAATAAATCAGACTTTATCAAATTATTACCTTTTGCTCTGTGACAGACACATTTAAGAGACTGAAGAGACTAGCTGCAGACTTGGAAAAAATATTTTAAGTCACATGTCTGACAAAAGACTCCTGAATATATAAAGAACTCTCAAAACTCAAAAAATGAAGAATCCAATTTAAAAACTGGCAAAAGACTTAAACAGATACAACTAACGATGATATATAGGCCAGGCACAGTGGATAACGCCTGTAATCCCAGCACTTTGGGAGGCTGAGTAGGGCAGATCTCTTGAGTCCAGGAGTTCAAAACCAGCCTGGCCAACATGGTGAAACCTTGTCTCTACTAAAAATACAAAAATTAGCCAGGCGTGGTGGCATGCACCGTAATCCCAGCTACTCGGGAGGCTGAAGCATAAAAATTGCTTGAACCCCAGAGGCAAAGGTTGCAGTGAGCTGAGATCACACATCAGCACTCCAGCCTGGGCAACACAGCGAGACTCAAAAAAAAAAAAAAAAACCCAAACCCAGTGATATATAGATATCAATGAAAAGTTGTTCAGTATCATTAGCCATCACAGAAATGCGAATTAAAACCACAATTAGATATCACTACATGCATATTAGAATGAATAAAATTGAAAATAGCGACCATATTTATAAAGGTAAATATAAATATAATCCCTCGCAAAGTGCTGGGATTACAGGCGTTATCCCCTGTGCCTGGCCTATATATCGTTGCTAGTGAATACCTGTGTAAGTCTTTTGCCAATTTTTAAACTGTGTTCCTAATTTTTTGAGTTTTGAGAGTTCTTTATACATTCAAGAGTCTTTTGTCAGATATGTGACTTACAAATATTTTTTTTCCAAGTCTGCAGCTAGTCTTTTCAGTCTCTTAAAAGTGTCTGTCACAGAGCAAAAGTTAAGAAGTTGATAAAGTCTGATTTAGTAAGTGCTGCAAGCATGTGGGTCAGCTAAAGCTCTCATACATTGCTGTGAGAATGCCAAACAGCACAGCTTTTATGAAAAGCATTTTGGCAGTTTCTTATAAAGTTAAAGATACACTTACCATATGATCCAGCAATCCCACTCCTAGATGTTTACTGTAGTGAAATGAAACATACATTCACACAAAAACCTGTATACAAATGTAAATATCAACTCTAGTCTTAACCACCTAAAACCGGAAACAATCTAACTGTCCCTCATTGGGTAAAGGGATAAACAGATGCAGCTATACAATGAAATACTACTTCACAATAAGAATGAACAGTCTACTGACGCATGCAGCAAATTGGGTGAATCTTAAGGGTATTTATGCTAGGTGAAAGAAGCCAGTATCAAAAGTCTATGTTCTGTATCATTCCATTTATATAATATCCTCAAAAAGAAAAAAATTATAGTGATGGATCAGTGGTTGTTGGGGTTGGGGTGGTGTAGGGTGTTACTAAAAGGGAGTAGAACAACAGTGTCTTTTGGTGGTGCAACTGTTCTGTACCCTAATTGCAGAGGTAGTTTCATAAATTTTTACATGTGCTAAATTTATAAAAAACTATTCATACAACAAAGTCAATTTTTGGTATATTAACTTAAAATAATTTTTAAAAAACAGAAGAACATTAAATTGGTAGGACCATTTTGACCAAATTCTTTGGGTCTGAGAATTGTATTTAAAAGACATGCTATGAGTGTCCAAATCAAAATGCAGATTTGGATACATCATGAAAATGTGGACATGAACTTGACTGAGTTATATTTATAGGCCTAGGGCTAAGATGCAGATCACAATCTTTAGTTGGTGCAGTACTTGTATACCTTAGAGAATTTCTTAGCAGAGATCTAATTTATCATAAGTAATATTACCTGTCTAGAGATTTTTGCAAGGCTACTCCTTGATAACATGACTGGCCAAATCAAATTGGATCTTATGATCAATATTCTTCTAATAAAGAGACTAAGCCAGCTTGGCTAAAAGAGTCAGTCTCCCTCAATGTACTAAATTGTATTTGCTATGTCTTATTCTCCAAGAACTGCCTGTTTGATAGACGTCTATGATACAAATGGTCAGAAACTCCCTGTCCAGATATCAACTAGAGCTCACTGTCTCCATTAGTACTTTTACCGTGCCAGACTTTAATCGAACTTGAGAGCTTATGTTTGCCAACCTCTTCTAAATATAGTGCTTACAAACTTTATACAGAGTGGAATACTTGGGCACTTAGAACTGTACTTTTTCTTGTTTGGGAAATCAGTAACAGACATGGGAGAAGAATCCTCAAGCAAAGTAAAAGCAAAGTGATGCTGAAGAGGCTCTAGAATAATATGATTTCCAGAGAATTCACTCATTCATTTACTCATTCATTCATCTATTCAACAAATATTTGCAGAGTACCAACTATGTGGCAAGCATAGTTGAACAAGACAGATAAGACCCCTGCTCATAAAGCTTGCAATCCAATAAAGGAGAAGGACAAATAATAATCAAGCAACTAGCTAAAAAAAAAAAAGATATTTACATATTACAATGAGCATTAGGAAGAAAGAACCAGGTGGGGCAATAGAGGGTAAAACGGGGGAACACTTTAGAAGGAATGGTCAGAAGAGGTCCTAAAAAAAGGTAATATTTAGGCTGAGCCCTGAATATAAGATGGCTGTGTGAAAATGAATGAATGGGATTCAGACATGGTAAATGAGAATGCCTGAAGGCAAAAGATGGCTCCATGCATTTGAGTAACAGAAAGGCCAGTGTGGTTAGGAAGCAGTGAATGAGAGGGAAGCATGGTATAAAATACATCTGAGAAGTGCAGCAGACAAATCAGACATAACTTACAGGTCAAGGTTGAGTTCAAAATTTATTGTAAGAGAAATAGGGAGTTATTAAATAATTTTAAGCAGGAGAGTGACATATCTAGTTTATGTTATTTGAAAAAATCACCTGTAATCCCAGTACTTTGGGAGTCTGAGGGAGGAGGATCACTTGAGCCCAGGAGTTTGAGACCAGCCTGGGCAACATGGCAAGACCCCATTTCTACAAAAAATAAAAAATTCGCTGGGTGTGGTGGCACGTGTCTGTAGTCTCAACAGCTTGAGAGTCTGAGGTGGGAGGATTGCTTGAGCCTAGGAGGTGGAGCCTGCAGTGAGCCATTATCCTGCCACTGCACTTCAGCCTGGGCAACAGAGCAAGACCGTCTCAAATGAAAAAGAAAAAAAAACTAATTTCGTTAACTAGGAAATGGGTTGAAAGGGGGCAAGACTAAACACAATGATGCCAGTTGGACCTACATGGCAGTGGTGAAGATGGGGAGAACTAGACAGATTTTAAATCTATTTTTGAGGTAGAACCAACAAGAATTCTGAGAGACTGAATGTGCGAGGGGTTGAAGGAATGGGGAAAGTCAAGTATAATGTTTAGTCTTTTGGCTTGAGCAACTGAGATTTTGGTAATGCCATTTATTGGAAAGGTTAATACTCAGGAAGACTAGGTTTGTGAGAGAAAGAAACCCCTCCATTTGTAACACATTAAGTTTCAGAAGTCATGTGGACATTCAAATGAGAAAAACTGATAGGGGACTGGATAGGCGAGTAAGAAGCTAAGTGGGGTAGGTCCAAGTTAGACTTAACCAGGAGATGTTATACTAAAACCTTGTGGGGAGTGTGGATAGAAAAGGAAAAGAGCTCAAGATTGAATTCCAAGATGTGCCAACATTTGGAAATTAGGTAGAGAAAGAAAAACCAGCAAAAGAGGCTGAAAAGGAGCAGTTGCTGCATTAATTGGTTCTCACATTGCTATAAGGAAATACCTGAGACTGGGTAATTTATAAAGGAAAGAGGTTTAATTGGTTCACAGTTCCACATGGCTGGGAAGGCCTCTGGAAACTTACAATCATGGCAGAAGGGGAAGAAAGGTACCTTCTTCACAGGACAGCAAGAAGGAGAAGTGCAAGCAGGGGAAATGCCAGAAGCTTATAAAACCATCAGATCTTGTGAGACTCACTCACTATCACAAGAACAGCATGAGGGGAACCATACCCATGATCCAATTACCTTCACCCTTGGTCCCCCCACCCATACATGGGGATTATGGGGATTATGGGGACTACAATTCAAGATGAGATTTTGGGTTGAGACAGAGCCAAACCATATCAATTGATGATATTGGAGGAAAACCAGCAGAGTTCAGTGTTTTTTGGAAGCCAAGAGATGAAAGTGATGGTAAATGGAGGAAAAGGTCAACCAGCCAACAACTGGAGTGGTTGATGCTGCTTAAAGGTCAAATCTAATGAGGCCAGAGAACAGCCCCTTAGACGGACAGCATGGAAGCCATTGGTACCTACCCTTAAGGAGAATGGTTTCAGTGGACAGAAAAACCATGTAAATGGGAGTGCTGGGTAGAAACTTGACTGAAGTTAAAGTATGAATGAGAGATAAAGAAATGGAGGCAATGAGTACAGATAATGCATTCCAAAAGTTTCTCTATTTAGGCGAGCTGAGAAGTGGAGTGAAGAGAAAGTCTTTTAACGTGGGAGATCTTACAGCATATTTATCTG
Source organism: Pongo abelii (assembly GCF_028885655.2). Lineage (NCBI taxonomy): Eukaryota > Metazoa > Chordata > Mammalia > Primates > Hominidae > Pongo > Pongo abelii. The sequence goes on along the minus strand of NC_072000.2, from coordinate 59,900,934 downwards.
CTGTTGGAAATCTCCAGCTCAGAAGGAGTAGAATGGATATAAAAGTAGCATCAGGGCCCTGGAGAAAGATGTCATCTTTGATAGCAGGTAAGGTAGAGAAGGTGAATATACATGTATAGTTAATTCTGTCCAGGAAATAATTAGGTTACCATGCCTACAACATGACTCGCCAAATTAAAGACTGTGTGAAGATCCAGCCCAGAGACACTCAGCTATTTCAGTCCTCTTACTCCCCTGCCATCATCCTATCATGAGGGCAGTGGGCCAACAAGCCTAGCATGCCTCCAAAGGGAACTGGTTGAGGAGGGGAACCACGTCAGAGAAAATCTGTAATAGTTGCTGCCCCACTGTCTATTTGGTTTCATGCAATTAATGAGTGAACTGATTTTATGTTATTAATAACATAATACCGTCACAGTTATTTTCTCTTGGCCCCAAATTGTTCGTGGAACCTTAGAGGAGACCATAGTTTAGCCTGTAACATACTCAACTAATGAAACCAACAGCAATACAAGACTTATGAGAGTAAGAACATACTATTTTAAATATGTTGGTGGTGTGGGCTGGCTTGGCTTTGAGAAATGCTAGACCACTATGGTGGACAAACTCAAAACTGGGACAGAAATTTCCTCGTGCAGACAGGGTCCACATAGTGATGATGAGGGGGAAAAAAAGGCTACAGCTTTCTGGGTATCTAGTGCCCTTTAGATAACCAAAGGATTATCCCTTCAGGTTGCAGATTAAATCCAGGCATCACCCACGGTGGACATTCACACTGATAGAATGCAAAGCTATGCTCAATCACTGGGCAGTTCCAACCCTGTGAAGGCTTCAGTATCCACAGCTGAGCAGGGGCACAGCAGGAAGGAACTGACAGAGGCTAAGAACACAGTGCCAGGACACAGGGCTACAGGAACCAGACAGAGTGGATACTGGCAATGAAGGCAAGCTTCCTGGGCAATCCTGCTGACTCCAGAGATTTCTTTTTGTCCCTCACCCTTCAGCCGCAGTTAAGTTCTAATAAGAATATGTTTTTACTAAGCGGATTTGGAGTTACTTTATTTTGAGAGCTGGGTGGATTTTTCTACCAAATTGAAAGTAGGCATTCTTATTTTATCATAAAAAATACACACACACACACGCGTGCACACACACACACATACTGGCAACATCCTAGAAATAGAACAGAATACACTCTAACTTAGGGTAAAGGAATAGAGCAGGAATCCATCATACAATCAAATCTTTTGACCCACAGACCCCATCAAGACATTTCCCTAATCTCATGAGAATGCCTCCAGAGGCACGCCTGTGATGGCATGCACGCAATTATGAGTCACAAGCAGTCTGCATAATTATGAACATAAACATTCAACCCAAGATTAAACACATCCCACATCAGGACAACTCTAAAAACAGCTGGATATCCTCCACTGGCTTCAAAGCTATCAGAGTGTGTCCTCCGAGGCACCACACTACTCATGCTCAGAAGTTCTGCATGTTCTTAGGGATACCACCATGACATCAAGCTCCATCCCTAACTGAGTGGGGCAAAAAACAACTCTTCCAGTTTGCAGAAGCTGCTAGACTGGAACATGCAGATCTCACATATTCCTTCTTGAGGAAGGAGCTCCCAACTCTCCACTCCCAGTAGGGTTATTTCTCATATTGCATTTGAGGTTGGTTGATTTATGGTTCTTTCTTGACAAGTGCATATATTTGAAAATGACATCCCAAAAGCTGTTTTCCCCTCCCAGGCAATCTCTCGATGGCTAGTCCTCTCCAGGAGTCCATTTCTCTCTCACACAAACTGACACTCTACCGGGAGACACAGAAAAACTGTTTTCTCATGGCCATATCATAAGCTTATCACATAGGTCACATTTGTGCCCTTAGAGTTTTCCCAATTTCATTCATCATTTTAGTGTGTGAAGGGTAACTCATCCAACTTTTCCTGGACTTTTGACGCAGCTGAAAGATGTGACAGTGGGAAATGAGTAGCAAAGAAAACTTTGAGAAGCATAGTTCATCTACACAAACACTGTTTATTGACCATAGGAAGACAGAAACAATGACGGAGACCAGGAGCTGAAGATGGAGACTCACAGACAGCAATGACTAAAACCTAAGGAGAAACCAGGCACAGTAGTCCCAGCTACTGAAGGGGCTAAGGCAGGATTATCACTTGAGCCCAGGAGCTCAGAGCTACAGTACACTTATGATCACACCTGTGAATAGCCACTGCACTCCAGCCTGGGCAACATAGCAAGACCCTGTTTTAAAAAGAGAAGAAAAAAGCTTAGAGGGTGGAGTGGAAATCAGGACAAGTGTGCTATGCTGACCATGGTCCTGAGAAATATTTGCCTACTGGAGCCTAGATGCTTCTCCTAATCCTGAGGTATTGGTGACTTTCATACAACTCTCTTTGGGACATCTCAACTAGGTGAGGAAGGAGGTGGTGGTAGGAGAGGAGGCAAGAGTGAGAGAGATGGACAGTCGCTCTTGGAGAGGCACCATTTCCCTGACTACCAGGGACAAAAAGAAAAGATTTTCTGAATGACATCTTCAATGAGTTGTAATTACCAAAAAAGAAACCACTAACAACAGATAAAAATCAAATCTTTGAAAGAGGCTAAGAAATTTTGTACTGTAAGATGCAGTACTGTACAAGTGAAGACATAAACAAATAACTGTAATCAGGTGATGAGCAGAATATCAACCAGGTAGAATTGAAGTGTCATTGTGAGTTGAGTCATAACAACATTCTCCTCTCACTCCTCAACATTACCTCCTTGAGAGACCTCATCCATTCTCATGGCTTCAATATCATCCAGTGCTTACGACCCCAACTTTATATTTTTACCTATGATCTCTCCTTTGTTCTCCAGAACTTAGTACCCAACTACCTTACTTTCCATCTCTACTTGGATGATTCATAGATGGGAATCCCCCTATCAAAATGCCAATGGGAGATACCAATTGGCAGTATAGAAAATAATGCTTTAATTGGATACTTAAACACAATATCAGAAAGTGGAAACATTCAGGGCAAAGGAAAAAAAATCCTAACTGGATAGGAAACTTGGACATAAGACATGGTAGGCTTACTATAAGAAGACAGTGAATGATGAGAACAAACCTCAAACAGGGGTATTTCCTGCTGATGGAAACTACAAATAACAGCAGTTCTTTTCTGAATAGCCTGCAGAAGGAATTATTGGTTAGGCATCTGTCTTCTCAGTTATGTCTGCACCCATGAATAGAAACATTGTCATATAATGATAATAAATAAAATTCTCAATCTGGAAACTCCAAGTCTGAGGGAAACTCACATACACTTTTTTTTTGAGACAAGGTCTTGCACTGTCACCCAGGCTAGAGTGCAGTGGCATGATCTTGGCTCACTGCAACCTCAGCCTCCAAGGCTCAATCGATCCTCCCACCTCAGCCCCCCAAGTAGCTGGGACTACAGGTACACACCACTATGTCCGACTAATTTTTGTGTTTTTTGTAGGAATAGGATTTCACCATGTTCGCCAGGCTGGGATACTTATAAATCAAGAAAAGCTATGATGAAGTCATCAGGGTCGAGAGCCCCCACATTCTAGAATCAAGGCTTGAAGGATGATGTCTTAGAGAAAGTAAAAATGTTACTTTACACAGTGTGTAATAAACTTATGGAATTCTTAGTTCTAGAAGTAACAGAGGCCAAAAACATAAATCAGGTCGAGAATTATTTAAATCCTTCCCTTGGTGGAGGCATCCTAGCAGATTAGCAAGGGAGTTTTATTTTGGGGGAAAATAACTAACTTTGTAAGGCCGAAGCTCTGGAGAGATTTGTAAATGCCATCTTGGTGTCCCTTCTGTTTAAATTCATCTCCCAGAGAAGCCAGGACCCCTCAAACCTCAGATCAATGTAGAAGTGAAACAAGACTGCTTAGAGATTACAGAAGATGGAGCTGATAGAGATCGAATGTCAACATCTGGGACTAAAATCAGAACCAAGATAACCTGAACACCACGGATGCAGTCACAGAATGACATAGAGTGGCAAAAAGACAGAACGAGCAAATTCAGAAGAGAGGAAGGAGATAGAGACTGGAGAGATGTCATCTTGGGGGCAAAGACTTGAGCATGGGTGAGGAGCAGGCTGTTACAGGCACAAAGCCATTGTACATCCCTTAGAAATAAGCCTGCCAATGGACCCACTGGTCCATTTCATGTACCCTTTGGACTTTGCAACATAAAATACAACACGTACACACATTATAAACGCATCTAGGAACATGCTCTCATGCAAAAAGTGGGGCATGAGAGGACACCCACGTACACATACATTCCATAAAGTTTTTATTAGCGCCAAAAGCCAAGAAAGGAAGAGGGAAAGGATCCTCTGAACCAAGCACTGCACAGTTTTTCCCAATATGTCATGCACATGAGAATTTAATGAGTCACAAATTCCAGTGGGTATTTTCCCCTCAATTTTCCAGTTTGTTCTATTTTGCAAATATTTGTACTCAAATGATAATGTGACTTTTGTCATACAGCCACGCTGACTCCCTCATGAAGAGCTTTATTTAGAGTCAGAAGACATCTGCTAAATTGAGATTTACAAAGAACTTATTAAACACAAACATAAATAGATGGGCTCTGAATATTATATTCTGAGCATTCACTTCCTTATGTACTTGCAAATTATACACCAGCATGCAAAGCATCTCAAAAGAGCAATGCATAAAATCTCCTTAGAATCTCTTTCTTCTGAGCACCTTGGAGATGTTCTCTCATCCGAAGCCATTAATTAGGAAGGTTAAACACTGCCTTCCTGGTTTGCAGCCTTTGTCTCTACAGGCTATTGATGCAGAACGTGGGAAAAGACTAAGTAAGTACTTTTGAGGATTATGACAATTGATGATTGACATCAAGGATCCATAATAGAGACACAGATTTCAATCAAGTCTGGCAGTGGACGGGACATGCTACAGTACAAGCCAAAATCCTTGAGAACATCATATTCCTGGGGAGCAGACTGTTTTATGATTTTCAGGCTCATAAGTGAGTCAGAATTGGACTCACTGCTTCACTTGTGAAACCGTTACTTGGCACTGTCACAGTGACAAACCAATGGCCTAAAATGCAATTAGCTATTATGCATCCTTGTTAAGCAACAGCCTGGTTGCCCCTGGCACTACATGTGAGCTGCAGTTAATGTGGCATGCCTAGCTAACAGGTCCCAGTTTGAATGAGATAAGGAACTCACTTCAAACAAGGCATTTCTTTGCAGACTCCAAAAACTATTTTTTAAAAAAACACAATTTCTGCCAAATTAAAGAGAAGTTTTACAACATAATACAAATGCAGTGTTGAAGAGGTTCTGGGATCCCTCTGGAATTGTGTAATATTTTAGTAATATTTATCATTTATCTCCTGTAGTTAGGAAGATAGAGAGGGTCAGAAAAGTACAGCATATAAATTAGTTTCTGTGGCCTTTGATAAAAAAACTGTTTGCATTACATCATTTTAGTGGCTCTCGAATTGTGATTAAGGACATTATTGTCTCTCCAAGACTGACCACATCTCCTTAGGGAGTAAAGCCATTATATGGAAAACCTTGTACCCCTTGCCCTTCCCTTCTACATTTAAATCCTACCAAGAGGAAAAACATCAGTTTTACCATCTATCTGCAAATGCATGACCAATACTATGATAATGACAATGACCAAGTCCTCATTGCACAAGATTGCTCTAGTAATTCAGAGCAGCCAGAGTCCCAAACCCAAATGAAAGAAGGGTCCAGTGGTCCCACTCCTACCTCACCCAGCTGGTGTCCAATCATACACAGTAAAAGCTTAGTAATTTCCCAAATGCGAAGCAACGGAACACAAATTTCCTCCCAAAATAAATGCCTCTGAGATAGTAGGTCCTGATCATTGGAAACTTTGGTTGTCCGTGTGGGATGTGCGTGTTTGCGGCCTCTTGTGGATTGAGTGCATGAGCAGCCATAATTAATGGCCTCCTTAAATTCAGGCTTTTCATCCTGTAACTGTGCAGGCCCCACCCACTCTGACTCTGGGCTAGGCCATGTGACTTCCTTTGGCCAATGGGACAGTAGCAAATCTGACACATTAAAAAGCTCTTCAAAATGTGTGAGTCTTCCTGTTTCCTCCGTTGTTTCTCTGTGACTGTCATGAGAACCCAGGGAAGCTAGCCTGCCAGAGGGATGTGTGAGCGTGAGACATGGGCATGTAACAGGTCCATGGAGGAGATCAAAGCAATCCTAGCTGTGGCCCTCAATGAAGCAGCCTTTGATATGGACATAAGGCAGGGAAATACTAGGTAGAAAAGGGTGGGGTCCCTGGCAAACCTGGATCCCCAGCCCTAAATGAGAACTTCACACATCCCTGTTTTCCCATCAGACTGTTGGTTTTCCAAAACCACCCTTGCCAGCCCCACCCCCACCCTGTACTCATAAAAACCCCAAGTTCCACTAGCAGGAGAGCAAAGCAGGGCAGCAGAGAAGGAGAGAAGAAAAACAGCAGCTGGATGTAGATAAAAGCAGCTTGACTTCAGAGGAATGGCTTGACAGCAGGATTTTGGAGAAGAGTTCAGCCAAGGACGGCAGAACTCCAGGGGAAGATTATCTTCTTCCCACTCCATCACCCTTCCAGCTCCCCTTCCCACTGAGAGCCACTTCCACTGCTCAATAAAATCCTCTGTATACATCACCCTTCGATTCATTCGTGTGACCTGATTCTTCCTGGATGCTGGACAAGAACTCAGGTACCAAGAGGGCAGGGTGTAAAAGGCTGGCACCCTGACCCTCCACTCAGTTGGGTTACACTTAGCCATTTGTGGATAGCAAATGCTAAAACAGCACTGATTGTAACACATGCCCCCTGAAGCTCCAGGGGTCACAGACACCCTCTTCCAGACAGTAGAGCTAAAACAGCATTGTAACACACTTGGATGCTGCCATAGGACCCACATAGAGCCTGCTTCTGCCAGAGAGGAGCGACCAGCCGGTTCCAGTGTTCGTTCACCTGGGCTCCTGTACCTACTCACCTGTGTGTTCCGCCCCCCACCATGAGGGGTTCAGAGCTGCAGGCTGAATAAACAAACCACCCCTTCACAAGTCCTGCAAAGGGGTCAAGGGAAATATCCTGTCTCACCTTCATCTGACCCACGAGCTGAACAGATACATGAATGAGCCCAGCTGGGAGAGGCCAAGACTGGCCAGATGAGCAGAGCTGGCTGGTGAACCCATAGACCCATGGGAAATCATACATGGCTATTGTTTTGGTTTTGTTGTTGCTGTTTTGTTTTGAGACAGAGTCTCGCTCTGTCACCCAGGCTGGTGTGCAGTGGCACGATCTCAGCTCACTGCAAGCTCCGCCTCCTGGGTCACACAATTCTCCTGCCTCAGCCTCCGGAGTAGCTGGGACTACAGGGACTCGCCACCACGCCCGGCTGATTTTTTGTATTTTTAGTACAGACGGAGTTTCACCATGTTAGCCAGGATGGTCTCAGTCTCCTGACCTCGTGATCCGCCCGCCTCGGCCTCCCAAAGTGCTAGGATTACAGGTGTGAGCCACCGTGCCTGGCCCTTACATGGCTATTGTTTTAAACCACAATGTTGGATTGGTTTGTTACATAGTATTATGTTGGTAATTGATATAGAGTCAGAGCTGATTTTTTTAGGGCAGCAGAGGAGAGCTTTTGTGCTACCATCAGTAATCAAGCATCACAATTCTTCCTCAAGCAGCCTTTTCTTAAAATAAATGTTGAACAAAAATGTAAATAATCGGTTTGAAAGAACACTGAATTTTAATTTTGAGTCTGTCTTAAGCACTCAAGTTCTGGGAGGCATCACAGACAAGAGGTGAAGTAAGAGCTCAGGAACTGAGTGCTTGTGAACAGGCCTGGATGGATGGGACTCAAGAGCTTAAGATATGGAAACTTCATAAAAATGAGTACCCAGCTATTTACAGGCCCTGGGTCTCAGGAGGTTGTCGGCAAATTTAAAGGGACAGGATTTATTTTGTCGCCATCTTCCTTGAAAGAAACTTTAAAGAATCTCAGAAGGATTCTAAAGGTCATCTGTCTGTGTACTCTTGATACTTGATCATTGAGCTGTCAACCAGCCCGGTTTGTTATAAACTGAACAAACGACAGTTTGGGAGTGGTGTTAAACGACTGAGGATCACTGAAGACATTTAGACAGGTCTGAGAATTAGAAAAGGCCTCAGTGAGTTCAGGCTTCCTGCCTGGAAAACTCCTCCCTTGGCTCTGCCAGCAAGGAACACTAAAGAGTATAGAGCTTTAGATGTCTCTGAAGCTCCTCAATTTACAAGTTAAGTCCAGATCTTGAAGAAAACATAAACTAGATTTAATTAAACAAGATTTTACAAAATCTCAAATCAAAACGTCAAATAAAAATGTATTAAGGACCTGGTTTTGTGCCCTCCGCTGGACATGGTTTTACAAAACAAAAAAAGGAGGACATGGTCCCCTACCTTTAAGATTTTTATAATTTGATAAAATTAGATAAACATACCTGAAATACTAGCAGACTAATAAGATCTATACAATTGTGGTAATCATTCATATATTCATAAATATTCAGATTCTCTTCCATCCACATATAAGAAAAAATTGTACTTCACCCACCTGGAAGTAAGGTGTGGTCATGGGACTTGTTTTGGACAAGAAAATAAGAAGTGATGGGTGTCATTTTTCAGGGAAAATATTTAACCACTTAGTTAAACTGAACCTCAACCTCCTTTCCTCGTGGCAGTACTCATGGAAGCACATGTCAAGACAGAGCCTGTGTCAGCCGGGACCCTGCTGAATGACTGCAATAAACAGAAGCCGCCTGTTGACCTACATGGCAGATGTATAAATGAGAAATACATCTTGTTATGTAAAACCACAGAAATTTGGAGGTTGCTTGTTTCCCCAGTGTAACCTAACCTATTGCAACTGAGATAACAATCAACTTCTCAAATATTGTCACCTTAACTATGAGCTTAAAAAGGTCATGGGGAGAAATCTTTGTGGGCTACAGTAGTCTGAAGGCATAGTTAGGTCAAAAAAGATAATACAAGGGATATAAAGGAGGAGGAAGAGAATTAGAGGCAGAAAAAATCCACAAAGACACAAAAATAAGAATGTATTTCTGCCTTTATTATAGGGCTTAACATAATGTAATCACTAGTGTATTTGGTGGGCTCCTTTCTTCCAAAGACCTGGGCTTGCCACCTTGGTCCCCGCAGGGCTGGCTATGATGGGTGCTCAGGGTGTATTTGTTGAATTAATTAGCAGAATATATTGAGGACAATGGGATGACCAAGCTGAGTCAATCAAAAGGTAAAAGAATACTCTATTTGACTGGCAAAAGGCACCACTTTAAATATCAGGGACAATACACGTACAGCAGGAGTGTGAATTTCAAGAAAACCTCCATCTTGGAAAGACCTCAGTTTCTTCATCTGTAAAACGAGGGTTCGAGACCAAATGACACCAAAGGTTTGCTCCAGTCCGCATAGCTAGGATGCTATTATTGTTTTTTAATCCAAGAATTGAATTCCTTTCTCCACTTAATCACTTCTACGGTCTAACCATGTCATTGGATTTTTCTTAATGTTATTGTTCTTTCAAAAGCTTCAGGGGCTTATAAAATTCTGTGCCAGCATTTAAGCCAGGGGTTCTTTAAAGTGGAAAACGTTGGTTTCTAAAGAAACGTTGGTTCTTAGAAACGTTGGTTTCTAAAGAAACCAAGATTGTGATAAGTTCAAACCAGGCCAAAATTTCTTCAATGCATGTGTAATATACAATTTCGTTTTTGCTCAAGAATTTTAGTGAAGTTTTTGAGGTGTCATGAAAAAGGAGGGGGAAGAATGTAGAGAATGATCTCTGTGCGTTAGTGGATGCAAATAATTAGCTCCATCTAAAATTTTTATAACTATGATTTATTCATGTACAACTTAGGTATTAAAAAATAAAAATAAAAAATAGACCAGGCATGGTGGTTCATGCCTGTAATTCCAGCACTTTGGGGAGCCAAGGTGGGAGCATCACTTGAGTCCAGGCATTTGAAACCAGCCTGAGCAACATAGTGAGACCCCATCTCTCCAAAAAAAAAAAAAAAAAAATAGCCAGGCGTGGTGGCATATCTGTGGTCCCAGCTATTGGGGAGGCTGAGGCAGGAGTATCGCTTGAACCCAGAAGGTCAAGGCTGCAGTGAGGTATGTTCATGCCACGCACTTCAGCCTGGGTGATAGAGCAAGATGCTATCTCAAAAATAAAAATTAAAAGTGTGTGTGTGTGTGTATACTTTTTTCTCTAAAATTTTCCAAAGTTGTATTTCAGAAATCCCTCTTCTATCTTTTTTTTCTTTTCATAAATACATTTGGATTTCACTGCTGGTTTCTGGTTTGCTTCATTGCGTGACCCCTACCACACCTCACACGAGTTTTAAAAATACATATACGGACTGAAGTCAAGAGCACTCTAACACTTACTCACAATTTAGCACACCCAAGGCAGGGGCCAGGGCCCTGAGGAGTGCCAGCCCTTGGGCCAACCGCTAAGTGCTTTCAGGCCAGAGCAGGCCCAGGGAGGCTGAGACACATCCTCCGTTCAACACTCCAGCCCCATGGGTGTCATCCTGCTCCAGGCCACCAGCCCTTCCGACGGAACTGTCTAAACTGTCTTTGACTAAGGCCTGGGACAGCCTTCTCCTAGGTAATCTAATAAAGCTATTAAGCAATAATGATAGAGACCATGCTTATTAGAAGACAATTGCACACTCAGGAGGATGATATTAGCAGCAAGGCCCACCCAGAGGGCCTTCAATCTCCCAGGAAGGAGATTAATTCATGATAAATACACTCATTGGGGCCTTCCTTGCTTTTGAAATTTAAAAAATAATAATATTCTTTATTTTGGAGAAAAATGATAAGAGAGGGAGAGGGAAGAGGGCTTTTGAACAATAATATCAGATGTGATGCATTCAGATTAATGGGTTCTGCTAGACTGTTCCACTGCCAGTCAGTGCCTCATTAATCCAACTATTTTTATAATAAAAGCAGAAGATACTCAAGTCAAGTTTCTCCTGTTGTGGAAACAAAAATACATATATCTATTCCAAAAGCAAATCCTAGGGAGGCTCAATGAGGGAATGAGGAAGGCAGGGTATTCACATGTTCTAATTACATATGGTCAGTTTGAATGTTTTTCTTTTCATTTGTACTTTCTTAAGATTGTTTGGGAAAAACATGACATAGATTTTTCTCTCTGGTTTCAACAAGTGTATTGACTTATCTGTGCCAATGCACATCAAAGCATATGCTGTCAGCCTCCTAGCAGATATGCGGGGTGTGTGTGTGTGTGTGTGTGTGTGTGTGTGTGTGTGTTATACCCATTCAGTGCTGGATCAGTACTTCTGATACAGCTGTCCTCACTTCCAGGGAGGCATCTCAGACATGACATGATGATTGGAATGTGACCAATACACAAGATCCCAGATACTTTCTCCCACAGGAAACCTAAGATTCTCCACAATGGCATAGCTGCACAATGGCTGCAAATATAACACATTTTACCATACGTGCACATAAAAAAGCAACGAGTTCTAAGCACATAAAGCAAAGAATTCATCTGGGAACACCCCCAGGAAAGAATTTCCCCCATTTCCATTTTCCCCCTCATCTTGATACCACATTGGAGCCCATGTGATATGAGGGTTTACTTTTGCAGGTGTACATCCTTAACAATTACCTCCAAATGTCTCTCAGATCTTCCACTCCTCTCTACCTCCATAGACAAGACCCTAGTTCAAACTATTATAATTTCTCACTTGGGCCATTGCAATAGACTTGCAACCCGCCCCTTCTAATCCAACCTCCACATTGCATTCAGAATAATCAAGTTTTCTTTTTGAGGTAAAATTCACATAACATAAAATTAACCATTTCAAAGTTTACAATACATTGGTATTTAGTATATTCACAATGTTGTGTACACCTATGCCAACTTCCAAAACCTTTGAACCACCCCAAAAGAAAATCCATTAGGCAATCACTCCCATGCCGCCCCCAACCCATAGAAACCACCAATCTGATTTACTTGTTCTGGATGTTTCACAAAAATGAAACATGAGATATGTGATCTTTGGGCCTGGCTTCTTTCATTTAGTGTGCTGTTTTTGAGGTTCATCCACACTGTAACATTACCTCATTCGTTTGAATAATGAGTAACGTTCCATTGGATGGGTATACCACTATTTGTTTATCTTTTCATCTGTTGATGGATGTTTATTTCCACTTTTGGCTATTAGGCATAATGCTGCCATGAACATTCATACACAAAGTCAGAGTCATCTTCATACACACACACACACACACACCTGATCATGACCTCACTTCCTTAACAGAGGGCCAATAAAAACTCAAGAAGGCCAAAAAGACCTGAGCCTAAAACAATCTGACAATTCTGGTGGCAAGCAGAAGTCAATCAAAGCGGCTAGGTGGTATCATGAAAATAGTTTGAGTTGAAAGGTCCTGTGAAGCTTGCAGAAGTCTGGCCAGCCTTGAACTATTGACCCCTCGCCTTTCAAAGGGAAGGGAGGAGAGAAACTTAACTGGGAGCTTCCAGCCAAGGCCATCATGGGCTGCCGCTTCCCAGATGTTGGGGATTTCCCCACCTCACTCTTTAGGGCTCTCACCAACCAAATGAAATTTAACCAATGAATACAACAGGGTCAAAACATTGATCTTTCATCAGACTCTGATTTCTGGTCTCAGGCCTGTCAGTATTACTCATAAACTGCAATGGAGAGAACCCTTCATTTCGATGGATTTTTGCAGGCAAATTTACCTTCTAACTGTATGCCAAAGTGATTAACACTTTTATGCTAATATCAAGCCAGACCAGTTGCAGGCATTTTGTTCATTAGAAGGCATCATTTTTCTACTCTTATCAGTATGTAAATTAGATTTTGACTCTCGGGTTGCCTGCTCCAAAGGCACAACCCCCAAAATTCAATTAATGTAATTTTCATTCTAGAGTGACACTTCAGATGGTGAGGGCTTGATGGAGACCAAGCTGAGGACAGGGCTGGGCTCTCAGGAAAGCTGCCACTTCATTCCACTCCTGGCAGAACCAGGGAATGCTAGGTCTTCCTAAGGGAGCAACCACCAAAAATCAAACCACAGGGATATGAACCAGAAGATGCCACTATTTTCTTGCTGAAAGTTCTTTAGAAATCACTAATACCAACCACCTTCCTTGACAAATCAGGAAACAGAGGCTTCCATTGCAGAGAGGGGAAAGTTCCAATGTGGATGTTCACCGTGAGCTACCTGAGCATTCCTAGAATGCCAGCTGCTGACCTAGGTCCAACTGAACATCACAGAAACATGTTTTCCATCTATTTGCTGGAGCTCAGAACATAATACCCCAAAGTATACCACCTTGGCACGTGGAGTACTTTGAACTAATGGAGTTCGAAAGAACCTCAGAAACTGGATCTTTCTGACCTCCCATCCTCCAGTCTCCTGCCCTTCTTTCTCTCTGAAAGCAAATCATAGAAACCAAAATTGCTCTCCTCCAGGGCAGGTCATAGAAACTAAAAATCCTCCCCCACAAAGCAAACCATAAAACCTAGAAAGATCACTCTCTCCCTTCTCCCTTGAAGACCCCCATTCAGAGGGGTCCTGTCCCATACCCAGGAGGAAGGAATGCTGCACAGAGAGTCTGAGAAGGATCTGAACAGATAGGCCTTAATGGATTTCCCCTTTAGTCTATTCCCATTAGATCATCCCCTTTTTGTTCAATCACATTTCTACATAGCTGTCCATTCTTCATTGAACCTAAGCATAAAAAGAGAGTTTTCCCTGGGCCTTTGGGTCTTCATTTCTGAAGCCTCCTGTGTCACATAGATCCTAATTAAATAAATTTGTTATGCTTTTCTCCTGTTAACCTTCATTTGGCTGGAGTGTTGGCCATGACCCTTATGATGGGTGGGAAAAGGTTATCATGACTTTTCACCCCTACTGTTTTTCTATACTTTCCTACTTTTTTTCTATACTTTTCCTTTCCCTGGTGCCTTCACCCTCCTGGTACCATCACCTTCCTGGTACCATCACTTCCCGGCACCATCACCTCCCTGGTGCCATCACCCCAGCTACTCAGCAGATTACATGTGGTATCCCATTTCTATCTGCCTTCTCAAACATTGCCTTAGATCTTAAATTTTTCCTTTTGTTTCTTCTCCCTTTTCTATCTCTTCTTGGTTATTTGCTTTGATGACCTATTGAATGCAGTGGATTCTCCCAGAAAAAAATGCATACAAACACACAATTTCGTGTATGGTTTTAGAGAGTTCACAGACTTCCTGAAGCCTGATTCACCTATCCCAACTTAAGAACTCTTGCTTTCTGCCTTTCCCTCACTAAGAAAACATGGAAGAAAGTGGCATAGCATGTACATTTTGCACTGAAAGGGGTTAACCAACCCAGTGCCCTAGAAAGCAGAGCCTGAGACCAAGACTTAAAAGAGAACACTTTGTTGGGAAGTGTGATTCTAGGGAGATGGATGGAGGGAGGATAAAACAAGGAGGGATGCATTGTGGAGTTTGCCAACATGAGGGGTGGGGCATTAACTGCCCTGAATGGTACAACCTGAAAGCCTAGTGGATACCCAAGGAATCCCACACTGAGGCATCAAGAAAGAAGCTCTGGGGCGGGTTTTCAGAGATGTAGGAGTGAGGGCCTGAGGTGAGTCATGGCTGGGCTCCTTGCACCTGCATGAAGCTGGTCTGACCGCTCCCTGATCTCCACTAATCCCCAGGACAGGGGACAAAATAAGGTACAGGTGAGGCTATAAGGATCTACAGTGCTGCTTGAGATGTATCTGATATAGGAATCTTGGAGATTGATTTATTGTCCACATTAATCTAATAAACTCACTCACACTTACCTGTCAGTGACTGATAAGAATTCTGATTGCCCAGAGGTTTCCTAGGCAGAGTTACACCTTGTAAACAAACTATTCAAAAAATAGTTAAATACACTAAATTGGTTAAATAGAGTAAGATGTGGTTTTCAAAGTGTGGCTCCCAAGGGAAAATATCAGCAGCATTCAGGAACTTGTTAGAAATGCAAATTCTGAACAGGTGAGGGGGCTCACGCCTATAATTCCAGCATCTAGGGAGACCGAGGCAGGCAGATCACCTGAGGCCAGGAATTTGAGACCAGCCTGGTCAACTTGGAGAAACCCCATCTCTACTAAAAAAAAATACAAAAATTAGCCATGTATGGTGGTGCACACCTGTAATCCCCTCTACTCAGTAGGCTGAGGAAGGAGAATCGCTTGAACCTGGGAGGTGGAGGTTGTAGTGAGCCGAGATCACGCCATTGCACTCCAGCCTGGGTGACAGAGTGAGACTCCATCTCAAAAAAAAAAAAAAACCAAACAACAACAAAAAAAACGCAAATCCTTAGGAAGTGTCTCAGGTCTACTCAATCAGAAACTTCCAGCAATCTGCTTTAACAAGCTTCCAAGTGATTCTAATGCAGATTGTAATTTGAGAAGCACTGCACTAAGGTATATCCATATGTATTTTGCAGAATACTTATGCAACTATTAAAATTGTTCTCACAGATGAATAATGATACGGAAAGGTGTGCCCATTACTATGACGCTGTGATTTATAATAAGAGAGATATATATATATATGTGTGTGTATATACAGACACACATATATATACTGGCACACAGCTTCTAAAATCCTTGGAATCTTCAGTGTAAAAGAGTATCTTTTGTATGCTAAAGAGATGACTGGCACTTGGCAGCCCCTAGATAGCTTCAGGGTGGGAGTTGGTCATGGGAAAGACCAAGACAGGATTGGAGGGTTGGGACTTTCATCTCCACCCCACCAACCTCAAGGAAAGGGAGAGGGGTTGAAGGTTGTCATTACATCATTGACACCAATGTCAAATGATGTAATCAATCATGCCTATATAATGAAGCCCCCATAAAAACCCAAAAAGACTAGGTTGGTGACTTCTAGATAACTGAACACGTGGAAGTTCCTTGAGGGTAGCCTGCCACAGAGGGTATGGAAGCTCTGAATCCCATCCCACATGCTTTGCCCTATGCATCTCTTCCATCTGGCTGTTCATCTGTATCCTTCAAAATATCCTTTGTAATAAATGGGTAAATGTAAGTGTTGCCCTGATTTCTGTGAGCTGCTCTAATTAATTGAAACCAAGGAGGCAGTTGTGGAAACCCTGATATATAACTGGTAGGTTAAGAGAGTAGATGACAAGCTGTCAGAGGTGTCTGAATCAAAGCAAGTCCATCTTGAATAGGAGCTGTGTAAAACGAGGCTGAGACCTACTGGGCTGCATTCTCAGATAGTTAAGGCATTCTAAGTCACAGGATAAGATAGGAGGTCAGCACAAGATACAGGTCATAAAGACCTTGCTGATAAAACAGCTTGCAGCAAAGAAGCTGGCCAAAACACACCAAAACCAAGATGGCGACAACAGTGACCTCTGGTCATTCTCACTGCTACACTCCCACCAGTGCCATGACAGTTTACAAATGCCATGGCAATGTCAGGAAGTTATCCTGTATGTTCTAAAAAGGGGATGCATGAATAATCCATCCCTTTTTAAGCATATAATCAAGGAAAACCATAAAAATGGGCAACCAGCAACCCTTAGGACTGCTCTATGGAGTAGCCATTCTTTTATTCGTCTATTTTCTTAATAAACTTGCTTTTGCTTTGCATTGTGGACTCTCACTGAATTCTTTCTTGCGTGAGATCCAAGAACCCTCTCTTGGGGTCTGGATTGGGACACCTTTCCTGTAACATCTTTCTGGAGACAATGAAGGGACTATAGTGTGGAAACTCCTGACCCAAAGGCTAACTTTGGGTAAGTGGTGGGGTCTGATAACATCTTTCTGGTGAACCACAGAAGGGACAATACTGAAGAAAACTCCCGACCTGAAGGAAATAGACTGCAGCACTGATTGGCCAACTTTGGGTAAGTGGGGTACATATACCCAGATAAAGAATGGGATTGAGTTAGAGGCCCAACTTAGGCGAGTCAGAGTCTCTCCTAAGACAGAGTGTGTTAGAGGACCCTCTTAATAAAAGGCAAGGATGCTTGACTGACCTTGGGTTAGAGGCCCCACTTAGGAGGGTTTGAGTCTCTTCTAAGATTTAGGGGTTCGAGGCCCCTCTTGGTTAAGTCCCTTTCAGCTAAGAGCAGGTTTGGCACTATGGGATGTTAACTGCTGTTCTCTTTAGATTAATATGCCTTTCACTCTTTGCTGACAGCTGTGGGTGACAAGATTGGGCATGTACAAGATCATGGGACATGGGACATCTTTTCCAGCAGTCCTATCAGCTCTCAAGTTTCCCCTTTTCCTCTTAGGAAAGGGAGTTGATCCAGTGTCAGCTGCAATGGGCGTGACTTTCTCTGGCCTCCCTGAGTGCCTCACCTTCCCCACCCCGCCTCAGGCAATGCTTTTCTCCCTTCCCTTTCCTTTCTCTCTTTGTGCAAGCCAGTTGAATGAATGGTAAAAATCAGTTTATCTCCTGTAAAGTTTGGATTAATGGAAAAAAGGATTTGCAAGGCTAATCTTAAGCTGTAGTGAATCCAGTGTGCTTTATGTGTCTTTCTGTATTGTTACGTCATAATGAGGGGTACCTTAGGATAGAACATGGGCTTAGAATACCTGTAAGCCCATTTTTCAAGACAGCCCAGCAAACTGGTCACTTACAAGCTTTGCTGCAGATCACTGACAAAAACTGGATGAGGTTTCCCTCTTGTCTTGTATGTTTTGGGGAGCTTGACCTTGTAACCACGTGGCTATGCTTTCTCTTTTCACAATGGTGGCCCAGGTTCAGGGTTCAATTCCCAGCTTAGGGGATGAGTCCTTTATCTTCTATCTCTCTGTGTGTTTATATGTGTTGTTTGTGTGATGTTTATATCTAAAAGAGCTTTGATTGATTGGTTTAATAAGAGCTTAAATCAAATATTTTGTCAGAAAACTAAAAAATGTAATTCCTTTTATTTAGTTCATGTGACTTTAGTAATCTTTGTGAAGTAAAGACAGTTTTAAAGATCTTTGGTAAAATAAAAATATTTTCAAAAATGTAAACTTTTGATCTAAATTATGCAGGTCAGATATTAGGTTTACCAAATGCTTTAAGGTCATAAACTGCTTCTTTGACTTTTAAAAATTGTTCAATTCACCTACCTTGGAGACATTAAATTCCAGATAATGCTTGGGGACATGCTAAATTAGCCATGCTTCCTAGATATGCAAAGAAGGTTATAAAGAAAAGAGATTTTATATAAGAAAGGACGTTGTATGGTAAATTCTTGTCCTAAAGTAAAATGACTGGTTGTTTAAAAAGAGGGATGTTTAGGGCAAGTCAGAAAGTCTGAGCATGTTGTAGATGGTCTAAGTGATAAAAGGTTTGTGAAAGGGAATTTATGCAAGAAATGTTGTGTAATTTAAAGGTGAGTAGGCCTTCTAAATGCTTCATAAGATGCCATATCACTCTTAACTGTACAACTTGCCTGCTTTACAGCTAGGTAAGTCCTGGGACACATGGAGTTAGATGCTGGAAAGAGTCAAACCTTATCTGCATTTCTGCCTGGGTCCTAGGCTCCACATCCATAAATAATTAAAATCCTGAACTTACCAGGATTTTCACCAAAAGTAAAAGTCGCTAAGAGTTAACATTGTAACATGTAATTGAGACTACTGAAGAAACAGTTTAACATTTAAGGTGTGTAAAGAAAGTGAAATGCATTTTTGCTAAAAGATTATTGGAAGTCATGGGAATGTGAATATTTTGCCTAGATTAAAAGGTGAAAGGATTGCTTTAAGTTAGACAGGATAAAACTGAAGGTTTAAGAAAGTTGTAGAAAGGTTGTAAAAATTGTGTTTTTGTTTTTCGTTTTTTGTTTTTTTGAGACAGAGTCTTGCTCTGTCACCCAGGCTGGAGTGCAGTGGTGCAATCTCAACTCACTGCAACTTCTGCCTCCCAGGTTCAAGTGATTCTCCTGCCTCAGCCTCCTGAGTAGCTGGAATTACAGGCTTGTGCCACCATGCCCAGCTAATTTTTGTATTTTTAGTAGAGAGGGGGTTTCACCATGTTGGCCAGGCTGGTCTCGAACTCTTGACCTCAAGTGATCCGCCAATCTGGGCCTTCCAAAGTGCTGTGATTACAGGCGTGAGGCATGATGCCTGGCCTAAAAAATTAATCTCATTAAAAAATTCTGGGTAATGAACATATTGGCTAAAGTTAAAGGGGTATTAAGTTTTTCTGTAAACATTGTAATAAAAGCACAGCAGGATTTTCTTAGAGCAAAAACCTTATAATCTATTATTTAACAAAAATTGTAAAAGGTTATAAAATGTTTATGAGACTCTTACCTTATGGTCAAACTAGTTGAGATTAAATACATTTGTCTATAAGGTTTTATTAAGAATTGGGTTTAGTATTAATAGTAAACTAAATTTGGCTTATTTGGTACAAAATCATACAGGAAGCATTGTCAAATATGAAATGGTGTTTGGCTTTCTTTGGGATATATTTGTGTAAATGTGTTATTGGTATGCATTTCAAAATTATTTTAAAAATCCTATAATTCTGACATGGCTTAGTGTATGTTAATAATTATAACTGTTACATAAAATCATTGTATGCTACAGAGGAAACTAAATTTGTCAATCGTGTTTTTGACTGTGGCTGTCCTAAGATGTTTGGTCATCCACAAACAATTGTTGTCTTGTTTTGGTCCTCTTTAGAAGGTGGTTTATAATCAGCTATAGAACTGTAACAGATGTCCCTAAATGCAGGTTTCCAATAACTTTGGAGATTGTGACATCAGAATAGAGGAAAAAACTTTCAGGACTCTCATGGAGAGGTGAAATGTTCATGAATATCAAACAGAACAGGAGTTAACTGAGTTGACTGAACCAATAGAAAACTGAAGTAATCTTTTTAACTTCTTGCTTAAAATGTTGCTGATCCTTTGTTTTGTTTTCCAGAGTCAAGAAAACTGTTCTTTTAAGCCATTTACAGCATTTAACAGTTGAGTAAAGTATACTCCTTTAAATAAAAGTCGGTGCATATTTCTCTCTACCTGATTTCTCCAGAATTTGGAAACTATTTGTAAGTATTCTTAATTTATGGCAATATAGTTATTTGCATAAGTACAATAAGAATCTGTTCTTTTGCAACAGGACACAGTTGGAGAAACTGGTTATTTTACCAAGGCTTTGGCTGTAATGGCATGCTTTCCTTTAAGGAATCAAATTTAACTTGTAGAGCCAATAAAAGCCTTTTGGGAAACTGGCCTCATACCTTGCCTACAACAGTCCCTCTACAAGGTTTCTGACCTGTGGTAAGTAAAGAATATCACTTTATGACAGGCCTAGAACCCCCAAGTTATCTTGAAACCTCAAGAGGAGAGGAATTAACTCAACTCATAGATCTTTGAGGGTACAAACCTCTGGCAGGGCTCAGCTCTAAAAAAGTCTTATCTGAGATTCCTTCTATGAGACAGAGTTCCATCAAAGCCAATTGAAAAGCCTATGTAAAAAATAATTATCCTTGCTGCACTGTATACAAAAATTAGGCCAAGTATAATAAAGCAAAGCAGTCCTACCTTGATGTGTGTTTAATAAAAATGGGAAACTGGAGAGAGTAACTGTTTCAAGAACTATGGTACACTTGTTAAGTCTCATCAGTTGTTTTTATGTTTGTTTCTGCAATTTAGACTAATCCTGCTTATTCTTGTGAACCAACAAGTGATCTCTGGCTTCTACTCAGAAAAACAAGAGGGATGGGTAATGTAAAAACCTGAATCAGTATTCTAAATCTGAGCACATATTGCAATCAGCTAGTAAGCCCATATCGGCTTGCTTCCAACAGTTGCCCAGTTCATGAAAAGCCTAATTTAGTTGGGATAATTTTACTTATTTTACTTTACTGTTGTGGAATATATTGCTGTTGTACTCTTTGTGTAAGAATGCAGGATAAGCTTACTGAATGTTTTCTTAAACTGAATACTTATTAATCTTCCAGATATCACCTTTTGTCAGAACTCAAGAGTTATGAATGACCCTTGCCATACCAACACTTTCTGACTGAGCTCCTCTCTACCCTGAATACAAGAGAAACTCATAGTTAGGCAGGAATATCATCACACCTATTCAGCCTGAAGAAGTTACAGAAGATGGATATTCTTCCCTCTGCAACCCTTAGGATTAAGTGTTCTCTTATAAAAGGGAGTGGGGAAATGTCAGAGGTATTTGAACTGGAGCAACTCCATCTTGAATAGGGGCTTGGTAAAATGAGGCTGAGACCTACTCGGCTGCATTCTCAGATGGTTGAGACATTCTAAGTCACAGGGTGAGATAGGATGTCAGCACAAGATACAAGTCATAAAGACCTTGCTGATAAAACAAGTTGCAGTAAAGAACCCAGCCAAAACCCACCCAAACCAAGATGACAAGACTGACCTCTGGTGGTCCTAATGACTACACTCCCACCAGCTCCATCACAGTTTACAAATGCCATAGCAACATCAGGAAGTTACCCTATATGTTCTAAAAAGTAGAGGCATGAATAATCCATGGGGTTTTTTTTAGCATATAATCAAGAAATAACCCTAAAAATGGGCAAAGAGCAGTCCTCAGGGCTTGTCTATGGAGTAGCCGTTCTTTTATTCTGCTACTTTCTTAATAAACTTGCTTTCACTTTACTCTGTGGACTTGCCCTGAATTCTTTCTTGCACAAGATCCAAGAACACTCTTGGAGTCTGAATCAGGACTCCTTTCCTGCAACAAAGCTATTACTTATGAGTGGCATTTGAAGTGCAGGGCAGTCTTGTGGGGTGGATCCCTCAACCTGCCACTCCAGATAGATAGATAGTGCCAGGCTTGAACTGAATTAGATGACACCCAGCTGGTGTCTGCTGAATTGGTTGGTGTTTGTGGAAAAATCTCACACATGTCGTATCAAAAGTATTGTGTTGAATGGTGTGTGAGAGTAGGACAAATATTTTGGTTTTTCCTATCTCTTACAAGTACCTAGTGAGGTTTCTATAAATATTGGCTACATTAGTCATAGTTAATGCCTACATAGTCCTTATTATATGCCAGGCTCTATTTAAGAGCTTTATGTATATTAGCTCATTTAATCCACAGACCAACCCTATGAGGTGGGAACTAATATTATTCCAATTTTATGGATGAGGAAATTACATGAAGAAGACATGCCCAAGATCATACAGCTATTAAGTAATGGAGGTAAAATTCACATCCAAAATTCTGAATTAGAGTCCATGACATTAGCCATGGTGGGTGGGTGGGTGGATGGGTGGATGGATGGATGGATGGATGGATGGATGGATTTTGGTTCTCCTTGGCAACTTACTTCATAATTTTTCTATAAAACCACATTACAACTGAGTGTTTTGTGCCACAGGTATCTCATAAATACACAGAACTCCACAATCACTCAGTCTCTCTTCTAATGCAGAAATAGCTCTTTGGACGGCAAAGTTTCCTCCCATGTGAAATGAATTTAATTTTCCAGGTATCAGTAAGCAACTGATTTTTTTCTTATTCTATAAGAGACCCTTGATTTTAAAAAAGTAGGATTTTATTGCCAGAGAAGAATGGCTTTTTAATGATGTAACCATGTCATTAGCCAAGCATGAGGGGCAGTTTCAACCCTCATTTTAAAAATAGTATTGCCTTAATAGTAGTACATTAACAAGAGCAGGCTTAGTCTGGGGCAGCCTATTCTGTTTCTTGCTATTCTTTAACTTTCCCTTCTTTCTCACTTCTTTCCTTTCTTCCTCCCTTTCTTCCTCCCTTTCTTCCTTCTGGAGGTAATACCCTCTGAAGGAACATCACATTAGAGTTCAGATAATGTGGCTATTTTTTATGAGGAACCAATTACATTCAGTACAAATGCCTTTTACTTTGACAAAGTTCTTTGTACTTTAAAGTACTGCTTTCCTGTATATTATCCCACTTGATTCTAGCAAAAAAAAAAAAAAGTCCCCTTAAATAAAATAAAATACATCATTATTTTGCAGATTAGAAGACTAGAGTTGCCATTCTATACCTTTCACCAAATTATAATACCAATTTGTTTAGAGATAGGATTATTTATTTGATTCATTCAACAAATATTTATTCAGAATGTACTGTGTGCTGAACACTGTTCTAGGTGCTTGGGATATACCAGTGGACAAACAAAGATTTCTGAGGCTGAGGAGCTTAATTCCAGAAGGAGAGATGCAAAATAAACATAATATAGTATATAGTATGAAGTATAAAGTTAGAAGATGATAGAGGACATGGAAAAGACCAGAGAAAGTGGGACAGAATGTGCAGTGATGAACATGTTGCAGGGAAAAATGGGTAGTCAGGAAAGACTTCATTGAGGTGGTGGCTTTTGATAAAGACTGGAAGAGAAGGAGGAAGCAATGTGAGCCAAGCTGTTAACTGAGGAAGACAGTTCCAGGCAGAAGAGCAGCTTGGATCAGAACCCTACCTTCCAGACACCTGGTACAAAGCCTTTGGCACCTAACCCAATGAACCTGATATGGGGAAGGGCAATGGAACAAATGGGCTTTTTACATAAAGCCTACTAGGAAAACATAACCAGGCCTCCTAGCTGTAATAAAGCAAACACACTCTATGGAAATGCTTATAATTCACTAGTAAATGTTTAACAATCAGCATTCCAGAGAGACCTGTAATGTGTGTCAATTTGGGTGGTGCGAATACTTTCACTATAGCCAATTTCAAGTTATCAAAATGACATTACTGAACTTGGAGTTGGAGCTGGCTTCAACATGCTGATCCTTACCCTCTTCTAGGGAAAAAATTTCCAAAAACTACCCACAGAATTCCAGGATTTCTCACCATCCATCACTTATTTATTATTTCTTTATTCTGAGATGGGGCCTTCTTTCTCCCACCTTCATACTGTTACTGGAAAGAGGTACCAATCCAGACCCCAAGAGAGGGTTCTTGAATCTCATGCAAGAGAGAATTCAGGTTGAATCCATACAGTAAATTGAAAGTAAGTTTATTAGGAAAGTAAAGGAACAAAAGAATGGCTACCCCATAGGCAGAGCAGCCCTGAGCGTTGCTGATTGGCTATTTTTATGGTTTTTCCTTGATTATATGTCAAACAAGGAGTGGATTATTCATGAGTTTTCTGGGAAAAGGTTGGGCAAATCCCAGAACTGAGGATTACTCCCCTTTTTAGGCCATATAGGGTAAATTCCTGACATTGCCATGGCATTTGTAAACTGTCATGGCACTGGTGGGAGTGTCTTTTAGCATGCTAAGGCATTATAATTAGCATATAATGATCGATGAGGATGACCAGAGGTCACTTTCATCACCATCTTGGTTTTGGTGGATTTTGGCTGACTTCTTTACCCCACTCTGTTTTATCAGCAAGGTCTTTGTGACCTGTACCTTGTGCCAACATCCTATCTCATCCTGTGACAGAATGCCCAACCTCCTGGAAATGCAGCCCAGTAGGTCTCAGACTCATTTTACCCCTATTCAGGATGGAATCACTCTGGTTCAAATGTCTCCAACAATACCCCAGCACCAAAAGTCAAATCAGGAATTTATCTTTTCCTTTATGTTCTACAGGAAAATTCATGGAGAAAGGTCTGAATAGAGAAAGAAAAATCCAGAGAGACAGAGATGCAAATGGAGGAGTCAAAGACAAATGTTGAGATGAGGGGAAAGGAAAACCTAACCCCTAACACACAGTCCAGTTGGGTGAAATATTAAAACTTATCTGAATTAGAATTCTATGAACTCCAGCACCAGGGGAAAAAAGGGAGAAAAAAAAAGAAAATGCACTGAAAGCAATGTGCTTTTTCCTTGAGGAAATGATGTGAATCTATCCAAAATACAAATTTGAGTGCAGCTGTCCATCCTAAATTTGTTTTACAAAAAAAGGAATAAATAAAAATAAGTAAGTCTTACAAAAGATTTGGGATGGAGTTAGGAAAGTAGGATAGTTAGGCCTGAGTTTAAAACTAGGTGTGCAGAGCTGTCTTAATCATAGCTTTTAATAGTAACAATAATAACTACATGAAGCCACCTGCTTGCCTTGGTTTATTTAGCAAAATTAACCAGGACAAAGAATGAAATTAAAGGTCCAATTAAAACAGGCCAGAGGATTTTGAGTGTCCACATCTCACCAACCAAAGTAGTTCTAAGTGTGATGAACAAAGGTGCCAGGTAGAGAAAGCTCAGAAATGGCATGCTCTATACCATTCCACCCATGGCAAGGGGACTCTAGAATAAGCCCACATCCTTTGGCTAGACTGTCTCAATCCAGTTAGTAGGATGATTCCTTTGAGTTTCATTCAAATTTGTAATCCACTGGGCAACACTGAATTGAATCTATGTTGGAAGGCTGTTGTGGAATAAAGACATTAAAACTATTCCTTTCCAATTTGCTTCAAATTCCTTTCCAATTTGCTTCAAATAATACCAACTCTGCCTAGCCTTCTGGATGCAATACTCAAGGTGTTCTTTCTCTGTGCACTTGGTAGAGGGGAGAGACCAGGGAGATCCCACAAATATTTTAGAGGCTTTTTTCCAAAGAGGCACCGATCTTCTTTATCGCCTGTATGAAATATTTTCTACTTATCTCACTGAGTTCCTATGAAAACTGAGCTTTAAGTAAAACTGAAAGCACCATGATCCTTTGAATCAGAGGTTTTGATAACTATTATTATTATTTGCTATCACAAGAGACATCCACTGTTTTGTCTTCTGAGAAATGTACCTTTCGCTAAGTTCCAAACATGATTTTAAAGAGAGCAGCTGTCATTTTATAGAACATGCCTCCCTGGCCACAGTGATTGTTCTAGAGGTATCATGTGACTCAAGCAGGAACAATCATGGCAGCCTACCCTGTGAGCTATGATGAAAAGAATATAAGCTTTGGAGGAAATATACATTGAAAGGTCTTTAGAAATAAAAGAAGTCTCAGCTGCACAGGATGTTCTGTCTGGAACCAGCCAGATTTGCATTCTAGTTCAAATATATAGACTATTTCTTGTACACAACTCCTAATCTTCCCTGCGTCATCTCTTATCCATCCTCAGTGACCAGTTCTGTCTAGGTTTTGACCAGCTTAAGCAGGCATGACCTGATAGCACCTCTCCTCTACAAGCTTTTCATGTCCCACCCTGGGACTAGCCAGGAAGGATGGATTCAGATAAGAGCAACCCAGAAGCACAGGGGAATTAACACTTTGCAGAGAAA
This sequence comes from Pongo abelii, assembly GCF_028885655.2. NCBI lineage: Eukaryota > Metazoa > Chordata > Mammalia > Primates > Hominidae > Pongo > Pongo abelii. The sequence continues at coordinate 59,874,573 of NC_072000.2, read as the reverse complement.
CACTTGACCATAGGGCAAATAAACCAACAGATAGATGTTCCCTTTTTTCTTTCCCCAGATGGACAGTTCTGAGAGGTATTTCAGATGGTCCTGTGAGATAGAGCACACAGGTTCTATCTGGCTTAGAGTGGCCAATTATAGCTCTGTGACCTTGAGCAAGTTACTTTCAAAGGGTATACTATCACTTTCCTTGAAGGTCTACTTTAAGCCACCTTCCTGACACCATGGTTACCTATTGTAAATATCAGCTGTGACCCTTTATTACCCACTCTACTGACAATCAAAAAATACATCCTTCTCTCCAATTCTTCTTTATAATCTATCAGAATCCCTAACAGTCCATCCCCATTTTAATTACAGTTACCTCAAACTTTAATAAAGATCATGATCATTCATACTTCGTCTTTCTCTTTTCCACATAATTTCTGCTTTTTTCTTCCCTCATAACGCTTACCTTCTAACATCTGTGTCACCATGGTAAGTGAAATCTCTCCAAATTCTTCACACTCTTCTAAGGCGGCAAGATGGTGTTTTGTGAAAGAGCAGAAAAAGCTCTGGACAAAGAATCAGGATTCCTGGGTTCCAGGTCCGACTTGCCAGTGATGGCCTCAGGGGCCTACGGCAAGAGCCGCCTCCTCTCAGTTCAGCGTCTTCAAACATAAGGAGATGACCAGCAAGGTCATTTCCAAAGCTCCTTCTTGTCCTAACTTACAGGGTCTAAGCCAAATGTTATAGAATTGTGAGGTGGCCTTGGGTCAGTCATTTGACTTTGATGCCGCCATTTGCCTCCTCGATTGTCCCAGCTCCCTCATTCCTAAACCACAGGAGGCCACACCAAGACAGTGGCTGAAGTGTATCTACCTGATTGCCATGAACACATGCAAAATGGTGTGGAGGAAGACTTTCAATAACCATGATATATATACATCCAAATGTATTCACAGTAAGAACACTCTTTCCTTGAGGAAAAGGGGGGATAGAAAAAAATGTTTTAAAATTTATACATTATAGCCAGATTATGAGTGATTTTTTCCTTGTGATTGCTGAATTATCTAAGTTTGCTACAATAAGCATGTATTGTTCATTGTAATAATGTTTAAGTAAGATTATGAACTGAAACTGCTCTGCCCGTAGGCCAGGCCGGCAGCCTCTAATGCCGTGGCCTGAGCCTCCTGCATCCTGAAACATCTGCCTGAGCAGCAGCTCCCACAAGGTCTTTCCTTGTCGGCCTTATTTCCCACCATTCATCTCACCCACTCTGTGTTGAACAACACACAAGGCAGTGTCTCCAGGGGGCCCCTGTTAAAGGATTATGTGTTTTTTGGAGGAAAGCAGGAGACCCACGAGCCTTGTCTGGCCCTCCCCATTGGTACACAGAAGCAGATTTGTTTCTCACAACAGTTCATTCTCACCTTGGACAGCAGTAATAGGTGACCCCTCAATGGCCTGAGGGTGCTGGGAACAAACTGGGGGTCATGAGCCAGAGAACATAGGCCCTCGAACCAGCTTCTGGGTAAAGAGATAAGGAGGGAAGAGAAAGAGAGATGCCAAGGATGGTGAGAAACAGATGTGATCCCAAAAAATCATTATTAATAGCAACCTGTTTCATCTCAGGTGTCCCAGGTTTGACAATGTTGGGAGGGAAATTTGTCTCCAAGTGAACTTAGAAAGGGAGAAAACAGTGGATTCTGGAGTCAAGTAGAACTGGTTCCAATCCCACTTACTAGCTATTGCTCCTTTAAAAAAGCTACTCAATCTCCTTCAACCTGTATTGTTTACTCCGTAACAGTAAAACAGGTAAGAAAAAAAAAACAACCCTATCTTGTCAGGCTATTTTGAAGACTAAAAGAGACAATATCTCTGAAAGGCCTAAAATAATACCTAAAGTAGATCCTCCTATATAACTCCTACTATTAATAATTTGAATTTATTATAAGGTTGCCCTTGGATATTGCTCTTGATAATGTGAATGGTTTGTGACTACCTAATGGAATTCATAGGTAGTCACAAACCATTCGCATGATCATTTATACATTTATTTAACAAAAATCTATCAAGCACTCAAATACCATGTTCTGGGGAAACACATCTATGCTCTTAATGAGCAGCCAGTTTGGTACATGAGGGAGACATCTAACAGACTGGGGGGTCACAGTGTAACGGGTGGGTGGAAGGTAGGAAGAGGAGTTTCAGGAGTGCTAGAAAGACAGATCACTGCCTGGGAGAATTGGGGAAAGATTCACAAAGAAGGCAAGGTTTTATCTTTTTGAGGAGGTTTGTTTTGGTAGAGAAGAACAGGGAGGGCATTTTAGTGAGCTCAGCTTGTGCAGAAACAGAATTGTGGATGAGATAGGGCATATTTGGGCAGTGGGGTGACTTTCAGTGTTAGCAAAGTACATTTGGGTCAGGAGGTGTGAGAACTGAAATTGGAGGCCGGAACCAGATTGTGATGATCTTACACACCATAACAAGGAATTTGGCAAGATGGAGCCAGCACAAATCTTTAAGCAGGTGAGTGACTCGATCACATTTAAACATTTTCACTCTGATAGGAGACTGAACTGAAGTGAGAGAAGCCTCGAGCAAGAGGACCAGAAAGGAAGCTGTTGTAATGATCCAGAGAGGAGATAATGAGACCCTAGTAAGGCAAGGACAATGATAAGAAGTGGGGGTGGATTCAGAAGCTGTCAGTGACAGAATTGAAAGGATTTGGAGACTGGCAGGGGCAACGAGGGAGATGGATGAGTTCCAGGTCCTGGCAAGGTATCCAGCTCTATAGACAGGATGGCTGAGTTCACTGAGAGACAGGAAGGGAGCCCACTTTGAAGGGATGCTGAATCCAACTTGAGTTTGAGGTGGCTGAGGAGCATGTGGGTGAGATACTTGGCCTAATGTTGGAAATATGGGATCAGGAGCTCAAGAGAAAAGTCAGATGCAAACTTTAGAATAATTAGCACATGGGTTGTCATTGATGCCATGGCAATGGTTAAGATCACAAAGGAAAAGAATTGTACATTGGAACGAGACCAGTGACTGGTGGGTGCATACATCCAGGTTTGCCCGGGATAGTCCTCGTTTACACCTGTTGTCCCAGTATCACTATTAATAGCAACCTGTTTAATCTCAGGTGTCCCAGGTTTGACCATAAATTATACAGTCCCCTTACCAACAACCTAACTCTGGGGACCATCAAAGAGTGAAAGAGACAGGGCTGGGAAATCAAAAGGTTGGAGGAAACCAGGAAGGAGAGCATCTTTAACCATGCAGGGAATAGTCTCTAATTAAATGTATAAATTCTACACTATCAAATAAAAACTCAACAAAACTTTTATTGGAACTTGATCATTTAAACTAAAGTCATCCTTTAAAAAAAAAAAATAAGCATAAGAGATAAGCCATGAAAATTCCCAGACAGAAGCAAAAGGAGCAAGAACTAACTTCACCACGTTTTAGATTGATTATAAACCTGCAGCAATAAAAGAGTTTGGTACTGATGGAGGAATTGACAGAAACATCAATGAAATAGAATAAAGGGTATAAACATAGAACCAAACACATATGAGAGTTTAATACATGGCAGACATGACATTTCTGATGGATGAAGCTAAGATATATTAATTATTAAATTATGTTGGGACAGCTGGCCAACCATCTGGAAAAAAAATAGGCTAGATTTCTACACATTACTCCCATTCTAGATGGACAAAGCATTAAACATTTTAAAAAGAAACCATAAATGTACTAGAAGAAAGCATGGACTTTTTAAAATCACCCTGAGGCTGATGTTGGGGTTAAGAAGACTTAATAACCGTGATGCAAACCCCCAAATACATAAAGAAAAATTTGATGAATTTACCTCAATAAAAATTGGTATTTTCTCCTGGGCAAAAAGAACATAAATAAAGCAAAAAAAATCAAATCACAACATAGGAGAATATTTGTAACATATGCGGTAGACCAATCTTGAGCTCTTATGAATCAGTAAGTAAAAGGCCAACAACCCAAGTTTTTTAAGGGAATAAAAGATATATAAAGAAAAAAATTACCATTAAACATAAGAAAAGATGCTTAATCTTATTCATAATTTTAATCACTTCCACTTCAGATTGGAAAAAATACACCACTTAATAACAGCTTTATTGACATACAATTCATATACCATAAAATTCCCCCATTTAAAGCATATAATACAGTGGGTTTTCATATATTCAGAGTTACGTAACCATCATAGTATTCCCTCTGAGCCTCAGTAAGCCTGGGGTGATTATGGGGTTGCTGTCATGGAATTGTTGTGAGAAATGACTGGAAATATGCATGTAGAAGACTTGGCCCAGTGTCTGACCTATAGGAAGCCCTCAGCCAATAGGAGCAGTTATGGTTATTACCTAGGGTCACATAGTAAATCAGGGGTGAAGCTGATGGTGGCACAAGACCCATCTTACCCGCAGGGTTTTCTCCCCTTCCTCTGTCCTCTGGCCGCTTCTGTGCAGTGACTTGAGGAGGTGTAGGTGGGGAAAAGGCAATGACATCAATTGTTTGAAAAACCCTGAGATGGCTAATAATTGAGTCAGCCACAACCACTTCCATCACCTAACCCAACCCAGTGATTCTCAAAGTTAAGACTGAACACACTTTGACACACTTTTAGGAATTTTTCCTATGTGTACATTTCATAAATATCTCAAAAATATCATAAATATCTCATAAAATTAAAATTAAAAGTTGGGCAGAGAAAACAAGATTCAAGAAGATGCTACTTTCCGAAATAAGATACTAAACAAGAGATAACAATTTTCAAGATAGGTGGCTGATAAAGTTAATCAATTCATAAATCCTTCATGCACATTGAGACTATAAAAGGCATATAAAATTGAAAATCTCAGTCAAAGTATTTCAGAAAATAGCCTTTGATATGCTGAGGTTCATGTCCTATTAAGGTTTGAGGTGGACATCACTTGCCCCTTACATCAGAGGACTCAATTTGTATACCCTGCAGCTGGGGATCAAAGTGGACTGGTTTCCGGCACAACTTACCTATTTACCCAACACCGAAAATCAGCCATTCCATTCAAGAATCTGTTGGGAAAACCTTCCTACAAAACTACAGAAGAAACCTACTTCAGCCCTCTGTACCAGTCAGCCTAAGTCCTTCATTCATAAATAAAAGGAATCTCAAAGAAGCTAGATTTTTGAAGGAAATCAGAAATATGAAAGGGAAAGACCAAATAAAACAACTGAACCCTCCCAGGAACCAGAAATTTCAAGGAATAGAAGAAAACTTAAAAATTCTAAATGAGTATCCTCAGAAAGATTCAAGACGATTTTGCTTTCACAAAATATGAATGCTCCTATGAAAAGAAAGCATCAGGAAAAAGGAAGAATACATGGATATTTAAAATATAATTGACAAAATGAAATTATTCAACAGAGAGGTGGAATATTAACATAGACATGGCCAAGGCTGAATTGGTAATCTGCAAAACAAAGCCAAGGAAATCTCAAAGAACTTCAAACTAAGTGATAAAGTTTTGTAATTGAAATGTGGGTTGGTTGCTCACTGCATGCAGACAGTCCAATTAAAAAGAGCAGGGTCTGATATGAAGCAAGTATATTTATTCTGAAGCTAGCTTGCGGAAGAGGCACAGATGTCCTGTCTTAGTGTTCCACTTTTGGAACAGAAAGTAGACACTTTTATAAGGTAGGGGAGAAAATGAGCAAGGGCAGGGGCCCCTTATCTACTGGGCAGTTGAGTTGGTGCTTTCCAAGTTGTAAAGTGGCCAAATGGGCATGCTTTCAACATACCTACCTGAGGCAAGCCCCTGGAGGTGAGAGTTCTGTGGGAGCATGCATTGGTCTGCAAATCAACTGTCAACTCTCAAGGAGAGGTCTATCTTGGAGCACACAGATGAACTTGCCCTGTAAGGAATGTCTGGTGATGGGGAGGTGAAGGTTATATTTGCATTTCTAAAGAGCTAAGAGGTGGGAACTGGGAAAAAAAGAAGAAAAGAAATAAAAGAAGAGAGAGAGGGAAAAATTAATTAAACCATCTCTTAGAAAAATGGGAGTACTTGGTTACAGTTTGAAAAGAAAGTTGAAAAAGACAAAGACGACCAATCCAGGGGGTCCAACATCTGCTTAGTAGGAGTTCAAAAGAGAGACAAGAGAGACAAGAGACAAGCTGGTTCAAAAGAGAGAGAAGAGAAATTTGCAAGAGGACATAATAATAGGATAAGCAAACATAAGAATTTTCTGAGCTAAAGACTCAAGTCTTTAGATTGGGATAGGTCTACAGGCTCCCAAGCAGGTGAACTGCGGGAAAAGTGACATTTATACACATTCTTATGAGATTTCAGAACTCCAAAGATGAATATTCTAACTCCTCTCAGAGAGGGAAAAACAAGTCACCCATGAAGAAGTACTAAGATGGCATCAGACTTCTCATCTGCATTACAAGCTATCAGAAGACAATCGAGCGAATTCTTTAACATTCTAATTACATGAGTCATTCTGTACCTACACATGCCAGTTATTGATTTATGGCCTCTTGGCTCCAAATTCTCCCTTTTCTCTTGCTCTGTGAAAATGGATCTGGATCCTTTAAGTATTTTCCCTTACCTGGTATCACTGAAACACTCTACTGCCAGTAGAGAGCCCTGAAGAGACATCCCTGGGGAAAAGAGATTTATTTGCTTGCTGGTTCTGGAATGCTCCCTTGGTGGGCTCCTATAGCACAGGCAGCTTCTTCAGCACCAAGCTGAAACTGCCTTTGCAAAAATTATAGCTGAGAAAATTATGACAGTGAGAGAGATCTGACCTAATCGACTCCATCTTGTTTCTAACCTCCAATCTACCCTTGTTCATTCCTGGGCACAGGCTGAACTAACTTTAAGAGAAACTTATTTTATAGTTTGAAACAAAGACTTTAACAGTCCTTTCCCAAAACAAACTCCCTTTCTGCCTGGGGACTAGACTGTCTTTGCAAGACTAACAAATCAGTCACAAGATTAGAAATTATGGCTTAGGAGTTATGCAGCTAGAGGCTGCAAGGTTCTACTCCTGGGGATACCATCACTATTATAAAACCTAAGATGACTGCTTGAGATATTTTACAGACCCTAATCGATCCGCTGGCACCACCCTAGATAGATAAACTGGTTCATCTGGTCTTATGGCTCACAGCTCAAGAACTGACTCAGCACAAGAGGACAGCTTCAACTCCCTATGATTTCATCTCTGACACAACAAATCAGCACTCCTGACTCACTGGGTCCCCTACCCCCCAAATTATCCTTAAAAATCCCTGATACCTGGTCTCCCATACAGCATGCTCTGTGTGAATTAAACTTTTTCTCTATTGCAATTCCCCTGTCTTGTTAAATTGGCTCTGCTTAGGCAGTGAGCAAAATGAACTGGTTGGGCAGTTACAAAGTTTCTCCAGTAGCCAAGTCCTGTAGCACAAGTCTGGCAGCAGCAGGCTGGAAGTCTGTTCCCCTGGAATCATCCTCTGAGCAGTTTTGTAGTGCAGTGCATCTGGTGAGACACCTCCCCATGACCAGCTTTCCATAGCACCTTAGACGATCAATTTCTAACTGGCGTGGTACCACAATGACTCCCTTGCTATGCAGTGAGCCATGGCTATGTCCTTTCCAACAAGACCTGGATCTCAGCTCTGGGAAAAGGAGGAGAGGAGGAGGGGAGCTCTTTCCGGGCATGCTGTCTCAGCCCAGGGGTAGAATGGCTCCTTGTATCTGTCATTCCTATATTTTCTAGAGTTGTCTTTCTTTTTTACTTAACAATTTCTCATTACTCCAATTCTCTGTTAAAGTTTATAATTGTTTATATTACTTTTCCTGTTCAAATTACTCTGTAATTTCTGTCTCCTGATTGGACCAGACTGATACACTAGACTTTAGGGGTCCAGATAAATATGAATCATGTATGAGAGCAAAATAAAGGCATTTTCAGAAATCTAACAATGCAGAAAATTATTCTATAATTTCCAGTCATTATTTGACCATAGAAAATAAGTATGTATGTCATGAACTAGGAAATTGTGGAGGTTGCTTATACTGGTCTTGCATCATTTGGGCTACTTAAAAAAGATGACAAAGACCCCGTCAGTCTCCAGAAAGGAAAAAGTAACTCTTCTTGCATTAGTGGAAATTACAACCCATTAGAACTAATAATTGCTAACCCACTAGATCCCTGCTGAAGAACAGGGGAATATGTAACCCTAGGAATTGATGGGACCGGTCTTGATCCCAGAGTCCATATCTTGATATGTGGAGAAGTCCAAAAATGCTCTCCCTAACCAGTGTTTCAAACTTTCTATAATGAACTAAATGTGACGGTACCAGAAATTCCAGGAAAAACTAGAAACTTGTTTTTGCAATTAGCCAAACATGTAGCTCAGTCTCTTAATGTCACTTCATGTTATGTTTACGGAGATCAGTGGCCATGGGAAGCCTGAGAATTAGTGCCTACAGACCCAGTTCCCGGTGAATTCCCGGCCCAAAAGAATCATCCTGATAACTTCTGGGTCCTAAAAGCCTCAATTATTGGGCAGTATTGCATAGCTAGAGAAGAAAAAGAATTTACCCACCCTGTAGGACGGCTCAGTTGTCGTGGACAACTACCAAAATAGCCATTTGGTGGAGTTCAAACTACACTGAAAAGAATCCATTTAGTAAATTTCCAAAGTTGCTGACCATGTGGACCCACCTGGAGTCCCATAAGGACTGGACAGCTGCCACTGGATTATACTGGATATGTGGGCATAGAGCCTATGCTAAGCTACCTGACCAATGGACAGGTAGTTATGTTATTGGCACTATTAAACCATCTTTCTTCCTACTGCCCATAAAAACAGGTGAACTTCTAGGCTCCCCTGTCTATGCTTCCCACGAAAGGAGAAGCATAGCCATAGGTAATTGGAAAGATGATGAATGGCCCCCTGAAAGAATTATACAATACTATGGGCCTGCTACTTGAGCACAAGACGGTTTGTGGGGATAACTGACCTCCATTTACATGCTCAACCGAATCATACGTTTGCAAGCTGTGTTAGAAATCATCACTAATAAAATCGGCCAAGCCTTGACTTTACTGGCCTGAGAAGAAACTCAGATGAGAAATGCTATCTATCAAAATAGATTGGCTCTCGACTACTTGCTAGCAGCTAAAGGAGGGGGTCTGTGGAAATTTTAACCTTACTAATTGCTGCCTACACATAGATGATCAAGGGCAGGTAGTCGAAGACATAGTTAGAGACATAACAAAGCTGGCACATGTGCCTGTGCAAGTGTGGCATGGGTTTGATCCTGGGGCCATGTTTAGAAAATGGTTCCCAGTGATAAGAGGATTTAAAACTCTTATAATAGGAATTATAGTAGTAATAGGAACCTACCTACTCCCTTGTTTGCTACCTGTACTCCTCCAAATGATAAAAAGTTTTGTTGCTACCTTAGTTCACCAAAATGCTTCAGCACAAGTGTACTATATGAATCACTATCGATCTGTCTTACAGGAAGACATAGGTAGTGAGGATGACAGTGAGAACTCCCACTAGAGAGTGAGGGTCTCAAAGGGGGAAATGAGAGAGGAGACCACTCCTCATATTGTCTTATACTTAATTTCTTGTTTGCTGAAAAAGTAGAAGTTAAAAGAATAGGCAGAAGTGAAATTCATAGACAGCCCCACGCCATATTTCGGGCCTGGTAGTTAAAATTCAACCCCTGACCTCACCACTTGTGGTATCTATAGATTCTAGACATTGTATGAGGAAGCACTGTGAAACTCCCTGTTCTGTTCTGTTTCATTCTGATTACTGGTGCATGCAGCCTCCAGTCATGTAACCCTCGTTTGCTCAATCGATCACAACCCCCCACCCCCCTTCACGTGGCCCCTTTAGAGTTGAGAGCCTTACAAGGGACAGGAATTACTTATTCAGGGAGCTTGGTTACCAGGACGTGAGTCTGACAATGCTCCCAGCTGAATAAAGCTCTTTCCTTCCACAATCTGGTGTCTGAGGGATTTTGTCTATGACTTCTCCTGCTACATTTCTCCATAGCCTTAAACAACAACAACAAAAAATAATGCAAGAAAAAATAATACATGTTTTCTGGGGGAAAAGGAAGTAACTAGAAGAACCCACTGAAAAGAAAATTTAGCACAACAATGTTGCAGTCTTACAAAGCAACTTAGGAAGCAATTGATTCACATTAAAACAAGAGATCACCAGGTTCTGTGAAGGTCTTCAAAAACAAGATGGTTTTATTTACGATTAAGAAACTGGAAGCTCTTAAAGACGTGTTTCTTTGGTCAAACAACAATAAAAAAAGAAAGATAATTAGAAACTCCAGGAAAAAAAACTGTACAGAAAAATCACTTCATATATAACATAAACTAAATTGTGAAAAAAAATTGAGTAATTATCACAATGAGACAGAGTAGAGACAGGGTTTGGCTTCAGCTCACCCCCATTAGAGCCTTTTTTCGTGCATTCCCACTGATCACAAAGCCCACACCACTACCTCACTAATAGTCCTTTTACATAAAAAATTCCAGGAACTGGCCTTAGGAGACAACGAAGGTTGCAGTATCCCACCTTGGGAAGGCAGACTGAGCAAATGATTCACAGCCTTTTTGGGAAAGGGCAGACCACCAGGTGACCCATGAGACCCATTACTCAAGATAACCATCTGCAACCAGATAATGCTGACCTGCATACCCTACCCCTCATGTGCTTTGCCCAGCCCAGCCTGCATATTCCACCCCCATGTCAATTCTGGAGCTTTGCCTAATCAAAAAAGCCATACCATGGCTTTTTGGAGAGTGAGCCAGCGAATTATCTCTCTTTGGAGCTTTCTCCCTTTGTCTGAGCATAAGCTCCCATAAAGCCTTGTCTAGAAAAACTCTTTTGGCCTCACGTCAATTTCTATTACATTGAGAGCCCAAGAACCCATGGTTGGTAACAACAATGTAAAGAAAAACTAATGCATTTGACTTGAGACAGTCTTTTGTTTGTGGCATAGAATGCCATTTCCTTCTCTAAATCTTCATTCCTGCTAGTTAGTTTTACTAGGATTAATAGTTACATAATTATATTATAAATGGTATTTATTGCATTTCAACTTTTTTTTTTTTTTTTTTTTTTTTTGAGACAGGGTCTCACTCCATTGCCCAGGGTGAAGGGCAGTGGCATGATCATAGCTTACTGCAGACTCGAACTCCCACACTCAAGCAATCCCCCCACCTCAGCCTCTCAAGTAGGTAGGACCACAGGCATGTGCCACCACACCCAGATAATTTTTGTAGTTTTTGTAGAGACAGGATCTCACTGTGTTGCCCAGGCTGGTCTCAAACTCCTGGGGTCAAGCAATCCTCTCACCTCAGCCTCCCAAAGTGCTGGGATTACAGAAATGAGCCACAAATTCAACCTTTAGAATCTACACACAAAGTAGAAAGTCTGATTGCAACTGTGCAAATTTACATGGAACAAAAAAATGTAAATCTTGAGGATATGAAAAAATATAATGACTGACCAAAGCTCAGAGGAAACAAGGGTGATAGAAGTGGAGGAAAGCCAGGACATCCTACATTTCTTATTTTACACATTAGGGAATTAACCCTTTTCCCATTTGCCCTGAGAATACTCGGCGGAGGGAATTGCAGCCACACATTTACCCTGAGATAACTTTGCCATGCAATACCTCATTTTTATTATTATTTTCACATTGCTCCAGTATATTGACTTTGGAAACAAAAGACATCACTCTATTCATAGCATTCTGTTTTTAGTGGTGGTATTTCCACTAATATTAACAAAATACAGTAATTCTCGATCGCTGAAAATGTCAAATGCTAGAATTCTCGAACAGTTCTTGGCCCTTGAAGATTCATTTGATGAGGCTGACTTTTCTGATACAGATGATTCTGATTATTCAGAAGATTCTGATGTTGGTTCTATTTAGAAATAACTCCAAGAACAGTGTTGATACTTTATTTTCACACTGAAAATCAGTCAGATTTGCTTGACCTTGAAGAGCGTGTTTATGTAAAATTAAATGAGTGCTGGTGGCGAGCTGCACTTCTTTTTTCTAAATGGGAAAATTAATAAATACTGTCTAAAGTTGATGACTCAAATAAATGTATACCTGCATATAAATGTGTGTGTATTTTTAAAATTATGGTGGTAGCCAAAATGATTAAAAGAGGTAGTGGTAATTCAGGAAACTTTTATTTTTCTTTTTTTTTTTTTCCTGAGACAGTCTTGTTCTGTCGCCCAGGCTGGAGTGCAGTGGCACAATTTTAGCTCACTGCAACCTCTGCCTCCCAGGTTCAAGTGATTCTCCTGCCTCAGCCTCCCAAGTGGCTGGGATTACATGTGCGCACCACCATACCCAGCTAATTTTCGTATTTTTAGTAGAGACGGAGTTTCACCATGTTGGCCAGGTTGGTCTCGAACTCCTGACCTCGTGATCTGCCCACCTCAGCCTCCCAAAGTACTGAGATTACAGTCATGAGCCACCATGCCTGGCCCACTTTTCTTTTTATACCTCTTTGATGTTTGATATTCGTAAGTATGTACTTGTATTTCTTGGAAAATAAAGATAACTAAATGAACAAATAAATATTTTTAAAATAAAATGTGTTGATATGGAAAGCTGCCCAATATATATTAACTAAAGAAAAAAGTAGGGTTCAAAACTGTGTTAAGAGCATAACAGGAAAGTTAACATCTATGTGTATGCTTATTGATGCACAGAAAGTTTGTAGAAGAGTACATTAAAAGTTATAAATGATGTTTATAGTTGGGACGTAGAAATGATTCTAAAACGAAAGTGGGGAGAGTGGAGAAGAATGAGACCTTCAATTTTCAATGTATACCCTTCTATATTATTTGCATTTTTCAGCATGAATATACATTACACTTTTTTAGGTTTTTAATGAAGCTTTTGGTTCAAACAAGAAATTCTTAATAAATCTCTTTTAAAGGTGAAATGTTTACCATGAAGAATTAAGCCATGGTAGGAGAACTGTAAGATATAATAAGAACTTTAAAAGATATACTAGGGTTAACGGACAGTACCAAGAAAGAGTAATACCGGAAGAGGCTGAGGCTCAGACCACAATGGAGAAGGTACAACTGCAGACCAGTGAATGGCAGAGCAGTTTGCTTGGTTGCCTGTACCAGAGCTGGTCCACAGTCACCAGGCAGGCAGGAAACAGCTCTTTCAGAGAGCAAGCAAGGCCAGCTGGTGGAGGGCTCACAGAGGGAGCTGGGAAACCACTGTGAGTAGGAGGCCTTGAGGGCACAATGTCCATGTTGGGAGGGTTGTGGGAAGGTGGTCCCCAAGGTAGGCCAGGTCACAAAATTGCCAAAGGGCCATGGGTTCTGGGCTGATGTCTAAGACAAAGCACCATTAGATGTCATCGCACCCACCCCATCATCAACTGTGCAGCAGCAGAAAGTGGCCAGGAGATTCTTTCTTCTACAGTGTCCCTCCAGTGCCCTCTAATAAGAAAGCCTAACAGTACTCGTTGTAAAGAAATGAATACAGGAATTCCATCCATTACAGCACTTATGGTAGACATTGAAAGTTACAGGGTGAATTGGGGACTGTAAGGCCTATATATTGATAATTAACATGGCTTTCACGGCAGAGGCAAGTCAGATTGGAAGAGATGTAATGGTGATCAGAGTACAGTCGCCTGCAAATAGGCCTGCTCAGCTCCCAGAGAAAGTGCTTGCCTGTGAGAGTGATGAGGGAATCTGAGAGAGTATTTTGAACTTCAAATCAGGAGCAACAGAGAACAGATTCCCTATAATGGCAGGGTGGCATAGACAGCCCGCTGCTTCCTCCCTCCTGGACCTTTCTTGGTATTATTTCTATGTATAGAATTTGACGGGCAACAAAATATAAGAATTACAAGACACTTGATCATGAGTTTTGCCACACTGCAGCCTCTGGTGCAGCCACAGCTGTGCAGTCATCACAGCCAACTCCAATTCTCTCTCTGCAATCTGCTCACGTCACATAGGTGGTGTTTTCTTCATTTGTCCTAAAATTCCTATCATTCCCTTTGGGTTGTCTGCAAATGGATCTTCATTATGTCCCTAATTACACTCTTACATATAGCTGATATAGATACAGCTGATAGTCTGTCATTCCTTTGAGAAACATCCACTTATAGTTAGAAATTTGGCAATGATGGCATTTCTTCCACCTATTCACTTCTCCCACTTGTAAGTAGGGAGATCGTATAATTCATCACCCAAGCAGGACACTTAGGGGAGTGAAATGAGGAGCTAAAAATAATTAACAATCGCTAATCAATCAGTAAGCACTAACCAGGACTGTCTGCACAAACCAAAACATATGTTCATTCTTCTCAAACATCTGTAGAACTTCTTTCATGGAGATAGCTCAGTGTACAAAAAGGGAAATTAAAACTCACTAAATCCTTTATTACGTGGCTTACAAACACACAGAGAATAGGTGTCAGTAAAAATATGGGAAGACAAATACAGCTACATTTAAATGGGTGTTGAAATCATTATAATGTATACCTCCTCTAACCCCACAGGCAGGCAAGATAATTTGCATTTGAATTCATCTGCTTTTCCAATCAGTGTAAGAAATCTTCCTTTCTCTAAGCACAAAAGCAGAAATACCTCTCACTGGTGGAACTTGATTATTACGACACAGTGATGCCCTTTAATTTTTTTTTTTTTTTTTTTTTTTTTTTTTTACTAGTTCTAGACCCATAGGAGAACAAACCAAAATGAATATTTCAGTAAAAAATAGTGGTAGCTGCTATAATTTTGGTGATTTTCTGGGTCAGAATACTTCCAGTTTACATGAATCACAGAGCTGAATGAGCAAAATAAAATCATAAGTAATTCCATCTGAATTTGGGAAGAATAATCCAATAGCTCCTCAACATGTGGATGCATTGAAGAGTTTTCTCAGCTTCCCAACCCTGAGAGGCCTTGAGAAGTTGTTGTTATTTGGCTTTCCAGGAGCAGTAACTAGCTACAGAGCATGTTCTCAAATTCCACTCTGTGCTGGAGTTCAGGCTGGCCCCCTCACTACCTGTGGTCAGTGGAGCAGAGAACTTGTGTACCCACCTGGCAGTTAGGCCTTTTTTACCCTTCTGGGTTATATGTCTTCAAGGCTATAAGGAGAGCTGTGGTCCGTGGGTCTGGTTAGAAACTCTAGCCCTTCATAAACTTCCCTCAGTCCTACAGTGACTCTAGTGAAGTACATGGGAAAGAAGTAGAAGGGCATAGAACATCCTGACCTTTTTGGTTTCTTAATTTGTTTGTTTTTTTGTGGGGGAGTGGGGTGGTGATGTCACAGATGTTTTTTCATATTTGAAAGATTCATGTCAGAGAAGTCTTCAGACATTTTCTGGATGGTTCTTTATTGCCAGCAAGTTTAAATTTTTTTTTTCTTAATTCTGCTACCTCTTCCTATTCTCTTTCTTAGATATCATCCGAATCTCTTAGTTTCCAAGGAATCATATTGGTCGTTGATGCTTGGAAGATCTTGTCTATGATGGAGATCCTGTCCAGTGGCTGTTAAACCACAGCATCCATCCAAAGAGAAGCCCTCCCGTGTGCTAAAGGCTTTGTGAACCCTCAAATATTCCTTTAGTGCTTTTGTAAAGGCATGATATCTGTTCCACGAAGGAGGCTGTGACTCTACTAGGAAGTCAAGGCACTTGGTTGAAATTTGTGCTGACTCACTCTCATTTGATAAAACAAACAATGACTTGTTCCCAGGGCAATCTTCTCCAAGTTGGAAATCCAAGAAATGAAGCACTGATAATTTAAAACAGTGTTATAAGTATTTACAGAACACAAGTCCTCTAAGATGCTTCCCCAGTCATTGTATCATTCTGTTTGTGCTGCTATAACAAAATACCACAGACTGGGTAATTTATAAATAATAGAAATTTATTTCTCACAGTTCTGAAGGCTGGGAAGTCCAGGCTCAAGGTAATGGTAGGTTTGGTGTCTGGTGAGGTCTGCTCTCTTGCTTCCAAGATGGCACTCTGTTGCTGCATCCTGAGGAGGGGACAAACACTGTGTCCTCAAATGGCAGAAAGGCAAAAAGGACATTCCCTTCAACCTCAAACTCTTTTGTGAGGGTTCTAATCCCACTCATGAGGGCAGAGCCTTCATGACTTAATTCAGAAAGGCCACACTTCTTAACACTGTTGTAACGGAAATTAAGTTTCAGCATGAATTTTGGAGGGGAACCACCCTTCATATTACCATAGTTACGTATGTTTGGGAAATTCTACTCACCGCAACCACCTCTGGGAAATTTATAATGCAGGTCATATAATAAATGCTCTGAGAAATCCTGCAATTAAAAGAAATCTTTTTGTGGTTAACCCAGCATTTCTAAAATTTATTCTACCACTGAATCCTTGTTTTGTATATCACTTAGTAACATCCCCCAAGACATTTCTGGAAGTGTTTTAAAAAAAAACGCTGGGGAGTGTTGGTCTAAAATTCTCTTTTTTTGTATCTCTGCCAGGTTTTTGTATCAGGATGATGCTGGCCTCATAAAATGAGTTAGGGAGGATTTCCTCTTTTTCTATTGATTAGAATAGTTTCAGAAGGAATGGTACCAGCTCCTCTTTGCACCTCTGGTAAAATTCAGCTGTGAATCTGTCTGGTCCTGGACTTTTTTTGGTTGGTAGGCTATTAATTATTGCCTCAGTTTCAGAGTCTGTTATTGGTCTATCCAAGGATTCAACTTCTTCCTGGTTTAGTCTGGGGAGGGTGTATGTGTCCAGGAATTTATCCATTTCTTCTAGATTTTCTGGTTTATTTGCATAGAGGTGTTTATAGTATTTTCTGATGGTAGGTTGTATTTCTGTGGGATTGGTGGTGATATCCCCTTTATCATTTTTTATTGCATCTATTTGATTCTTCTCTCTTTTCTTGTTAGTCTTGCTAGGGGTCTATCAATTTTGTTGATCCTTTCAAAAAACCAGCTCCTGGATTCATTGATTTTTTTGAAGGGTTTTGTGTATCTCTATCTCCTTCAGTTCTGCTCTGACCTTAGTTATTTCTTACCTTCTTCTAGCTTTTGAATGTGTTTGCTCTTGCTTCTCTAGTTCTTTTAATTGTGATGTTAGGGTGTCAGTTTTAGATCTTTCTTGCTTTCTCTTGTGGGCATTTAGTGCTATAAATTTCCCTCTACACACTGCTTTAAATGTGTCCCAGAAATTCTAGTATGTTGTGTCTTTGTTCTCATTGATTTCCAAGAACATCTTTATTTCTGCCTTCATTTCATTATGTACCCAGTAGTCATTCAGGAGCAGGTTGTTCAGTTTCCATGTAGTTGAGCGGTTTTGAGTGAGTTTCTGAATCCTGAGTTCTAGTTTGATTGCACTGTGGTCTGAGAGACAGTTTGTTATCATTTCTGTTCTTTTACATTTGCTGAGGGGTGCTTTACTTCCAACTATGTTGTCAATTTTGGAATAAGTGCGATGTGGTGCTGAGAAGAATGTATATTCTGTTGATTTGGGGTGGAGAGTTCCGCAGATGTCTATTAGGTCTACTTGGTGCAGAGCTGAGTTCAATTCCTGGATATCCTTGTTAATTTTCTGTCTCATTGATCTGTCTAATGTTGACAGTGGGGTGTTAAAGTCTCCCCTTATTAATCTGGGTCCTCCTGTATTGGGTGCATATATATTTAGGATAGTTAGCTCTTCTTGTTGAATTGATCCCTTCACCATTATGTAATGGCCTTCTTTGTCTCTTTTGATCTTTGTTGGTTTAAAGTCTGTTTTATCAGAGACTAGGATTGCAATCCCTGCTTTTTTGTTTTCCATTTGCTTGGTAGATCTTCCTCCATCCCTTTATTTTGAGCCTATCTGTGTCTCTGCACGTGACATGGGTCTCCTGAACACAGCACACTGATGGGTCTTGACTCTTTATCCAATTTGCCAGTCTGTGTCTTTTAATTGGAGCATTTAGCCCATTTACATCTAAGGTTAATATTGTTATGTGTGAATTTGGTCCTGTCATTATGATGTTAGCTGGTTATTTTGCTTGTTAGTTGATGCAGTTTCTTCGTAGCATCGATGGTCTTTACAATTTGGCATGTTTTTGCAGTGGCTAGTACCAGTTGTTCCTTTCCATGTTTAGTGCTTCCTTCAGGAGCTCTTGTAAGGCAGGCCTGGTGGTGACAAAATCTCTCAGCATTTGTTTGTCTGTAAAGGATTCTATTTCTCCCTCACTTATGAAGCTTAGTTTGGCTGGATATGAAATTCTGGGTTGAAAATTCTTTTAAGAATATTGAATATTGGCCCCCACTTTCATCTGGTTTGTAGAGTTTCTGCTGAGAGATCTGCTGTTAGTCTAATGGACTTCCCTTTGTGGGTAACCCGATCTTTCCCTCTGGCTGTCTTTAACATTTTTTCCTTCATTTCAACTTTGGTGAATCTGACAATTATGTGACTTGGAGTTGCTCTTCTTGAGGAGTATCTCTGGGGCATTCTCTGTATTTCTTGAATTTGAATGTTGGCCTGCCTTGCTAGGTTAGGGAAGTTCTCCTGCCTTGCTAGCTTGGGGAAGTTCTCCTGGATAATATCCTGAAGTGTGTTTTCCGACTTGGTTCCATTCTCCCCATCACTTTCAGGTACACCAATCAGATGTAGATTTGGTCTTTTCACATAATCCCATGTTTCTTGGAAGCTTTGTTTCTTTTTACTCTTTTTTCTCTAAACTTGTCTTCTCACTTCATTTCATTCATTTGATCTTCAATCACTGATACCCTTTCTTCCACTTGATCGAATCGGCTACTGAAGTTTGTGCATGTGTCAAGTAGTTCTTATGCCATGGTTTTCATCTCCGTAAGGTAATTTAAGGTCTTCTCTATGCTGTTTATTCTAGTTAGCCATTCGTCTAATCTTTTTTCAAGGTTTTTAGCTTCTTTGCGATGGGGTCAAACATCCTCGTTTAACTTGGAGAAGTTTGTTATTACCAATCATCTGAAGCCTTCTTCTCTCAACTCACATCGATGCAAAAATCCTCAATAAAATACTGTCAAACCAAATCCAGCAGTACATCAAAAAGCTTATCCACCATAATCAAGTTGGCTTCATCCCTGGGATGCAAGGCTGGTTCAACATATGCAAATCGATAAACGTAATCCATCATATCAACAGAACCAAACTATTGATTATCTCAATAGATGCAGAAAAGGCCTTCGACAAAATTCAACACCACTTCATGCTAAAAACTCTCAATAAACTAGATATTGACGGACTGTATCTCAAAATAATAAGAGCTATTTATGACAAACCCACAGCCAATATCATACTAAATGGGCAAAAGCTGTTAGCATTCCCTTTGAAAACTGGCACAAGACAAGGATGCCCTCCCTCACCACTACTATTCAACATAGTATTGGAAGTTCTGGCCAGGGAAATCAGGCAAGAGAAAGAACTAAAGCGTATTTAAATAGGAAGACAGGAAGTCAAACTGTCTCTGTTTGCAGATGATATGATTGTATATTTGGAAAACCCCATCGTCTCAGCCCAAAATCTCCTTAAGCTGATAAGCAACTTCAGCAAAGTCTCAGGATACAAAATCAATGTGCAAAAATCACAAGCTTTCCTGTACACCAATAATAGACAAACAGAGAGCCAAATCATGAGTGAACTCCCATTCACAATTGCTTCAAAGAGAATGAAATATCTAGGAATCCAACTTACAAGGGATGTGAAGGACCTCTTCAAGGAGAACTACAAACCACTGCTCAACGAAATAAAAGAAGACACAAACAAATGGAAGAACATTCCATGCTCATGGATAGGAAGAATCAATATCGTGAAAATGACCATACTGCCCAAAGTAATTTATAGATTCAATACCATCCCCATCAAGCTACCAATGACTTTCTTCACAAAATTGGAAAAAAACTACTTTAAAGTTCATATGGAACCAAAAAAGAGCCCACATTGCCAAGACAATCCTAAGCCAAAAGAACAAAGCTGGAGGCATCACACTACCTGACTTCAAGCCATACTACAAGGCTACAGTAACCAAAACAGCATGGTACTGGTACCAAAACAGAGATATAGATCAATGGAACAGAACAGAGCCCTCAGAAATGACACACTTCTACAACCATCTGATCTTTGACGAACCTGACAAAAACAAGAAATGGGGAAAGGATTCCCTATTTAATAAATGGTGCTGGGAAAACTGGCTAGCCATATGTAGAAAGCTGAAACTGGATCCCTTCCTTACACCTTATACAAAAATTAATTCACGATTGATTAAAGACTTAAAAGTTAGACCTAAAACCATAAAAACCCTAGAAGAAAACCTAGGCAATACCATTCAGGCCATAGGCATGGGCAAGGACTTCATGACTAAAACACCAAAGGCAATGGCAACAAAAGCCAAAATTAACAAATGGGACCTAATTAAACTAAAGAGCTTCTGCACAGCAAAAGAAACTACCATCAGAGTGAACAGGCAACCTACAGAATGGGAGAAAATTTTTACAATCTACCCATCTGACAAAGGGCTAATATCCAGAATCTACAAAGAATTTAAACAAATTTACAAGAAAAAATCAAACAACCCCATCAAAAAGTAGGCGAAGGATATGAACAGATACTTCTCAAAAGAAGACATTTATGCAGTCAACAGACACATGAAAAAATGCTCCTCATCACTGGTCATCAGAGAAATGCAAATCAAAACCACAATGAGATACCATCTCACACCAGTTAGAATGGCAATCATTAAAAAGTCAAGAAACAACAGGTGCTAGAGAGGATGTGGAGAAATAGGGACACTTTTACACTGTTGGTGGGACTGTAAACTAGTTCAACCATTGTGGAAGACACTGTGGCAATTCCTCAAGGATCTAGAACTAGAAATACCATTTGACCCAGTGATCCCATTACTGGGTATATACCCAAAGAATTATAAATCATACTGCTATAAAGACACATGCACACGTATGTTTATTGCAGCACTATTCACAATAGCAAAGACTTGGAACCAACCCAAATGTCCATCAATGATAGACTGGATTAAGAAAATGAGGCACATAGACACCATGGAATACTATGCAGCCATAAAGAAGGATGAGTTCATGTCCTTTGTAGGGACATGGGTGAAGCTGGAAACCATCATTCTGAGCAAACTATCACAAGGAAAGAAAACCAAACACCACATGTTCTCACTCACTGGTGGGAATTGAACAATGAAAACACTTGGACACAGGGTGGGGAACATCACACACTGGGGCCTGTTGTGGGGTGGGGGGAGTGGGGAGGGATAGCATTAGGAGATATTCCTAATGTAAATGACAAGTTAATGGGTGCAACACACCAACATGGCACATGTATACATATGTAACAAAACTTTACATTGTGCACATGTACCCTAGAACTTAAAGTATAATAATTAAAAAAAAAAAACTGGTGGGGAGTGAAGGAAGAGATTCATATCATAGAAAAATGGTATGGAAAGTATTTTTCTTCATGAAAAGAATTCATACAATATCATCTTTGTGGGAATTAGAAACAGTATCCTGCTAGAAGAATCAATTTTTAAAATGTGTCCCTTCCTTGGACTGACAGACCCATATCAGAGAAAATAACTTTGCCAAGGATGTTGGCTAGGGGTTTCAGTCCCACTTTCATCCCCTTGGCCAAACATCTTTGTGCAGGGAACAACACACACCATTGTGCACAGAGGCCCTACTTGATCCCATGCAAATCTGTGACACATTCATTGTTCTTGCCATCACCAAACACAAGGAAACTAGGAGAGTCCATCCCAGTGAAACCGTCACCTCTGCCCAGATTGCAATGATTTTATCAGAACACCGTAAGACTTAGGCATTAAGGAAATCCAGGCTTACACTGGAACTGGTGTGAACATGAAAATTTCCTGACCTGCTTTTAAAGCACCTAACGTAAATGATGTTTGCTTAACAGCTCTTCACAGTCCTCAGCTGTCACATGTATCCCCCCTTTTCTCGGGCATTTGTTCTTCAAAGCAACTCACACAACTCTCTGTGTCTCTTTGGGAGAGCTGTTCCATTCAAGCACCTTGGGATATTGCTGGCGTAGTGCGTCCCATACTCCACCCTCCATAGCACAGAATTATAGCTCAGGACCTAGATGGCGAGCTTTGCCTTGGCCATGTGGTCTACACATGCCATCAGGAGTATCTTTTTTAATGCGTGAAATGTGTTGTTTGTGGGTGGCTGCACATCCCCTTTTGCCAGCTGCTTGCCTCTTTGAGACTGGTATCTCAGCGGTTCAGACAGGCTGGCCCCATAAATCACAGAGAGGAGAAGGGTTAGAGGATAGAAAGAAACAAGACATGTGGCTTATGGAATTTGTCCAGAACCACTCAGATGCCTGCTAGTTACAGTGTTGGAGCTCACTCACTCTCTCTCATATCTACAAGACTAATTTATCCTTCTGTTATTGTTATTATTTGTTCTGGGAAGTTTTTGTTTTACTAGAACATCTAGCACTATAGTTTCACACCCTGGGGTTTCCTGGAATCACTCTCGGGGAGGAGTTCGAACCTTTGCTACTGGAACTCACCTGGACCTGAAATATAGTGAGCTATAATCTCAGCCCATGTCACGTTCTCTTCCTTGTTTCCTTTGCAAAACATCATTACAATCAGTCCCACCGTTTTTCAATGAGAGATGCTGGCACCAAGCCCAGAGAGGGCTGTGCAGGCCTTGTCCTGCCAAGAGTGGAGATAACGTGGGCCTGATACAAAGCCCTCTGACCACACCTCTGGGTAGCTCCTACCCTGAAGCACAGTCTGGCCTCCCGGATGAGGTCAGAGTGCCAAGCCCAGGAGCAGCCTGGGTGTGCACCAGGTCCCACCCTGGGAGCCCTGGTCCTCGTCACATTGTTAACCACGAGACCTACCCGCTTGTCCTAATTTCTACAGGAGAGCCTCAGGGCCCCTTTCAGTTTTGAAAGGCCCTGATGAAATGAAGAATGTGACTCGGGAGTCTCTGGAAGGTCCCCGTCTCCCTTCCCTCTTCTCATGGAGTCTCTCCCTCTCCTTTCTGTCCTTGCTTCAGCTATGTTGTCTGCAGCAGCTGTTTGCAGAAATTCTCTTCCCCAGCATCCTGAGAGGCTGGCTCCTTGACCTAAGACTGCAGTGTCAATGTCACCTTTCCTAAAAAGTCTTCCTTCTCTGATCCCCAAGGTGAAAAGGGCCACTGAGCGGCTCCAGCACTTCAGTCCTTTAATTATCTGCATGGCACTAATCACTATCTCAGAGTTTGCTCCTAGGTTTGCCTCTTGGATTTTTACCTGACCTTACCTGCTAGAGGGTAAGCCTGTCTTGTTCACCTAGAATAAACGCCTTGCACTGTGAAAGGAAAATCTTGGGATCCCAAAATCACTAAGCCAAAGGGAAAAGTCAAGCTAGGAACTGCTTAGGGCAAACCTACCTCACATTCTATTCCTAAAAAAGCTACTAAATTTAAAAAATAAAATAAAATAAAATAAATTTTTTTAAAAAGCTACATACCTTCCTCACAAGGAATATCCTTGTGGACAAAGGACAGACAGAACTCAAAGTCATTCCTCTTCTCACCGAGATAAATGCAAATCTGACTGCCTCCTTTGGAGAGGCTAATCAGAACCTCAAAAGAATGCAACCATTTGTCTCTTACCTACCTATGACTTGGAAGCCCCCTCCCCGCTTTGAGTTGTCTCACCTTTCTGGACAGAACCAATGTACTTCTTACATATATCAACTGATGTCTTATATCTCCCTAAAATGTATAAAACCAAGCTGTGCCCCAACCACCTTGAGCACATGTCATTAGGACCTCCCGAGGCTGTGTCATGGGCATGCGTCCTTTGGCAAAATAAACTTCCTAAATTGACTGAGACCTCTCTCTGATATTTGGGGTTCATACCATATAGAAGGTGCTGAATTAACATTTGTTAAAAACATACTGGCCCGACTCCTTACTAGTGTGATCTTGGGAAAGTTAACATTTGTGTCTCAGCTTCTTATCTTAAAAATAGAACTAATTATACTGCCTAATTCCTGGGATTGTTGAGATAATTAGACAAATTCTTGTGCCATCCTTAGCAGAGTGCCTGCACAAAGTGAGCGCTCAACAAGTATTAGCTATTATCATTAGCAACATGTTAACCCATTCGCACTTGGTCACCGCCCAGTGCTCACTAGTTTCCAGCTTAGCTGGTCCTGAAGGAGTGGAGAGGAGCCCAGAGCATGGGGAAGGCCAGGCCTTTGAAGGCACCACAGGGAAGTGCGGAAGAAAGAAATGCACCAAAAAGGAATGCCTCCTATTTCTCATATAAGGACTACTCCTTTCAAAAGGGTTCTTTCTTTCCCCCTTTTCCTTCCCCCCCGTCCCTGCCAACACCACACAACTGAAACTGGCCCTACACTTGTTACAAGCAGCAGGGGCCAAAGGTCAGTGACACTCTAGAGACACGTGGCTCAGCCCTCCAGCTGGGCTGGGGACAAGTGACTGTTCTTCCTAGCTGTGTCACCTAAAAGTAGGGCAGACAAAGATGTCTGATAAGTCACATGATTCAACCTCAGCTATGACAGGAAGAGGAGGAAGGTCAGTTGGCTTCAGTTGTAACCATGGTCCAATATGGGCTCAAACCCATGACATGGTTAATATGTCCTGCACCAGGCACACAAGGCCATTTTGCCTGAGGATTTGGCATTTACTAGGAGATGGTTTATGTAGCTACCCAAAGGGAATAAAGAGACTGATTTTCACAAGGAAAAGAGACCCGGTGCTCTTCTAGAGCAGAGACTATCTCTTGATCATACCTTCCCTCTGCCCACGGTCCACCCCTACAGAGTGGGCACTGCCAGCTCCTCATTTTCCCAAACCAGCCAGTTGCTTTTAGCCCCCAATCAGGATCATGTGGATGTTCTTAAACGCTGATCCACAGTCACCACCTGGTGTGTCAATGACCAGGTGGGGGTCATCTCATGGCCACTGACCACTGAGCTCTCCCTCTTTATTACCACCCAGGCAGGTGCTGGGCTTAGTAATGATGCAGTCTCTCTGGGTCAGTCTGGTATCTCCATCAAGTTGTGAATCTTACTTTGTCCACATTGTGATGCCTCCTGCCCTGGAAAAGATAAATCCCAGCTGGGCAAACATCCATCTACCTAACAACAGAGAGAGGAGAAGACTGCAGACCTCAAGAAGTTCTTGGCAGCTTGGCCCTGCAGAAGACACAGAGGTTTGTCAGGTCTTAGTTTAGGTTCCTCCATAAACCAACCCTGAGACCAGGATTTAGGTGCAAGTGTTTCTGTGGAGGTGACCAGAATGCACAATGACTGAGCTGGAAGTTGAGATAGGGAAAGGAAGTGAGCCAATTAAGGAGTATAAATGAGAAACTTGCAATTGCAGACAGCCAGGACTCAGTCCTACTGGGACCCTCTTAAGGACTGTGCAGCACACACCTCAGAATTGATCACTGTGTCCCTTATTGGCTGAGCAAGGCTCCTGGAGTATTGATTCCCCAGCACTTCAAGTCTGTTCCCAGGAAGCACAGCCAGAGAATATTCTCATCCAGGGAGCCGAGGAAGCCATTGTGCTTGTACAGGAGCTGTCTATGAATGATGTCCACCATAGACTAAGGGGACTTGGGCCGGGCCCCAACAACTCCTGCTACATCTAATGACAGAAATGAGCTTGTTAGAACAGTGCCCCATGGGTAGAGGTGTTTTAGAATATCTCAGATTTTTGTTAACTTCCTAGAAACCCTCTCAAAAAATCCTTAAACAGACACAGTTACATAAATGAGCCTCTTTATGATTTCTTTGAAAGAATGATTCATGTGCATGAAACAAAGCCTTCCCCACTTGTGGCTTGGGTTTTGCCCTTCCTGGAATCTTAATCCAGGGCCTCCAAAGCTTTGAGTAGGAAGTTCAGACACTGGGAGGAGGTCAGATCTCACCATTTTTCCATGGAGACCAAGCAGGAAAAGAGACAGAGTAGTCTGTTTTACAGTGCTTTGAAGTTCAGATGAAAAGCCCAGCAGGGAGGCACACACACCCTTCCCCAAAGTATGGGTGTGCGGTGGGGAGCTCAGGAACTGGTAGAATAAACTGGATTCTACTGAGAAAATATAATCTCTCCCCCCAGGTGCCCTTCCACCACCCATCTAGACATGCCTACTTTTGAAAGCCCTGGGCAGAACAGGCTTACTTTGAACAACAGAACCATATCAGGGAAAATTTCCTGGAATTCAGACATGGAAAAACTCACCCACCTACCACGTGATACCTTGATCCATGGAGCTCCCACTCCCCGCAGGCACTGTTAACCCCTATAGGGCCTTTGGATAATATCCTCATTCAACTAAATGTCACATTGGTCTTTGCCAACAAAGAGGAATTTTCCACATGCTTTGCTGCCTCTGTTACATTCTTGAAAATGGCAGGTGATTCTGCATGGAAAGTTCCAAGAAGGAAGAAAAGTCTCCTTATTCCCGGGCTACAGCCCACATTGAAGGTCCACCATTGACCAAAAAGACGGGAGTAGGTCAAGAAGTTTTCTGCAACTACAGCTTTAGAATAAAAATTGCTGATAAACAGTTCACCCAGGTGATGGTGAGAGGGTCACAAGGCAGACAACAAGGAAGTCAGAGTCCTGTGTTCCTGTTGACTCTTACTGATTTTGTGGCCTTGGATGAATCATTTGACCTATCAAGACCTGTAAATTGATGGGTCACTTAGGAATAGTAAATACAGTCAGCTCTTAGAACACTGCCCTCTACCTAGAACAGAACCTCAGCAACTACAACTGTGCCATAGCCCCTAGAAGAGTCCCTTGCATACCATATAGGCACTTAATATTTGCTGACTGAATGAATGAGAGAATGTGGTAAACGTGTCTACTGCTCTGACTCCTGCACCCAGGGCAGACATTACTAATCAAATGTGACTGTTTTTCATGCAAAAAGTAGATGCAGTGTCAGAATTCTGCTTAGCATAATTCTCCAGACAGGCACAACCAATCTATTAGAGATCACATGTGAAATGTTATCTATTTGCCATTCCTGAATGAGCGCTAGTATTTTTCCACATTCAACTTTCCTAGTAAGGGAAATACTAAAAGATAGATGGATTGTCACTCAGAGAAAATAAACACGATTGAATATTTTGATCTTGTTTGTCTGCATAAGAATAGATATTTTTTCAACCTGACTAGTGCAGGAAATGCATTTGTTCAGTGAAGACTCCATAGTATCAGGCTACCTGGAGTTCTTGCAGCCAAACCCACATTCCTAGAGCCCTGTGGGAGCCATTCAATTTCTCACCCCAATCATGTAGAAGAAAACTAGCTCCAAGGCATATCCCCATCCTGGCAATTAGACACCTCTGGTCAGTGTTAACTCTAGGAGGGTCTAATGTCTGGGATCTGGTTTGTCATCTGAGGGCCATACTCCCTACCAAGTTCACATTGGTGAAATATCAAGGACAACAATAAAAGGAAAAAGAACCTACAGAGAGGCAATAGAGAGTGAGACAGGAAGAGGGGATTTTCAACACAGAAATCTTCAATGTTTTTAGCCCTCACTGGCTGAGCTGCCTGGCAATAGTTGGTAGCATTAACCCATTGTCTTTTGTGGAAGGCTGTGTAACAGCTTGATGGGTTCATCTTGCTCTCTGATTAGACAGAGTGAATTTATCAAGACAGGGGAATTGCTATAGAGAAAGAGTTTAATTCATACAGAGCTGGCTGAACAGAAGATTGTAGTTTTATTATTACTCAACTCTGCCTCCCTGAAAATTTAGAGGCTAGGATTGTTTAAAGGCAGTTTGGCAGGCAGGGGCCTAGGGAATGGGGAATACTGATTGGTCAGGTCAGGAATGGAATCACAGGGAGTCAAAGCTGTCCTCTTGCACTGAGTTGGTTCCCAGGTGAGGATCATGAGATGAGATGAGCCAGTTTACTGGTGTGGGTGGCACCAGCTGATCCATCAAAATATAGAGTCTGAAAAATATCTCAAACACCAGTCTTTTCGATAGTGATGTCATCTCTAGGAGCAACTGGGGTGATTAGTGATCTTGTGGCCTGTAGCTACATGACTCCTGAACCATAATCTCTAATCTTGTCACTAATTTTTGGTTTTACAAAGGCAACCTGGTCCCCAAGTGATATGGTTAGGCTTTGAGTCCCCACCCAAATCTCATCTGAATTGTAATCCCCAGGTGTTGAGGGAGAGACCTGGTGGGAGGTAATTGGATCATGGGGGTGGTTTCCTCTGTGGTGTTCTCATGACAAGGAGTTCTCACAAGATCTCGTGGTTTTATAAATTGCAGTTTCCCCTGGGTTTTTCACTCTCTCACCTGCCGCCATGTAAGACGTGCCTGCTTTTCCCTTTTGCCATGATTGTAGGTTTCCTGAGGCCTCTCCAGCCATGCAGAACTGTGAGTCAATTAAACTGCTTTCCTTTATAAATTACCCAGTCTCAGGTAGTATCTTTATAGCACTGTGAAAACGAACTAATACACCAAGCAAGGAGAGAGTTTGTTTGCGGAGAGTCTGTTATCATCTTTGTTTCAAAGTTAAACTATAAACTAAATTCCTTCCAAAGTTAGCTTGGCCTACCCAAGGAATAAACAAAGGCAGCTTGGAGTTTAAAGGCAAGATGGAGTCAGTTAGGTCAGATCTCTTTCACTGTCTTAATTTTCTCACTATTACAATCTTTACAAAGGAGGTTTCAGCTGAATGACTATCTTAGGCACAAATATTAAAGCCCACCAAATGGCTTTTGGAACATCATCAAAAGAAAAGTATGAAGTTGCCAGTCTTCACATTTGAACAGAGCTGTGAATATCTTGGGGATAGCTGATGACTCATGCTCCTCTGCACGGTGCTCACCTAAGCAAGCTACAACCACCTGAGGTGTTCTTCCTGCCTGCTGCACAAACAAAATCAACTTACCAAGACCATGGCATTGCAGTAGAGAAAGAGTTCAATTGATATGAGACGACGGTTATTACTCAAATCAATCTCCCCAAATGCTCATAGGTTAGGGTTTTTTTCAAAGATAATTTGGTGTACAAGGGGCTAGGGTAGGGGGCATGCTGATTGGCTGGGTCAGAGAGGAACTCATAAGAACTGAAGCTGTCCTATTGTGGCTGAGTCAGTTCCCGGGTGGGGGCCACAGGACTGGTCGGCAGGTCCAGGTGGGGCCATCCCATTGTTACAAATGCAAAAACCTGAAAAGACATCTCAAAAGGCTAGTCCTAGTTTCTACAATAGTGATGTTATCTGCAAGAGTAATTGGGGAAGTTGCAAATCTTACAAGCTGCACAATAATTGCTGGTAAATCTAGCCCTTCTCATCCCCCTACCTTGGTGGCCCTTTCATTGGTTTTACAAGAACAGTTTAGTTTTAGGGAAGGGCTATTATCATTTAAACTATAAATTTCTCCCAAAGTCAGCTTGGCCCACACCCAGGAATGAGCAAAGACAACCACCCTGTAAGGCTAGAAACAAGATGGAATGAGCCATGTCAGATTTCTCTCACTATCATAATTTTGCAAAGGCAGTTTCAAAGCTATGGCCGGGCTCTTCTCTCCCATTCTTTGTTGCAATCAGCACCACGGTCTTGCCTGGTCACTTGCCTGACATCTGCACTGATTGCCATAAGCTAAATTAACTGTCTGCTTTTCTGTATGAGGAGAACAAATGAAGTGGATCACTGTGCCCCCACATATGCAAAACACTGAGGAACAGATATTTTCTCTGCCCAAAACATCAGTTTTCAATATGTTAATCTACTGTTCATTGTCTTCCAGGCTTGAATCTGAGGAAATAAATCTAGAAATCTCTGGGCAAGAAAAGAAATAGAATAGGTTTGAATCCTTAGCAAGTGGCTTTAGTTGGGGGTAAAGGACAATAGTTTATTTGCCCCAGTAATTGCCAGAGCATGTTACTCATGCTGGTTTCAATTAAAATCCCAAGGGCAGTGAGTTAGTAAATTAGAGGATTTAACAAAAGCCTCAGGAACTAAGAATCAGAGGAGTTATTATGGAAGGAAGGGCAGGGGGCCTTCAGTTAATAGCTCCCCCAGTGCTGAAAGGCCACACCCTCAAGAACCGCCCTTCTGGGGAGAGATCCAGGGCAATTCACCATGCCCTATCAGTTTAATGTAGAACCACACTGTCTTGACTAACGTAAAGTTTCCCCTGAAAGGAAACATATGAGATAAAATGCTAACTTGTCCAGCTTGTTTAAGTACAGATAGTCCTAACAAAAGAAAACTCTTGGTTAGCACCATTTTGAGCACATTTTTCTCCTATATATGGCAGACAGAGCTTACTGCCCACCAAAGATTTTGTTCCCCTCTGTAATGCAGGTCTTTTCTTGGGAAGCAGCTGCCCAGCCAGAGTCTACTCAGTGACTGAAAAGTCACAGAACTTGTCATAAAGGCAGAGGGTCTTCAATTAATGCTCACTCAGTTCAAGAATTGCTCCTGTTGCAAAAGGGAGCCCATAGAGAAATGTGAATGGAACAGATGTGGTTAAAACGTAGATATGAGGCCAGGCGTGGTGACACCCAGTGCTGTGGGAGGCTGAGATGGGAGGATTGCTTGAAGCCAGGAGTTTGAAACCAGCCTCAGCAACATAGGGAGACCCAATCTCTACAAAACATAAAATAAAAAATGAGTCCAGCTAGGTGGTACACACCTGTTGCCCTGGCTACTCAGGAGGCTAAGGCAAAAGGATCACTTGAGCCCAGGAATTCAAGACTACAGTGAGCCATGATTGCACCATTGCGCTCCAGCCTGGGCAACAAAGCGAGACTCTGTCTCTAAAAATAAATAAATAATTATTTAAATACTTTTTAGAAGTAGGTATGCCTTCTCTCCTTCCTTGCTGCTCCCTATTTGCTGGCTGGTATTGTTGACAGGGAAATATTGAAAGTCATATGTTGAAGACAGCACTGTCAACCTGGATCTCTGAATGATTACCTGAAGTAGAGCTGCCTCACTTCCAGCCAAACAAGAAACTCCTGCATTTGACTGTTATGTGAGAAATACAGTGTTTGTATGAAATCACTGGGGTTTGTTATAGAATGTATGTTGCTCTAACCAAGCCACTGTCCTTAACCAGATTATTCTCACAGCAAACAATAGCACACGTCCACCTCCACGTTCCATCCTACAGTCTCTAAACAGCCTCAGCATTCAAAATCATTTCCATAATCACCTCAATCAATATTTGTTTTTGCTCTCAGAAACTCATTCCATCTTTAACCTGCCACCCCAAAGGGGATGGGCCAGCCCACCAGAGGACTGGAGGCTTCCTTAGTTTGGGTTTACATAGCTTCTGTGTATGAGGCTGCCAACTTACCAAACACCTTTGCCTTCCTCTTTATCACGCATCCTGTAATCCTTAGACCTTAGTTATGTGATTCTAACCTTGTCAAATATGCATAAACTCAGTTCTTCCAGGGTGCAAGTCATAACGTCTGATGCTTTCTGAATAATCTGAACGTGCTGTCTCCAATACTAGTGCACATATGGTAAAAATACATACATATAGCTCCAAAACAGGCTTACTGTGGGATCTTAACCACCTCTTCACCTCTACTCTAAATCCCTGTGCAGATTTTCAACCCTAGCTTCAAGCTCATAATTTTGTGTGTTACATGCTGAGCTCTCAGAAGTCAGAAGCCCCAGCAGAAGTTTCATGCTGTGAAAATTCATGTGAGGAAACCCCTTTCTTTCTAAGCAGTTGTGTCTAGTAGCTGCCTACAAGCTCTGCTAAGCAGTGATGGTTTAATTATCCCACAAAGGCAGCGGTATGCTGGGGCACCATTTGCACATCTTGAGAGAGCTGGCTGTGCCCATCTCCTCCCAACTCTGTGTTCAGTAATATCACATCGGTAGCTTGAAATCAGCCATGGTGGGAATATTTACACCATGAAAATTGGCGCATGCTACAAATCAGGAATATATATATCCCTCAGAGAACTGACTGTGAAGCATCTGCCAGTGCACCGCTTTGTGTGAGGGAAAGGCTGCAGAGCCATCCGGCCAACAGGAAGCCGTGGAGGAGTCTGTCTGCACTCAATAGTCGTAGAGCCTGTGCTCTGGATATTATGAGAAGGAAGAGCAAGAGACAAGGACTTTCTGTGACAACTAATGAACATAAGCATGCCGAACTGCTGCAGAAAAACAGGCTTCAAGAGGTGATGTGTTATTTCAGATGCCAGGAAATGGATCCTACTTCAGTGATCAGATTCTAATAACTTGCTTTGCCACTAGCCCACGCGCTTTACAGGTCTTCTAAGGTAGCAGGAGGAAAGGATGGGGACTGAGCTCATTGTCCATCTGTTAAGCTCAGTGGTAGGCTTCACGCATGGGCCAATGCATTTGACCTCCCACGTGACCCTTAGTTGTAGGCATTAGTGTGCTAATTATTCAAAGGAGAGTAATAAGGCCCCAGGAGTCAAGCCAGTAACTTGCCTAATGTCACCTGATGGTAAGGAGTTAAAAATCAGGTGGCCAACAAGCTACCTGATATATCTGCAGAAAGATATTATTAGATTTTATCTGTGGAAAGAAACAACCACCTTTACCTCATGGGAAATTAATGACAAATCTGTGGGTCATTAGTAACAATCTTATGGAGATATAATTCACATACCACAAAATTCATCCTTTTAAAGTATACAATTCAGTGGCATCAGGATTCAGGACATGTTACTGCAAAATATGATGCCTCGGAAATCAGGAAAACCACAGAAACAAGAAGGCCATTTTCAGACCTTCTCCTTCCTTTCTGTGTGACAGCTGGCCAAAAGAGAATTCTTTGACCTGCTTTCCCTGAAAGTAGGTCATAAGACCCACATGTAACAGGTGTCCTGCGCTATGCCCAGAGGAAAGAACAAACAGGCCTTGCTATGTTCCCCTCAGTTTATTACCATTAGGCCACACCTTCTTTTTGACCAATTATACTTCTACATGACTATCCATTCTTCATCAAACCTAAGCACAAAAATAGACACTTTTCCCTGTGTCTTGGGTTCTTCATTTCTGAAGTCTTTCATGTCCCATAAAACTTTGGTTGAATAAATGCTGATATGGTTTGGCTGTGTTCCCACCCAAATCTCATCTTGAATTGTAGCTTCCATAATCTCATGTCAGGGGAGGGACTGAATGGAAAGGAACTGAATCATGGGGCGAGTTTTTCCCATGCTGTTCTCCTGATAGTGAATAAGTCTCATGAGATCTGATGGTTTTATAAAGGGCAGTTCCCCCGCACAAGCTCTCTTGCCTGCTGCCATGTAAGATATGACAGTGCTCCTCCTTCACCTTCTGTCATGATTGTGAGGCCTCCACAGCCATGTGGAACTGTGAGTCCATTAGACCTCTTTTTCTTTATAAATTACCCAGTCTTGGGTATATCTTTATTAGCAGCATGAGAACTAATACAAATGTGTTACCCTTTTCTCTTGTTAATCTGTCTTTTATTATAGGAGTGTCAGTCATGAACCTTGCAATAGATGAAGAAAGTATATTGCTTTTCTCTCCTACAGTGGGTTTTAGTATAGTTACAGAGTGGTGCAACCATTATCACTATCTAATTCTAGAACATTTTTATTATCCCAGAAAAGAAACCCATACCCATTAGCAGCCCCTGGCAACCACTAGTCTACTTTCTATCTCTATGAATTGGTGTATTCTGGACATCTCATATAAATGGAATCATATAATATGTGGCCTTTTGTGTCTAGCTTATTTTACTTATAATATTGACAAATCTGTTTTAAAGTTCGTGGAGCTCTACAGATGAATTCACAAAGTTAAAAGGCAAACACATGCAGTTTTATTTAAATACCAATAAGCAACAGAGCAAGGCAATGAATGTGAAGTACTAGCATATGTGTTTTTTAATTCAATTTTATAATTTTTGTTGAGTGCCTCTTTATACAACAGACACAAAACAGACAAAATCCCTGTCCTCATAGAGCTTATACTAAGGTGGAGAGAAAAGACAAAAAACAAACATAATAAAATAATAATAGCCATTAGAAGGTTTTAATGACTGTGAGGGAGAAAGATGAAGCAAGTGTGGGGTGTTGTGGATGATAGAGGTGACCTTCTGAATGCATTGCTCTTCTCCTCCCCTGCCCCCAGCCTCTCTCTCATAAAGTGTCCATGATTCTGATGCCTGACAGCAGGGGTACTCCTGAGTCCCTGTGCCATTGTCTACCTCTGAAGTTTAGTGGGCATCTTTGCTACCATGAACACTAGACCAGCAGGCAACAGCTCTCAGTCATTATGTGATAGGTTCATCTTCCTCTCCCAGGCCAGAGTCCCTTCCTCTCTGAAATTCTGAGCTGAAAAGCAGAGAGGGAAGAGGTACCTCATCCTTCTCTCCCAGATCTCATCTTTCCCTTCAGACCAGCAGTGAAATTGCTACCCTGCCACTCGCCCCCTACACACAGCCCAGGGTAGAAGTGCCCTGCTCCATCCTCCACCCTCTACACACCTCCTCATTCTGTCCCTGCAGCTATCCCCACATTGACATACATTAAACAATGACCTGCAGGGTTTCTTGACAAACATCTCAAGGTACAATATTTGCCTTGGTCTGAGGCTTCTTGGAGCCTGGTGAGTTTCCCTTAGCCTCCACATCCTGCCATTTCGCAAATTATTGTCAACTTCAGCTCCTCTACCACTGCTGCTGCTGTTAAAAACACCAAATTTTTTTTAAATCCAGCACTTATCCTTATAACTAGAAACATTCCAATGTTTCCTCATAGGTAACTTCACAATCTCTAACACCATCGAGAATTATTACACCATAAAAATCCACACCTATGTGTGTAGATGGTACCAACAGGAAGCCCAATTTTCTTCCACCAAAGTTGTATACATAATTATGGTTTTATGGCTTCTTACTATAAAAGTACTACGTATCATTAGAGAGAAAAACAGAAAATACAAATAAGAAAAAGTAAAATCACCCCGTGTAGTGGATAGTCACTAAGACAGCCCCCAGTGACACTTCTTTCCTAGCATTTATGTCCTTCTGTAAGCTCCTCCTCTTGCCTGGGGCTGGACCTATGACTCACTTCTAATGAACACAATACACAAAAAGCAATGGGTGTCATTTCTAAGATCAGGTGCGCAGAAAAGAGTTAACATAGCAGGCCTGAGACTGTTCTCCTTAGACAGTCCTGCTTACAAGACTGGCCTTTGCATTTCATGAGAAAGGGTTCCCCCCATGCCCTGATAAGAACGACTCACTTTCTGCCTAAGCTGTTTGTGCCAATAATAGCTATGTTGAACATCAGCCTTCCTTCTGGAAATCTAGAATATGGGTATGTGCTAGACATCAGGTGTCAATGTGACTAACCCACAATAAAAACCCTGGGAATTGGGTCTTCCATGAGGTTGTCTAGTGGCAAATATCTCATACATGTTTCAGCTCACTGCTAGGGGAATGAAGTTTGTCCTTTGTGACTGCACTGTCAGAGGACTTGGAAGCTTGTGCCTGGTTCCCTCTGGTGTTTACCTCATGCACCTTTTTCCTTTGCTGATTTTGCTTAATCTTTTCTTGGTAATAAATCACAGCCATGAGTATGACTATGTGCTGAGTCCTGTGAGTCCTCCTACTGAATCATCAAAGCCAGAGGGGTGAGTTTTGTGGACCCCCAACACATTAGACTACTAAAAAGCCTATGACCTTTCCCTCTCTCTTCCCACCACTTTCTCTCTCACATACACACACAGAACTTGCTGCCATGTTGGAAGTAGCCTTATTGAGAGGCTCACATGGCAAGGAACTAACATCTCTTGCCCATAGCCAACAGCCAGTACCTGAGCCACCGAAGTGTAGAAGGACAGCCTTTCCCAGTTGAGCCTTGAGCTAAGACCCAGATCAAGGGTCTTGACCACCTTGACTGCAGCCTTGTGAGAGGCCCCAAGACAACTAAGCCACACTCACATTCCTGCCCCACACAAACTGTGAAATAATAAATGTTTGTTGTGTTAAGCTGCTAAATTCTAGGATAATTTCTTACACAGGAATAGATAACTAATAAACTCTTCACCTAGAGGTCATTATTGCTTATATTTTAGGGCACATCTCAAGGGTTTTCTACACCCATATATAGGTAGAATAAATGTTCTAGTTGACACTGAATTTCTTTTTTGTTGTTATTAACACTATTGGTAAAAAGCGAAAGCATAGGGGAACGATATAGTATTTTCCTTTATTATCACAAGAAGTTTTGCATTCCAGAATGATAGTTGATATTTCTTTTTGAGTCAGGTTGTCCTTCTGTTTGGGGGAGTAAGAGGTGTGGCGAGAAAAAGATCTCTTTCATGGCCTTTTCTGAACTCCCATTCTGAAATGGGGAGGTTTCACACACTAGGTTAAATCACTCAGCACAATTAATGTGAATGTAACTATCCTTCATGTGGTGGAATTAATTTCTACAAATTATGTGTCCTTTTAGGAAAGCTGTTTTTCCCTCTTTGGGGTCTCAGAGAGATTGGTGGCAAGGACTCCTGGGAAGAGAAAAGCTGAAGGACACTCTGGCAAGAGGTAATAAGCTAGTCCTTGCAAAATGGCCATGGGCTGGATGAAAAGGAAAGAAAGAGCCAGTACAGGACACAGTGGATGAAACTGACACAAGCTTAAGTTTTCTAGGAGTAAATGTATCTCATAATCAATTTTAAGTTTTTCTTTTTTGTTTGCAATTTCCATATACTATACCCAAGCACTCAGCAAAGTTGCATTATACATCACAGCTCAGTCTAACCTGCAGTTGGAGAATTAACCCATTGTCCATGTTTCTGCAAAGCTTCATGAAGAGAGATATTAAGGGAACAAGAGGTGTCCTGCAAAGAAATGAAGCTCCAGGCTGAGGTAATGAAATACAGAGAAGGGGAATCTTCTAGAAGAAAGAATATCGTGCAATCAAACTAGATGTGGAATAGAACCACAGGATATGAATACTAAAAAACAAGTGTAGCCTCTTGTTGCTAGAATAAGCTGGAAAATCAAAGTTGCACACACTTGTTTTTTTGTAACAAATTACAATCAGGCTGAATGTACTATTTATGGCCTGCTTAATTGACTTAACAATATATTGTATCATTAAAAATTCTGCTACAACTCAGTTTGTACTGGCTGCTTATTATTCTGTTGTACAGAAAAACTATAATTTATTTTACCAATATTCTATTATTGGACATGTAAGTCATTTCTAATTTTCATTGTTATTATAAACAATGCTACAATGAACATCCTTATAGCTAAACCTCTGTTCAAAACTGTAATTATATCTTTAGAATACATTGCTAGAAATGGCATTGTTACATCAAAAAATATGCACTTTTAGTGTTTAAAGAATTTTTCCAAATTTTCTTTCAGAAAAATTATACCAATTCAAACTCCTGCCAACAGGAGACAAGAAGCGCTTTGCCCCACCACTTGGCCAAAACTAGATATTATCTTTTTATCATTCTTACAAAACACGCTTATTCTTATACTTGCTTAAACACACTATAAGATATTTATAATTGAAAATTACTTTTTTGTTTGGTTTGTATGTGTGTTGTCAAGTCCAAAACTCATACCACTCACTGCACAATAGCTAGTAAGTCAAGAGACAAGGTGTTGGGGCAAGCAAAATGACTATTTCAATGGCCAACAAACCAAGAAGATGGCAGACTAGTGTTGTAAAGAACCATCTTTAAAGGCATGAATCTCGGCAAGACACAGTGGCTCACGCCTGTAAACCCAGCACTTTGGGAGCCCAAGGTGGGTGGATCATGAGGTCAGGAGTTTGAGAGCAGCCTGGTCAACATGGTAAAACCCCATCTCTACTAAAAATACAAAAATTAGCTGGGCATGGTGGCACATGCCTGCAATCCCAGCTACTCAGGAGGCTGAGGCAAGAGAATTGCTTAACCTAGGAGGTGGAGGTTGTAGTGAGCTGAGATCGTGCCACTGCACTCCAGCCTGGGCAACAGAGCAAGACTCCGTCTTGAAAAAATAAAAATAAAGGCATGAATCTCAAGCTTGTTTTTATATTGGGGAAAGGGAAACAAGGAGGAGGTTAGGGGTTGAGGTCAGGCAGTGACAAGTGACCGCAGACATCTGGGCATCAGCAGGAGTCCAAAGGGTTGCAAAACATCTTGTCCTTGGTCAGGTCACAAGGCTCCTGTACATTTTTAACGTAACATGGTTATTAGTGTGTATACCCTCCTTATCTCCTCAGGGGTTAGTTTTGGGAAGGGACTGTTATCACCTTTGCTTTAAATTAAACTATAAACTAAATTTCTACCATAGTTATCTTGGCCTGCATGCAGAAATGAGAAAAGGCAGTTAGCTTGTGAGGTTAGAAGCAAGATGGAGTCAACTATGTTAGATTTCTCTTCACTGTTACATGTGCAGCTCAACCATAAACAATAAAGGTCATTCTAGGCAGCTCTCCAAAGTAATGCAGCAGGCAAACAAGAAAGTCACAGAACTGGCAGCATCTTGCCACATTCAGCTCCCTTCAGTAGCCCTTTCTGAGGTTAGTACCAACATAGGTAATACTGACTATAAAAGCTCCCTTCTTTTGCATTTAACATTTATAACTTATTCATACCCAGGTTATTTAAAAAAAAAAAGTTTTTGTTTTGCCTAAAAATGGATATAACATAAGTTTTAGAGAACTGAAAAAGGAAAAGAAAATGCTTTTCTAGCCAAGAAGTGACTTCTGCTATTGGCAGGTAGATAAATTTGTTTTAAAAACAAGGCTTTTGTAACAAAAGAACCAGACGGAAAATCTTCCATTTTTATCTCATTGTCCTTCTGAGATTTGTCCTCTGCTCTTTCGCCATGTTCTATCACTGTAAAAACTTCCCTAATAAGCAGCTTTGGGGAGAAAGCGAGAGATCCTAGATAAGGAACAGTGTCAGAATGGCTGGATTTTATCATTTCCTCGATTACTAATGATCCTCATTCTTTGTACAGGAAATGTAGACTGTGCTCAAGTATAAAAGGTCATTAATATGAGAACATGTAAAAAAAAAAAAAAAAAAAAAAAGGTCAATTCTGTAAAAAATGCATTGAATGGATAAGTGCCTTGTTGGAGTAGAGAAGGGAAGAGGAGGGGTGACAAAGAATGAGGAATAGTCAGGCGCCTCCTCAGGGAGCTTCCAGTCACCCAGCACGAGGTCAGCACACATGCACATACACACACATACACACACACACACACACAAGCCAGCAGCACCTGCCCAAGCGTAGAAGCTGAACAGAGGTGTGAGAGACCACGTGAGCAAGGGCAGACAGGAATGAAAGAGTGACTGAGAATAAGGACAGACTCAGGGGAGGTGGCGTTTGATCCCACCTTGGAGAGGAGAGAAAGGTTACAAGAGGAGGAGACTGGAGCTTTGACAGGCAGAGAAAACAACCGAAGCCAAGGAACCAAGTGTGCAAATTGGCTTTAGTCTGTTTCGTGCTGTTATAGCAGACTACCACAGACTGGGTAATTTATAATGAACAGAAATTTATTTCTCACAATGCTAGAGGCTGGGAAGTCCAAGAACAAGCGGCTGCCCTCTGGCAGGGGCTTTCTTTCTGCCTCAAAACATGGTAGAAGTTATCAGGAAAAGGAGCCAAACTGTGGCAATGGCATTCACCACATTCACTCTGCCCTCATGGTCAAATCACATCTCATTAAGCCAATTAAGCCACACCACCCAGCACCGCTGCATCGGCAGTTTAGTTTCCAACACGCACTTTTTGGGGGATACAGTCAAACCATAGCAGGACACATAAGCCGTAGATTTCGCCCATGGATAGAGATAGAGTGGAGGCAAGGTTAAAAAGAAGGTTAGGCGCTGTGACTACCAGCCTGACATGCAGTGCTAAGGAGCATGAACCTGACTCTGTAGACGACTGTTTTCCAAACTTGTGATCACACACTCCATTTATTTAAAAAATCTCTAAACACATAACCCTAATATAGGTATTTGTGTTCATTTACTTAGAAATTATATATCTGATTCACTAATGTGTCATACTATCTTATGAAGGATAAAAATATACATTAACTTAAAAGGAGGATTTTAAGTTTAAATGCCTTGCTGATTTCAATGGCCTCATACTGGCAGAGGCACATCCTCAAAGCACAATGTACATTTACTTAGCAAAACTTTTATTTAACATTTGCATTTCAAACAGTCTTCTTGACAACTTTGAATTTGTTTAGCCAACTGCTTGCATAGATTGTCATTGCTGTCACTTCATAAAGCAGCTGACCAAGGGCTTGAACCAGACATAACTTCTTGTTTGTTTGTACTTCAACACTAGTATCCTCTTCAGTCCTTGAAGCAATTTTTAAGTCCCTTGTCCATTTTACTAGAGTTTAGTTAAAACTAGATACTAAAAGCTTGTCCCTGGGCTCATGTCCTTTGCAGCATTAGGATGAATTCCACTGGCACCCTCTTTGCACTTTGGTGAAGCTTTGGCTCCTCTGCAGGCTGTGCTCTGTCACCTAAGCTGCAGTGCAATAGCTCACTGCAGGCCTGACCTTCTGGGCTCAAGCAATCCTCTCCCCTCAGCCTGCAAAGTAGCTGGGACTACAGGCATAGGCCACCATGCCCAGCTGATTTCTTTTATCTTTAGTAGAGATGAGGTCTCGCTATGTTGCCCAGGCTGGTCTGGAACTCCTGAGCTCAAACGACCCTTCTGCCTCAGCCTCCCAAAGTGCTGGGACTGCAGGTGTGAGTCACTGCATCCAGCCTCCATCTTTTTTAACATCAGAATATACATAGTTCCAAAATTTCCCTCCTGTCCACCTCTTGCACACTGCCTAATGTGTGTGTCTGCATACTGGAAGCCAGTCACCAGCATAGAGAATGGAAAGCCCTGGTATAATTTGATAGAGAAAATAGCAGCTTCCAATCTGTATTTCAGGAAAGTCTCTGTCATGGATGGACTGGGGCTACCATGGGTAATGTATTTAAGAAATGATCAGTTTAGGCTGGGCGCGGTGGCTCACACCTGTAATCCCAGCACTTTGGGAGACTGAGGCGGGTGGATCATGAGGTCAGGAGATCGAGACCATCCTAGCTAACACGGTGAAACCCCGTCTCTACTAAAAACAAATACAAAAAATTAGCCAGGCGTGGAAGCACGCGCCTGTAGTCCCAGCTACTCAGGAGGCTGAGGCAGGAGAATTGCTTGAACCAGGGAGGCGGAGGTTGCAGTGAGCTGAGATTGCGCCATTGCACTCCAGCGTAGGTGACAGAGCAAGACTCTGTCTTAAAAAAAAAAAAAAAGAAAAGAAAAAAGAAAGAAATGATCACTTTAACCCAGGCTGGAGACAACAAGGAGTGGAACCTGGGTTGCACACAGGAAGACTGAGAGCTCCAACAGAGTTTTGGAGGAGGAGGAGGTGGAATTAGATTTGAATACTTCCAGAGGAGGCCAGCTTCTCAGCCCACCAGAGTCCGTGTCCCTCCCTACTGTGTCACACCCCCTTTTCATCATTACATTTGTTCTCTGGCCTCTCCAGGCATCAGAGTCAAAGCTCTACACAAGGACAGTGGCTGTGATGGTTAAAGGAAGGGCTGGATGTGAAAATAGCTGATGGAGGAGTCAGAGAGCCTGGCAAGTGATTGTTGAGATGAAAAGAAATAAAAATGCCAAGATCCCCAGCCTGTTACT
Organism: Pongo abelii; assembly: GCF_028885655.2. Taxonomy (NCBI): domain Eukaryota; kingdom Metazoa; phylum Chordata; class Mammalia; order Primates; family Hominidae; genus Pongo; species Pongo abelii. The sequence continues at coordinate 59,832,822 of NC_072000.2, read as the reverse complement.
GAAAGGAAAGTGACTCCATTAGTCCCTTCAGAAGGAGCAGGTTCTGCTTAGAGGATTGGTGTGAAAATAAGGTTATTATTTGAAATATTGAGTTGAAAACATCTGTGGAACATGAACAAAGAAATGTCTTAAAGCCTGTAATCTTAACACTTTGGGAGGCCGAGGAGGGAGGATCATGAGGTCAGGAGATCGAGACCATCTTGGCTAACACAGTGAAACCCCGTCTCTACTAAAAATACAAAAAAAAATTTAATTAACCAGTCATGGTGGTGGGCACCCGTAGTCCCAGCTACTCAGGAGGCTGAGGCAGGAGAATGGCGTGAACCCAGGAGGCGGAGCTTGCAGTGAGCCAAGATCACGCCACTGCACTCCAGCCTGGGCAACAGAGTGAGACTCCGTCTCAAAAAACAAACAAACAAACAAAATGTCTAAAAGGAAAGTGGTAATATAACCTACAGCAGTGTACTGGGTTGAATAAGGTCCCCCCAAAATGGATGTGTAGCTGGCACCTCAGAATGTGATCTTACTTGGAAATGGACTTATCAGACTTATACATCTGATAAGAAGCATTTACAATCTAGTCTCCCTGAAGCCTGCTACCTGGTGGACTTACTTGCATGATAAAACCTTGGTCTCGCAACCCATCATCTTAACCCAGACATTCCTAAGTCTTTACACAATAACTTAACTCTTTCAACCAATCATCAATCAGAAAATCTTTGAATCCACCTATGACCTAGAAGCTTCCAGTTGTGCCCGCTTTCTGGACAAAACCAATGTACATCTTACGTGTATTTGATGTCTCATGTCTCCCTAAAACGTATAAAACCAAGCTGTACCTTGACCACCTTGGACACGTGTTCTCAGGATCTCCTGAGGGCTGTGTTATGAGCCATTTGTCTCTTATATTTGGCTCAGAATACATCTCTTCTACCATTTTACAGAGTTTGACTCTTTTTGTCAACAGAGTGATGCATCTACAAACCAGAGTGCCAAGAATCGCAGGCAACCAGCAGAAGCTAGAATTTTAGGCAAGGAAAGATCTTCCCCTAGAGCCCTCAGAGGGACCATAGCCGGCCAACACCTTGATTTCAGACTTTTAGCATTCAGAACTGTGGAGAAAACATTTCTGTTGTTGTGAGCCTCCCAGTTTGTGGTACTCTGTTACAGCAGCCTTAGGAAATGAATACAGATTCCCAGTTGGGGTCCCACTTAAGAGCTGAAGCTGTAGAATGTACGCAGTCACCCTGGAAGAAGACCCGTGGGGCGGGGGGATCCAAGCCAGAGTTAGGGGAGAAAGAGCCATGTGTGAGAAACAAGATGAGAAACCAGGCTGGACACTGGACAAGGGATCAGGAAACGGCAATGAGCCCTTGGTTTGAGGAGAGCAGGGAGGAAGAAGAGGGTGGCGGGATGGGAAGCAGTGTCGTGAAGTCAATGCAGGAGAATTTTGAACAGAGATGAGGTAGCAAATGGAGACAGATGCTCCCAAAATATAGAATAAGAAAAGAGAAACTCCTAAGAGGCAGGTGGATGATCAATGCACATTTCATACCACCATATTCCAAAGAAAAGAAACTTCGAATGCCAAAAACGTCAACTGACTCCCTCTATGTCCATTAGAAAGGTGTTAGGCCTAAGATACATTATGTGAAAAAACTAAGCTCCAAGACAATATGGAGAAAATCAAGTAAAATACATCAAACTATTTAAATGTTTATCACTAGGGGAGATTTTCATATTCTGCATCATATGTTTGGATGAAACATATGATCTAAAATGTTTGATTTTTTTTCTTTACAATAAGCAGTTGTTACTTTTAAGCAGAAAAAGAGGACGACTAAAAAGAGAACCGGATAGAAACCAGCATGTGCAGTCTCATTATAAGATGGCAAACCTCTCCGTGGGTGTATGGATAAAAAGAGATCTTAAAGGATGCCAAAATGTTTAAGTGTTTGATCCAGGAAATGTTTTTCTGTGTATTTTCTTTTTTCTGTGTATTTTGTCCTTTTCTCTTTTGTTTTCCTCTTTTAAGTTGAGTACAATATGATTTTCTCCAAAAATAAGGTCATTGGCATTAAATTCTAAAAATAAGGCCCTCTTATTCTCTGGTTATTTTTTTCTTGACCTCGGCCAACATCATCAAATGGATGAATAATTATAAAATTGAAGTTTGTCATTGGTGCTTTTAATACTTTTCCTATGATAAAGCTTTTAATCTATTCCTAAAGGACCCAAGCGAGGCAAACGATCCATCCATGCAACACAAGCACATTCTGGATGCTATCACTCTGGCAAAGTTTATCCTAAAATTATGTGACCTCTAACTGTGCAGGGCAGGCAAAAATGTCCTGGCTCTTACTTTCTTATTGACAGTTCCATTCAGCTCCTCTCTTTCTACACTATTTTGAAGTATTTCACTCCTACCCACTTGAAACATGAGCTAATTTTGTACTAACAACTATATTTTCTGCAGTTTGTTTAAGTTTTTCCCTTATTGGCAAATCTTGCACACACACAGATGCATAAACGTCTTTGTTTCTTCAACCACATTCAACTTTTATTATATCCAATTTTCTTTCCAAAAAAAAAAAAAAGTGCTTAACTAGAGGCAGTCACTACATTTTTATTACTCTTTGGGCTTCTTTTCATGAGCAATTGTGCAAATCTTTCCCAAAGTACTTCTCCCCTCTAAGAGGAGTCCTTACATTCTAGGCAGACACGCTTCGTGAAGGAAGCATGTGGAAAGAAAGGCCGAGCGCTAAGGTTAAGATGTGGTGCAGGAGGGCAGAGAAGCAGAGCTTATAGAGCAGGTTCGGGGTGCAGCTTCACCTGTTTTTCATTATTGCTAAAAACTGTATATTCATTGTAAAAATAAGTATATGCCCTTCTAAGATGTTCTTCTAAAAAGGCAAACATTTAATCTTGTGCCACCTCCTGTAATGCCCTTAGTAGGGAACAACATCATCTCTTGCGGTATTCCTGCCAAAAATGAATAACCTAAATTGAATCAAGAGGAGACATCAGACAAACCCAAACTAGCATTCATCCTACAAAACAGCCAGTTAGTACTCTTCGAAAGCATCAGTCATAAAAAAAAACAGAGGGACTGTTCCAGGTTAAAGGATGCCAGGAAAAAAATATGGCAACTAAATGTAATATGGGATCCTGGACCAGAAAAAAGGACATTTGTGGGATAACTGAAGAAATTTGAATGATTTAATTTGAAATCAAATTTTAATTCAATTCCACAGAATTAATCTGTAATTTGTTTCACGTTAATGTTAATTTTCTGGTTTTGATCACTAAGCTGGGTTTTTTACTTTTATTTTAGGTTCGGGGGTACATGTGCACGTTTGTTATATAGGTAAACTCATATCACAGATGTTTGTTGTACAGATTATTTCATCACCTTTGTACTAAGCCTACTATCCAACAGTTATTTTTTTTGCTCCTCTCCAACCTTAAGTAGAGCCCAGTGTCTGTTGTTCCCTTCTTTGTGTTCATAAGTTCTCATTTAGCTCCCACTTATAAGTGACAACACACAGTATTTGGTTTACTGTTCCTGCATTAGTTTGCTAAGGACAATGGCCTCCAGCTCCATCCATATTCCTGCAAAAGACATGACCTCATTTTTCCTGGCTGCGTAGTATTGTATGGTGTATATGTACCCTATTTTCTTTACCCAATCTGTCACTGATGGGCATTTATGCTGATTCCATGTCTTTGCTATTGTGAATAGTGCTGCAGTGAACATATGCATGCACATGTCTTTATGGTGGAAAGATTTATATTTCTCTGGGTATATACCCAGTAATGGGATTGCTGGGTCAAATGGTAGTTCTGTTTTTAGCTTTTTGAGGAATCATCATACTGCTTTCCACAATGGTTGAACTAATTTACACTCCTGCCAAGTGTCTAAGTGTTCCCTTTTCTCTGCAACTTTGCCAGCATCTGTTAACTTTTTCGTAACCATTCTGATTGGTGTGAGATGGTATCTCTTTTTGATTTTGATTTGCATTTTTCTAATGATCAGTGATATTGAGTTTTTTCATATGCTTGTTGGCTGCATATGTGTCTTCTTTGGAAAAGTATCTGTTCTTGTCCTTTGCCCACTTTTTAAGGGGGTTGTTTTTCTCTTGTAAATTTGTTTTTAAGTTCCTTACAGTTTCTGGATATTAGACCTTTGTCAGATACGTAATTTGCAAACATTTTCTCCCATTCTGTAGGCTGTTTACTCTGTTGATAGTTTCCTTCGCTGTGCAGCTCTTAAGTTTAATTAGATCCCATTTGTCAATTTTTGCTTTTGATGTCGTCATGAAATCTTTGTCCATTCCTATGTCCAGGATGGTATTGCTTAGGTCGACTTCCAGGATTTTTATAGTTTGTGGTTTTACATTTAAGTATTTAATTCATCTTGAGTAGATTTTTTATATGGTGTAAGGAAGGGATCCAGTTTTGATCTTCTACATATGGCTAGCCAGTTATCCTTGCACCATTTATTGAATAGATAGCCTTTTCCCCATTGCTTGTTTTTGTCAGCTTTGTCAAAGATCAGATGATCATAGATGTGTGGTATTATTTCTGGGCTCTCTGTTCTGTTCAATTGGTCTATGTATCTGTTTTGGTACCAGTATCATGCTGTTTTGGTTACTGTAGCCCTGTAGTATAGTTTGAAGTTGGGTAATGTGATGTCTCCAGCTTTGTTTTTTTGCTTAGGATTGCCTAGGCTATTCGAGTTTTTTGGTTCCATATGAATTTTAAAATAGTTTTCTTACTAGTTCTGTGAAGAATGTCACTAGCAGTTTGATAGGAATAGCATTGAATCTGTAAATTGCTTTGGGAAGTATGGCCACTTTAATATTGACTCTTCCTATCCATGAGCATGGGATGTTTTTCCCTTTGAATCATCTCTGATTTCTTTGAGCAATGGTTTGTAATTCTCATTGTAAATTTCTTTCCTATCAATGTTAGTTTTCTGGTTTTGATCATAGAATTGTTTTCTGAGAGGTTAATATTTGAAGAAGCTGAGCAACATATATAAGTCCTTGCACTATTTTTATAACTTTATATGCCAGAAATGTTTTTAATCTACTTACTTTACAGAATGAAATTATTTCTAAATAAAAAGTGAAAAAAATATTCATGATACAAAGGCTAATTAAATGAGAGAGACTGGCTTCCTTTTCTATTTCCCTTTCTTCCCTCTTCAAGGTACCACCTCTCACTGGCTGCCCAAGCAAGATTCTATGGCTTGGAATAATTCTCACCCACTCGCTCATCAAAGGGCATCTATCTAGAAGCCCTGCTCCTTCAGGGACATCTGAGGTTGATGAGCTGATCCAATAAGCCATCAGAGCTGGAATATTAGTAGTTAACAATGGCTCTCTGCACTCTTTTTAAATAACTTTGCTTTTCAGGCCAAGGTGAAAGCCTCGTGGGAATTTCACACATTTTATAGAAGCAGAGGAGTGCTATTTGAGCAAGGGGTAGATAATACCTACACTCCACTCAGGATTTCCAAGCATAGCCCGAGGCAGAAGTACTCATACTTCACTACAGAATCACCTGGGGAGTTTTAACCTTCTGATTCTAGTGTTCCCCTCTGGCAGATGGAGACAGAAACAACTTGAGTGGGCTCAGGAATCTGTGTTTTTAAAATTCTCCAGAAGATTTTAATGCAATACAAGTAAGAAGACAGGACTACAATTCACAAGAACAGTATATCCTGGGGATTCCTCAGAACAGAACACACTCAAAAAAAAAAAAAAAAAGAAGACGACAAAAACAAAGATAACATGAAACCAGATTCCACAACCATGTTTCAAGTGACCTATGTGAGTCAGGCCCATGAGACACACACTATACCAGTTTCAGTGACGCCTCACAAAATTTAGGGGGGTGGAAGAGAGGGTCCTATGCCCATTTCATAGATGAACAAACTAAGGACTTAATAGATTTCAAAAATTTGTTCAAAGTTTCTACCTTAAAGGATTTTGGGGTTCTGGTTTTTGTTTTTACCTGCCCTGGTAACTCTAAGAATGAGCCAAGAAGAAGACAACCTTCTGAGATACTTTTCCTGCCCTCCAAGGGCTATGGAGAATGTGATAGGGTTGGAGCTGCCCTCTCCTCTTCCCAGAGACACTGCCCCACAATCCCATCAAGTCTGACTGGTACCAACGACTCCAGGGGGCCTGTGCCTTCAGAACTCCATAGGCCTGTGTGGGCACCAGTCTTTACATCCATGTTCCCTCGCCCTCCAGGGGCCCAGGTTGACCTGTCCAAAGCTCTCTCATCATGCTAAATTTTGGTGACAGCATAGGGTGAGCCTGTGGGTTCTACAGCTCAGCAAACCTCCAGCCAACTAGTTTCCCTTCATATGGTTCCCCAGTCTTTACATGTGGCATCCAAGAAGGGAAAGCACCCCCTATCCCTTGACGAGATGTCAGCCCGTCACCACACATGGCCTGGGAGCTAGGAGGACCCATATGGGCTAGGGAGGGGCCACTGGGAGGGGAATGCGTAGGGGGCAGACCCCATCTAGCTGCTTCTTGATGAGCTTGGCATGGTGTGTTTGATCCAAATCTTGACAGCACATTGGTGGCTGTCATCACTGTGTGGCAGGACTTGCAGTTGAGCTTCTTGTGCCTTGGACTTCTTGTGACTTGGACCTCAGCCTCCATTGAAGACCACAACACAAGTCCCACCTTACAAACAAATGAGGGAATGAATGAGCTTTGGCATCGGAAAAACCTGGGTTCAAATCCTGGCTACTCTACTTCCTGTGTCAGTTGCTTCACTTTTCTAAATATAAATTGTGTTCCTTCTGTTTTGGCTTCTAGGAAACCCCGAGCCAAATATATGGCCACCTCTGACCACTTGACCAGCCCAGCATGGTGTACATTTCTGGGTAGCTTATCATGCCTTCCAAGCATTGCCTTTATCTTCCCTCTCCCCATCAAGCTTGTATTGTTTTCCTTTTGAATCATAAGCACTTTTGTTAAATACCTCAAATCTTTCGAGAACAGCAAGGAGCAAAATAAATAAACTTAACCTCTCTAAGACCATGTTTCATCATCTGGAATATAATCATTTGTACTTTACAGGATCACAGGGAGTATACATCAAGTCAGCCTGCATAATGTGCCCAGCCGAGGGCCTGGAGCAGGCAGGGAGAGACTCCCTGGGGCTGTCCCACCTCCCCTGTCTCCTTTCATGCCAAACCTAAGGACCTCAAGCCTCAGGTCCCATTTCACAGAGAAACATTCCTCACTGATTGCATTTATCCAGAATAGACCATGGAGGTGTGAGCTTTTTGGACAATACTGGGGGGACTGTTCCCAGGAGAGAGGCACATGGCAGGAGAGAGCAGGAGGAGAGGGCAGTGTGAGCACTGAGGACCCAGGGTGAGCCCCTATATGGGTGCAGAATTTCCCCTGATAAAACTCCCTATTTAATCAGGCTGCAGAAGCAGTCCCAAATCTTACTTCCTCTTATTTATTGATGGGGTTCTCCACCCTGTTTTTAATACTAGTTAACCTTCGTGGCATCAGCTTGTTGGCACAAGGCCCAAATTCCTTCCACTACAGGTCACGAAGCGGATTACCCTGGAATTCTCAGAGTTAGCCCTTGTGTTCTTTCTGGAAGGTGCTTGTATAATGACGTGGAGGGAGGTGGTAAGGGAGAACTTCTGCTTCGTCTTGCTTATAACTAAATTGAGACAGTGCTGACAGGGGAGGGTCAGGCAGGAGGGAGTGGAAGAGAGAGAGTGCCACCATTGGTCCTGTGCCTGCAGCATAATTTGGGTGTTGGAAGCTTTCCCTAGATTCCTTTTCTCGTGAAGCTGCACCAAGCCTTGTAATGAAAACATTCCTTCCTGTCCACAGCTCTGACCTAATGAACACCATCCTAAAACACAGTGGCCCAGATGTCATTCATGGGTCTCCAGGAGGCCCTTCCATCACACGCAACCTATCAGTCACCCCAACTCCAGGAAAAGCCTGAATAAACAGGTGAATCAAGCCTCACAGTGACAGGAAAACTTTATGGGTTTTTGTTTCTAACTCATTAGGCACACATTCGTGGAGAGGGCTAGGATAAATTTTTCTTTCATTCAGAATCGAACTGAAATCTTTGGCTTTGTGATATGATCATCTCACTCTTTTAATTTAAAAGTACAAACTAAAGGAGGCATCAGTGGTGTGGGCTACAAGGGCCCAGCAAGGCCCCCCAACATGCTATGCAGCTAGAAGTGGTTTCCCCATATATCACAAGGGCCCACCTGGGCTTCATGGTAGAGAACACTCTGCACATTTAAAGAGCTGCCGGCCAGGCACAGTGGCTCACGCCTGTAACCCCAAAACTTTGGGAGGTTGAAGCAGGTGTATCACTTGAGGTCAGGAGTTCGAGACCAGCCTGGCCAACATGGCAAAACCCCTTCTCTACCAAAAATACAAAAAAAAAAAAAATTAGCCAGGTGTGGGCACACCTGTAATCCCAGCTACTCTGGTGAGGCAGGAGAATCGCTTGAACCTGGGAGGTGGAGGTTCCAGTGAGCCACTGGACTGCACTCTAGCCTAGGTGACAGAGTAAGACTCCATATATTAAAAAAAATAAAAATAAAAATAAAGAGCTATCACTTAATCATGCCAGCAGACTGGGGATTTTACAAGTGTAGAGTCACCTCTGGGTGAACCTAAACTGTCTCAATGAGGAAAGTAAGCCAAAACCAGCTCTAGCCCTAGGACTGGAGGTACATGGTAGAGCTTATAGGGACACACTTGATACAACTGACAGGAGAATTCTTGGGCAGCTGTGGGCTTTAATACCAATGGGCACCCTGGTAACATTATAAAACTGAAGATGGAGCTGGAATGACTTGTGGAGTGAGCAGAGCCCCAAGTGAGAATTACGGCCTGTCCTTCAAAGCCCCCCAGGCAGCAGTGTTATTGCCATTAGCCACGAGGAGCCTGATAGCTGAGGTTTTTTAAAATCACACTCACCTAGGCCTTCCATTAAGCACATAATGTTTTTAGCACTTGGCATTTCTGAAACTGCAAGGCAACTTAACATTTCCAAAGGCCCCACATTCAAGTAGGGAAAACATGAACACTGAAAAGAGCTAGCCACTTGCTGGGTTTATATCACAACCTCCAAGCCCTACCTGTGCTTGGAGTATGAGAAGTTATGAGTCTTTGGAGAAATGTGAGAGCAATAAAAATAAGCAAAAAGCAAGCTTATGAGACAGGAAAGACAACCGGCAAGAGTGATGCTGAGTTCCCAGGAAAGGAAGACGAAAGCAGCTCTTTCCATGGAAAGTGCAAGTGCTACCCATTTGAGGAAGAACACCCATGCAGGAAGGGCTGTTAGTCCCAGGCTGGTGGCTGATCAAGTCAGAAAGTCCTTTCAGAAAGAGAGACAAACACTTTCTGGAATGGTAAAGCTCAGTCCTCCAGAGTCTACACACTGTGTATGTCACCTTTTCAAGACGCCCATGAGTCCATGGTCAACGACTTTAGCCTAGGGTTCTCTACCCAAAAAAGGAAGTAAACAAAGAAAGCAGAGGGCATAGCAATAGCAATAAACCCAAACATTCATCAATGAATGGATAAACAAAAAATGATACATCCATCCAATGGAATATTATTCATCCATGAAAATGAACTAAGTCCTTACACATGCTATGACATGGATGAACCTTGAAAAAAAGTCTGGCAACTGTAAGAAGCCAAACATTGAAAGCCATAAATTGTATGATTCCACTTATATGAAATATCCAGAATAGGTAAAACCATAGAGACTGAAACTGCATCACTGGTTGCCAGGAGCTAGGGCAGGTGGGGGCAAAGTGGGAGGGACTGTTTAATGGGTGTGGGGTTCGTGTTTGGAGTGATGAAAATGTTTTGCGATTAGGTAAAGGTGATGTTTGCAAAACACTGTGAATGTATAAATGCCTCTGAATTGTAAACTTAAAAATGGTTAATGGTATGTTATGTGAATTTCACTTAAAGACATAGCAACACTCCAGTGGGTGCCCCATGTTTGTGTGGCTGGTAGAGGAGATGAGAGAGGCATAAATAAAGCAGGAGCAAATAAAGCAGCTGGTGACACCGAAGTTTATCAAAGGGCAGGGCTGTTGGGAAGGAACAAGCTTGGTGCAAATTTTCCAGGCGCTGCAGTTCAGAAGAGGGCCCTGGGTATATCCCATGAAAAGAGTCCTAGCTGGTCTGCCCTTGCTGTGTGAGGGCATGAGGAAAACATTTTTTCCAAGGCCCAGACCCTTTCTTGGTGTAGATACTTCTTCCATGGCCCAGCCAAAGAAGTGGTGGCCCTGGCATGGCAGTCACCTAGGACATCTTCACTAGACAGAGATCTTTTTTGCATAACATCATGGGAGAAAGAGAAAGACCATGCAGGACCAGGCATGGTGGCTCACACTTGTAATCCCAGCACTTTGGGAGGCTGAGGCGGCTGGATCACCTGAGGTCAAGAGTTTGAGACCAGCCTAGCCAACATGGTGAAACTGCATCCTACTAAAAATAAAAAATTAGCCAGGCATGGTGGCACACGCCTGTAATCTCAGCTACTTGGGAGGCTGAGACAAGAGAATCACTTGAACCTAGGAGGTAGAGTTGGCAGTAAGCCAAGATTATGCCATTGCTCTCCAGCCTGGGTGACAAGAGTGAAACTTGAAAGAGAAGAAAGAGAAGAGAGAAAGAGAAAGAAAAGAAGGATAAAAGGAAAAGGAAGGTAGGCCATGCACAGGCTGGAGCAGCTTCAGATGAATCTCAAAGGAAAGGGGAAAGGAAAAGAAAAGAAAAGGTCATGCACAGGATGGAGCAGCTTCAGATGAATCTCAGCCCCTTCCAAATTCATGATGTGGGGGGCACAGTCATTCCTGGGTAGGGTCTTTTCCCGTACACATAGCACATGACTCAGTGAAGCCAGCCTCCTTCGAGCCCACACCACACATCTTTTTTTTTTTTTTTTTTGAGACAGAGTCTCACTCTGGAGTGCAATAGCACTCCAGCTCACTGCAGCCTCCACCTCCCAAGCTGAAGTCATCCTCCTGCCTCAGCCTCCCAAGTAGCAGGGACAACAGGTGTGTGCCACCACACCTGGCTAATTTTGGGTTTGTTTTGTTTTTTTTTAATAGAGACAGGGTTTTACCATGTCATCCAGGCTGGCCTCAAACTCCTGGACTCAAGCAATTCACCCACCTTAACCTCCCAAAGTACCAGGATGGCATGCATGAGCCACCATGCCCGGCCCACATCTTCTCTTACTGGGTCAGACACGGTCCACCAGTCAGGTGCCTCCTTCCTACAAACTGCCAACACAGATTGGCACCTGTTTGCCCCACTGATGAGCACTCATCAGAAAGTTCCAGGGAACAGCAGCAAGGACTGAAAAATTATTTTTAAAAGTTAAAAATAATTCTGTTTCAAGGTTCTTTATTGTCTTTATTTGATGCCTCTTAATGAGCTTTATAAAAAAAGATTTTAAGTAGAAAGTATCATGCTCTTATTTTCTTGGAACTATGCTTTCTATTGAAATAAAAAGATGGAGTAAATAGATTCAGCTACTTTAAGAGAATGTTACATAATAACTTTATAGCTCTAAAAGGTATTTAAAATATTTATAAATTTTGACATATACATAGTCCCAAAATGTCTGAAATGAATAAACTGACTTTTCTATGTGTTCTCTATGGCCAAGTCTGGGAATCAGTGTTTAAATAATGAATATAAATGTTTGAAAAATCAATTTTATGACTCCAGTAGACTAAATTTCATAAATGATTAGAGTTACTTAACAATTCTCATGAGTGTGGAGTTTAGTAACTACGCAGTGTTATTGCTTCTTAGATTTCTATCTGAGGGCTTTAATATTATTTGCCAGTCGAGTGGCTGTGGGATTTTTTTATGGCTATTATAGCAAGGAAGTAGGTAGATGCAAAAATGGATGGATTGATGATGATAATGACAGTAATGATATTTTTAATTTTTTATGTTCTCTGAAGTTCCTAGACCTTATCCTTTTCCAATTGATTTTATCACTATTATTATCATCTAACATTTAAAGAGCACAAGTTATCTTTAGACTGAATTAAACAATACATGCAAATAAGAAAGTAGAACAGCTGAGATTGTCATGGTAAAGTTAACCGTGTTGCTTTACCTCATGTGGCAGACAGTTGACTGCTGTTATGGGTTGACACTGCTATGGGTTGAATCGTGTCCCTCAAAAACTCATTTGTTGAAGTTGGGCCAGATGCAGTGGCTCGCACCTGTAATCCCACCATGTTGGGAGGCTGAGATGGGAGGATCGCTTGAGACCAGGAGTTCAAGAACAGCCTGGTCAACGTAGCAATATCCCATCTCTAAATAAATAAATAAACAAACAAACAAGCAAACTCATATGTTGAAGTCCTAGCCCTCAGCTCAAATGTGCCTTTATTTGGAAATAAGTTCATGGCAGATGTAATTATTTAAGATGAGGTCATACTGGAGTAGGGAGGGCCTCTAATCCACTATGACTGGTATCCTTATAATAGGGGGAAATTTGGACACAGCTATGCACACGGGGAAAATGTGTGACGATAAAAGGCAGAGATCAAGGTGACATTCCTACATGACAAAGACTGCCAGCAAACCGCCAGAAGATGGGGGCGGGCATGGAACAGACTTTTTTTTTGAGACAGAGTCCCACTCTGTTGGCCAGGCTGGAGTGCAGCGGCATGATCTTGGCTCACTGCAACCTCCGACTCTCGGGTTCAAGTGATTCTCTTGCCTCAGCCTCCCAAGTAGCTGGGATTTCAGTTGTGCCCCACCACACCCAGTTCATTTTTTTGTATTTTAGTAGAGACAGGGTTTCACCATGTTGGCCAGGCTGGTCTCGAACTCCTAATCTCAGGTGATTCACCCATCTCAGCCTCCCAAAGTGCTGGGATTACAGGCGTGAATCACCACACCCAGCTGGAACAGACTCTCACAACCCTCAGAAGGAACCAACCATGCTGACATCTCGATTCAAATTTCCACCCTCCAGCACTGCAAGACAATAAGTTCCTATTGTGTGAGCCACCTAGCTTGTGGTACTTTGTTACAGCAGCCCTCGCAAACTAATACAGCTTTTTACCAGACAGCCATTCCTCTGTGAGCTACTGCACACATTTATGCTATTATAGAAGTACAACTCTTATTTAATGTAGACACAACAAGATCTGCCTGTTCCAAAATGTTTTCTTTGCTACTTCAGCAGTGGGGAGAGGATGAGGAGGGGTGGTGTTAAGTATTCCCAGCTTCTGAATGTGAAGACGTTTTCCTGCCATGTGCTACTGACCGGGTCTGCTCAGAAGGCCTTGTGCATAGTTACCTCCTATATCACTTTGTCAACATCCCCTTCAGTGTTTAGCTGTTGCTAAAAACTGCCCACCTGATGCATCCCTGGGGTTTTGCTATTTATTTTATTTGCTATTTAGTTTATTTTGTGAGTATATTAGACTGATATCTAATGTTCAGGTGAATGCCAGCTCTAGCTCCGGTGCTCAGGAGGCCTTATATTAGTCAAGATTCTCCAGAGAAACACAACCAGTGAGATATAAAGAGAAATATTATAAGATATTGGCTCATGTAATGATAGAGGCAAAGAAGTCCCACTATCTGTCATTCTTAAGCTGGAGACCTAGTAAAGCCAGTGATGTAATTCTGGTCCACGTTCAAAGGCCTGAGAGCCAGAGAGCCAATAATGTAAGTCCTGGAATGAGGACAAGAAAAGACAGGTGTCCCAACTTAAGCAGACAGAGGTGAAGTCTCCCTCCCTCCACCTTTTTGTTCTATTTAGGCCCTCAGTGGATTATATAAGGGCCACTCACACTGGGGAGAGCAAGCTATCCTATCACACATTCTATTCCCTTCCGGAAACACTCTGACAGACACATCCAGGATAATGTTTCACCAAACATGTGGGCTCCCAGTGAACCAATGTTATGTGTCAAGTTGACAGGTAAAATTAACTATCCCAGGTCTAGTTTAGTTCAGAAGCTCTTCCAAATCAGACCTAGTTCTAGCCTTCAAGGGGTTTCCATCCACTGAGGGAGAAACATCTATATCATAGGGAGCCTATGTTCTGAATCCTGCACTGTGCCAAGTTTAGATATATCATCTCACTCATACACCTAAGCTCACATAATGAACATCACTCAGTGTCTTGTGTCAAACACACAGCACAGCTGCCTGGAAAGGTCACCTAAACCAGGCACCCTGGTCACTCAGTAACTGTGTGCAACTCCAGAGCAAAACCAGAGGGTCTCATCCAGTCATGCTAGTCTCAGGTGGCTCCAGAGGAACAGCAGAAATCTGATCTGGAGCAAAGTAGACTCCACAGCAGTCTGAAAGCAGAAGGTGGATGGGGGGTGGCACCTGGAGACATTTCCCAAGCAACAACGCGAGAAAGAGGGAGTCATCATGGGGAATCCTCAGAGAAGAACCTGGGCATGAACCAAAATGGGAAGGAGCCTAAGGTGGGTGGGAGAAACTTTTCCTCTGAAGTTCTAAAATGCCATCTTCCCCAGAGCAGTTTTCCCCACAGTGTGTGCAGTCCAAAGGGGCATGTGTATCCAAATGCATCAGGGCATTTGTTAACAATACAGATTCCTGGACCCTCCCTCTGATCTACTGAATCCTAACTCAGGATGCTGGAGCCTAGAATGACTCTGCTAACAATCCATCTTGGTAAACCTCATACAAGCTACATGGAGAACCCCTTCCCCAGATGATGGCGCAAGCACTGGGCCAAACATTCATTGAATAAACATTGACTATACACCCCCATCTGCTAGAACCAGTGCTGGGAAATGAATAAGACAAACCACCCCCATTACCATGTGTAATAAGAGAATCATGAATACATCTATTTCTGGAATATCTTACATTTCCAAGGTCACCAAAGTATCTAAGAAGAACTATTCTGCTAATTATGGCTTAATTGAGAGAAGGAGGAACTGGGAGCCTCACAGGCTCATGTTTGAACATTGAAGAGGTCTGGGCAAATGGTTCTGGAGGGCTATTCTGAGCTTCATTAAAAAGATGCCCCTACTGCAAAGAGTTCTGTCTCTCTTTGTCTTCTGTAAAAGAAAGAAAACAAAGAAATATCAAAGAAATACAATTGGGAAAATAAGACTGTTTTAAAAAGTCATTTGCAGAAATTGACAAAAACAAAAGAAATTCTGTGACTGAGTCTGCCCTTGTATTCTAAATCCCTACCCATTTTTCTTCTGATTTCTTCCTCAAAAGTAATATTGTGAGGACAGAGTCAGCCTTGCTGTAAATGGTTCTTGTGTCAGCCCTGGATAACACACTCCAGCAAACAAGAAGCATTCAGGCAAGCACAAATGAATCCCATGAGGTGGCCTGCACAGTTGGGAACAAGTCTGACTAATCTAGTAAAAAGAAATATCTAACCCAAAACATAAGCATTTAGATATAACTCCATAAAGCCAACACTAATTAATCCTCCTGCTCATATAAAATGGCAAAGGAATTAACAATATTGCCGACTCTCAAAAAGTCTTTTAATTGCCCTGCAATTCTTTCCAAACAGCAGGCATCTGCCCATACGTGGTTGCACATCACACACCAACACAGATCTGCCCATCACACAAAGCACTTGGTGCTCAGCCTCACAATGGTGTTTTGTTGAAGCCTGGTACACATACACCCACAAATTGCTCAGAAGCCAGCAAGGTAAAAGTATCGGTTACCTTTGGAAACAATCAACTACTGAGTGTCTAAAGTACCCCCAGAGCTTTTCAGGTCCCCCTCTGGCATTCCCCTTCCTCGGAAGTTATTGTTGTTTTTCATGCTAGGAAAGGAATTGATTCAGACTAACATTGTGGGCTATGGGCATCTTGCCTTCCATTTAGGAAAGGTCATTAAGTATGTTCTTCATTTAGAATGACTTTCCTTTTGACTCAAAGCCAAAAATGAAAAGCCCTGGAAAGTAGGGTTTCCATCTGAATACAAATTCTAGGATAGAATCTTGGCATTATGGATGGTAAAGCAGGTGAGATGCTCAGCCCTCTGCCCTGAGTACAAAGAGGAGTCTCAAGAAGCCCCCATTCTGGTCCACGACCCCAGCTCAGGCAGAGACCTTCAGGACCTCACTGGAATGTGAGTTCTGAGGGCATTCTGTCTTTAGCCTAGCCTGATTTCGATGCTGGATTTTCCATCTTCCCCACTGGGAGCCTCCACTTCAGATGGTTCTCAACTCCCAGGGATGGAATTATTCTGCTGGAGGACCAGGAGCCAAGCCTTTCTGGGAGGCCCCAGCTGAAAAAGCTCAGACTCATGATACATAAGCTCTGCAAATTGCCAGATTCACTGATAGAATAAACAGTCACAGAGTACCTGCTATCTGTAAGGCAGTGCTGTTCCAGGAGCTCCAGGAGGCATAAATGAATCGAAGATTCTCTTCTCAGGGAGCTTAGAGTGAGAGAAGAGGGGGAAGTGGGCAAAGGGCATGTGAATAAATACATATTATCACCAGGTTGGAAGAAGGACAGTGGCTCTGATGATCTGTGAGCACTCCAAGTTGTTCATTGTTTTGGAAGTTTTCTCAACAGCATGAAGTTTCCAGACTTCTTTCCTGGAACAAAGAACTAATTAAGAGGCCCACAAGACTTTTGGATTCCAAGTTCTGCATTGCTGACTCTGTTTGGAAACATACAGGGCTAAAGTTCACAAAACTTGAATGTCCTGATGCTCCCTCTCTCCAGACCACCAGTGTGGAGTTTCACTGGTTCTCAGGCCATTCTTGGCTATGATCTCCATGAATTGGACCATGCCAAGTTGGTGAAGCTCCCAGCAACTTAGGGCATCTTAACCTGAGGGATCAGACAGAAGAGTAGCTCAAGGGTCACCTCAAATGTCCAAACCTGAGTTGTCCTTGGGGTCTGGAGCTGAACAAGGCCTGTTGAAATTTTCTCAGATTATCTTTAGTTAAATTCTTTGAATTACTCTATTCTTCTGAGAATTCTGCCTTGACAACCTTATCTAAAGTAGCTCTACCTTGTTTTTCCTTTATAATACCACAATTTCTAAATAATCTACTTTTTTTTTTTTTGAGACAAAGTCTCACTCTGTCACCTCGGCTGTAGTGCAATGGCATGATCTCGGCTCACTGCAACCTCCGCCTCCTGGGTTCAAGCGATTCTCCCACTTCAGCCTCCCTAGCAGCTAGGATTACAGGCACACACCACCACCCCCAACTAATTTTTAGTAGAGATGGGGTTTCACCATGTTGGCCAGACTGGTCTTGAACTCCTGACCTCAGGTGATCCACCTGCCCTAGCCTCCCAAAGTGCTGAGATTACAGGCAAGAGCAGCCGCACCCAATCTATTTGACCATTTTCTGTTTCTTCCCTCTAGACCCTAATGGCAAGATCTGTGTCTGTCTAGTTCACTGCTGTATTCTCAGCTGAAAACAGTTTCAGATATGTGATAATCAGTGAGCATTTTTCTAATCAACGAATGACTAACAGGAACAGACAAAGGGTATATACCATAAGAGTCTAGTTTCCCTTCCTTCAGACATAAACCCAGCAGAAATAGCTAATTATGAGCACAATGGCCATATAATATGCATAGAGGTTAAATAAGTCTTCAAATATATATGTAATTTTGTGTCTATAACTCTAAGCTTTTCCTCTCCTCATCTAATTGAAGAATTGGACTGAATAGCCTCTGGGATCCCTTTCAGCTCCAGCACAGCATGACCTGTGATGCAGCATTTGGTGAGACCAGCCCATCTTCCATCTCTGAACTCTTCTCTAAACCAGAAGCAGGACTAGTACTGCCTTCAATCTGAGAGAGGAATGGCTGGTTTCTAAGATGACTGAAAAAGGGTCCACATCAGCATTATTTTTTAGAAGTTTCTGTGCTTTGGTAGGACTAGCTCTGACTTAGACACATACATTATCATTTCCTTATAATGCCTAAAGGCGGGATGGAGTTCAACTTAAGTGTGTGTCCTCAGAGATGGTTATCTGTAAATGAGCTCAGAATAGATTATATCAGAATAGATATCATGTTCTCCCAATAATTATCCTTGGGTGGGTCATTGTTCATGCATCACATATGTTCCCAAGTGCTTTTCTGTCTACCCATCTCCTGAGCATGCTCTTCCCTCATGGAATGGGTATTTTCCATTTGGACCACTCAGCATGCATTTTCTCTAGTTCTTTAAAAAGGAAGTTTAATTTTCCTTCATATGTCTACGTCCACTGTGTGCACTGGGAAAAACTGACCCTACTCTCAGTTCCATGGGTGAACCTTGACTGGCTTAAGCCACAGACCCATAGAGTACCCTGAGACTGGCTGAGGTCACTGCTGGGTATGTCATCCTGCGGTTCCAATGAGAGGAGGGAGGTGTCTTCTTTGGTGAGTTACTATAACTCTGCCCCGATAGCTAGATCTCTGCTTCAGGTTCCACAGATGACTGTGCAGAGCTTGAGGCAAAGAGCCAGAGCCCATCCTGGTGACCAGGGAGCTCTGTTTTGGGGGGTCAGTTTGGTAGTAATGCCTGGATGTAGTCTCAAGATCAGTGGACCAGGATCAGGCAATGACCATTCCAAGAAGGGAACTAAAATAAAAACTCACAAAATCAGAAAGACAATGGAAACTAGAAGATAAAGGGAGCGCAGTAAAGCTCTCCTAGCCACACTCCACCTCATGCTCATGTTAGGTGCCTTAGCTGATACACCCATTATTCTTACTTCTAGCGGTATTTGTCCTGGTATATTGCAAATGCAAAATGTTTCGTCTATTCCCTCAGTTCCTAAGGACTTTGGGATCATCTTTGGCTCCTTTCTTTTCCTCATCCCACAAAAATAATCCTTTAGTAAATCTTGTGGGCTTTATTTTCTGTTGTGTTTATTGCAAATTGACAAATTATAATTGTACACATTTATGGGGTACAAGGTGATGCTATATGTTTACATGTTGAATTGTTAAATCAAGCTAATTGTCATATCCATCACCTCAAATACTTTTGTGGTAAGAACATTTGAAATTCCATGTCTTAGTAAGTTTGAAATATGTAATACATTATTATTATTATTATTTTGAGATGGAGTCTTCCTCTGTCGCCTAGGCTGGAGTGCAGTGGCGCAATCTTGGCTCACTGCAACTTCCACCTCCCAGGTTCAAGCAATTCTTCTGCCTCAGCCTCCTGAGTAGCTAGGATTACAGACACCTGCCACCACACCCAGCTAATGTTTGTATTTTTAGTAGAGACTGGGTTTTATCATGTTGACCACGCTGGTCTCAAACTCCTGACTGACCTCAAATGACCCACCTGCCTTGGCCTCCCGAAGTGCTGGAATTACAGGCGTGAGCCACTGCGCCAGCCTTTTTTTTTTTCTTTTCTTCATTATTTTTTAATAGAGATGGGGTCTCACTATGTTGACCAGGCTGGTCTCCAACTCCTGGCCCCAAGCAATACTCCCATAGCAACATATTATTCTTAATCACAGTCACCATGCTGTGCAATAAATTCCAAAAAAATGTATTTCTCCTGTCTAACTGAAACTTTATACCCTTTGACCAACATCTCCCTATTTCCCCCACCCCTAAGTCTCTGATAACCACCATTCTTCTCTTCATTCAATTGTTTTAGAGTCTACATATAAATGAGATCACATGGTATTTGTCCTTCTGTGCTTGGCTTATTTCATTTAGCATAATGTCCATGCTGTCCCACATGACAGAATTTCCTTCTTTTTAAAGACTGAATAGTATTCCATCGTGTATATATGCTACATGTTCTTTATTCATCTGTCAATAGAAACTTAGGTTGATTCCCTATTTTGGCTATTGTGAATAATGCCACAATAAACATGGGAGTGCAGATATCTCTCTGACATATTGTTTTCAAATTCTTTGGACATATACGCATGTATTAGTCCATCTTCATACTGCTATAAACAACTGCCCGAGACTAGGTAATTCACAAAGGAAAGAGGTTTAATTGACTCACAGTTCAGCATGGCTGTGGAGGCTTCAAGAAACTTCCAATCATGGCAGAAGGGGAAGGGGAAGCAAGACACCGTCTCCACAAGGGAGCAAGAAGGAGAAAGGCCTAGCGAAGGGGGAAAGAGCCCCTTATAAAACCATCAGATCTCGTGAGAACTCACTCACTGTCACGAGAACAGCATGGGGAAAACCACCTCCGTGATTCAAGTACCTTCACCTGGTATATCCCTTGAAACACGGGGATTATGGAGATGACCATTCAAGATGAGATGTAGGTGGGGACACAAAGCCTAATCATATCAAAGCAGAAATGGGATTGCTAGGTTATATGGTCACTCTATTTTTAGTTTTTTGAAAAACCTTCATACAATTTTCCATAATGGCTGTACTAATTTACTTTCCCACTTTATTTGCCTTATTTAGAATATATATTCCAAATACAACTATTTATCATTAATTCACCACTATCATCCTAGTCCAGGCCTCTATCAATCAGTTCTTGCCTGGGCTAATATAATACCCTCTGGACTAATATAAAACTCTGAATCTATCATCAGTGCCCTTTATTCTCCACATAGCAGTCAGGGTCATTGTTTCAAAACTTAGATCAGATCCTGTTATTTCTCTGCTCAAAGTCTTCCAATGACTGCACAATACTGAAAGTAAAATTTGAAGTCTTCACCATAGCTTCATAAAGCTATTTGTCCCAACTTTGCTCTGCCCTTCACTCTTTCTGCTGTAGTCATACTGGTCTTTTTGCCTGAAGCCTAGAATGCTCTTCTCCCAAACATTTACATGAGTTGCTCCTTCACTTTGTTTTTTTTTCTTTAAAAGTAATTTATTTGATTCTGATTACAAAATACAGGTGAGGAGCAGAGGCAATGCCTGTATCCCCTTTGTTGCCCATCTTCCCAGTCTATGCCGCTATAAATACCCTGTGTACAACAGCAAGCTCATGCTGTCTCCAAGGGCTTGCACATTCTAACAGCTGCAGAGTATAGTATATGACCAGGTGGAAAGTTAAACAGGCGCTCCACTCACAAGGTAGGGCCCCTCCAATTAGTCTTCTGGTTCCCTTGTGCTAATAGTAACTGGTTTCTCTTCCTATTGGTCATAGATAAATTACACCTGCACAGTTCTCCGAGCGCTTTCAAGTAACGTCAGAAGGCAGTAACTAAGACCCTTTCCTTGCTCCCAGCTTCCTATGTCCCAGGCTGCCTGTGGCACCTGGACTGCTGCTGCCCCTGGGTCCCGCACATTCCAGGGCGACGATGGAGGAAGGGCAGGCCAGGCCAAGCATGAGAAATTAACAGTCTTTATTGGGCTCAGACCAGGAGTCCGTGGGTCTTGAGGACCTCTGTGTATTTGTCAATTTTCTTCACGTTCTTCTCGGCCTGTTTCCGTAGCCTCATGAGCTGTTTCTTCTTCCAGTAGTGGATCTCGGCCTTCTTCCTCTTCTCCTCCAGGGTGGCTGTCACTGCCTGGTACTTCCACCCAACCTCTTGAGCCTGTCGCCCCAGAAGGGCAAACTTTCTTGTAGGCTTCAGACGCACGACCTTGAGGGCAGCAGGAACCACCATCCGCTTTTTCTTGTCGTAGGGCGGTGGGATGCCGTCAAACACCTTGAGGCGGTCTAGGGAGGCCTGGCCTCGCTTGGTCTTGTGGGGCAGCATGCATGCCTCGCACTGTCAGCCAGAAGATGCTGCTGGGGGCCGGAAGTGGTAGGGGCCTCGGGAACGGTTGGTGTTCATCCGCTTGCAGAGGAAAGCCAGATTCTTCAACTTGTTTCTGTAGAAATTGCCAGAGATGTTGATGCCCTCGCAGCGTACGACTACCATCTTCCAGCCCAGCAGTACCTGCTTAGCCACGATGGCCGCCAGGGGGCCCAGGAGATGGCCTTGACCATCCAGCACCAGGACCTGCACCTCTGCCATCTTCGGCAGCCGCCTGGGAAAGGCTCCTTCACTTTATTTGGTAACTGCTCAAACATTACCTCCTCTGACAGAAGGCCCCCGATCTATTTAACCGAAAAGGTTATTTTATGCCTCCTATCCTCTTACCTGCTTCATTTTTCCTCAAAGTCCTTATCATTTGTTTGATGTCTGTCTCCTACCATTAGAATGTAAGTCCCAAGAGGACAGGGACCAGTGTTGAACTGCCTTTTTCCAATAACAGTCGAAGGGTCTAAGAAGATCTAAGACTACAGGGACAGTAAAATATGAGTCCTACTACTACCTCTTCCTTCATAAATTTGGGCAAGTATCTTGACCTCTTTGCCTCTGTGTTTCCTCCCTGTAAAGCAGATGAGATAAAATGTGTTCTGTAAAATGAAAAGATAAAGCTCTATCTTCCTGGCTTCATTACTCAAGGTTGGTATAGCGTCTATTATTATTTCATCCAGCCAAAAGATCTAATGAATTACGAAAATACGCTTTGGAACTTAGAACAGTTTTATTTTGATTCTTTACTCTCTTTTCCTTTTTTTATGTTAATCTACCATTTGTATTTCTTCTAGGAAATACTTGTTTATGCCTTTTGCCCAGTCTTTAAAATTTTTATTTATCTTTCTGCCATTGAAATATAGTTCTTTATTTGTCTGGAATGTCTCTTTCTAGGCTAAACTTTTGAACAATTTTTTAATGTAAAATTCTAGCTTGATGATGATTTTCTTATTTTATTTTATTTTATTTTATTTTATTTTATTTTATTTTATTTTATTTTATTTTATTTTTGAGACAGGGTCTGGCTCTGTCACCCAGGCTAGAGTGCAGTGGTGCAATCTCAGCTCACTGCAACCTCCACCTCCCAGGCTCAAGCAATCTTCCCACCTCAGCCTCCCAAGTAGCTGGAACTATAGGCATGCAACTCCACACCTGGCTAAGATTATTTTCTTTCAGCACTTTATAGATACCATGCCATTTCCTTCTGGATCTTATCGTTTCTGTTATGAAATTAGCTTTCTGTCTTATTGTTGTTCCTTTAAAAGTAACATATCTTTTTATTTCCTCTGACCTTTCTTAAGATTTTTTCTTTGTTTTTGGTTTTCATCAGTTTTATTATAATGTGTCTAGGCATGGTTTTCATTGTATTTATTCTGCATTGGGTTCACAGTGAATTTTTGTATCTATGGCTTGATGTCTTTCATCAGTTTTGGAAAATTCTTGACTATCTCTGCAAACATTCTTCTACCTCATTCTCTCTTCCCTTGTTAAATTCAAATTTAAATATTAGACCTATTCACCGTGTTCTGCACGTCTCATACTTATTCATGTATTTTTCCATCTTTTTTTCTCCATGCTTCACTATGAATATTTCTAGTCACCTATTGTACAACTCACTAATAACTCTTTTTACCTGTCTCTTATTTGCTGTTAAACTCATCTACTCAGCTCTAAATTTCAGTTGTAGTGTTTTTTATTTCCAGAATTTCAATTTGGTTCTTTTTAAATACAAATTCTTATTCTCAGTTACATTCTTCATTTTGTCATCTATTCTCTTGAATAATTAATCCCAGTTATTCTAATACCAATGTCTGATCTTTTCTGTGTCTGGGCCATTTCTTGGTCTGTTTTTCCAGTTTACTTTTTTCTCTTGGTGTAATTCATAATTTTTAATTGAATGCTGAATATTGCACATGAAAAGTTGTAGAAGCTCTACATTATATAATAGCCCCTCAGAGGAGGTGCACCCTATTCTCTGCCAAGCATTTTATGGAGGCTCATCTCCTCAACCCAGTCAAGATCCATGGGTCCCAACACAGAATCTAGTATGTTTCCTGTGGCTATTCCTTCTTGACGGCCCTGAACTGAAATTTTTGTCTCTTCAAAACTGCCTTTGATTCCATTCTGTTTCATCAACTTTCTGGTTGCGATTTTTTGCCTCGGTGTTAATCAGATAATCAGATATTAATCAGTAAATGCCTTGAAGGGAAAACTAGTGCTTCTGTTCTTTTCTCTAGAATCTTGGACCCTTACTCCTGGTTCCCCTGCAAATATGGACTCTAGATTTTGTCTCTTCAGTTTCATGAGATTGTTTAAAACTCAGAAGTCTGCCCTAGATCTTGGAAATCAGTCCTCTGCCCAAATTCTCAGCTTCTTGTCCCAGGCCTAAACTCACAAAATGTGCCAAGGAGAAAGTAGCATGTTTTTAAAATGGCTTATGTCAATGAGCCTTTCTTTTTTTCCAGAATCTGGCCCTTCAAGTTCTAGCAGGCATGGTATCTTTCTGATACTTTTAAACAGACATTTATTTTGTACCTTACCCAGATTTTCTAGGTGCTCCTGGCAGAGCCAATGGTCTGCTATAAGTGATAGAATTATCATAGCCAGAAACCTAATAAATGTGTATGAAATAGTCAATTTTTAAAAAACAAAATAGTTTTTAATAAAAAGTATCATGTTTACCCTCCAATAAAATAACTTTGGCAGCCGGGCTCAGTGGCTCATGCCTGTAATCCCAGCACTTTAGGAAGCCGAGGCGGGCAGATCACTTGAGGTCAGGAATTCGAGAGCAGCCTGGACAACGTGGTGAAACCCCGTCTCTACTAAAAATACAAAAATTAGCCAGGCGTGGTGGCGGGCATCTGTAATCCTAGCTACTTGGGACGCGGAGGCAGGAGAATCACTTAAACCTGGGAAGCAGAGGTTGCAGTGAGCCAAGATTGCACCATTGCACTTCAGCCTGGGCGACAAGAGCAAGACTCCATCTCAAAAAAATAATAATAATAAAAAATAATAACTTCTGGGTGAACATAAGCTGACTGGATATAAAATAACTGTATGTTTTGTGTAGAGCACAGGAAAATTCTTCACTGGCAGCAGAGAGTTTTCTTTCAATAGAAAGCTCCTCTGAAAAGTTAACTTTTTTCCTGTTTTGGTTTTCAGGAGGAAAATAAAAAGTATTCCACTTAGTGTATGAATATAGTGGGGCAGGTTGGAAGGTTGCTATGCAAGAAACAAGTAATAATATCAGAAAATTACATCAGTTCCACTCATATCTATTGAAACAAAACTACTGCTCCAAAACTTCTAGTGAAAATCGCCTCATTTTCTTTGAAGAATGTATGCGTAGTTGATTTTCCTGTTCTTGTTTTTAGTTAACAGCATCATTTTCTGTTTTTCTCAGAAGATAGCATTCAGTCCCCGCCCTTGGGAGTAGTATCTCCACTTTCACACAAGCACTCTGTCATTTGCATTTCGCCGTTTTTCAACCTGCTGTGGTCTTTTTAAAACACATGATGGTGCAGTGCCTTTTAAAGCTGGGAAGGATATAGCCACCTCCCTCATGAATCTGCTTTTCAGGCTTCCTAAACCTGAAGGTGTTGAGTAAGAATGAAGGATGGGGTTGTCCTCAGCACAGGATAAAAGAGCAGCCTGGGGCCCCATGGGGAGGGGAGCACAGGGACCCTTTTCCTGCTACTCACAGCTCAGCTTCTCCTTGGAGCTTTGCCTAAGCTTTCTTTACAAGCTGTGTGAGAGGAACTGGACCTTGGGGATCTAGGCAGAAACTATTCTAAGGTGAGTGTTAGTTTTTTCATTTACTAATAATCTAATTTTACTGGTCTGTAAATATTCATTGGCTACAGGTCATGAAAGAAAACCACTCTCCCAGATGGTACGCCGACTGAATATTTGTTAAATAGTGTGGAAGCTATTCAATGATTTGCATACTGGCCCCTTCATAGGTACCTCTCTCCCATCTCATCTGGGATAAAATTCCATAGCCAATTCCCATCCCCTTCAAGATTAAAACTCGGACAATTAAAACAGAAAATACCTATTAGCCAACTTACTCCTGTCTCAACCAAAACCAGCATTTGGAAATACTGTCTTACAGCTGAGGAAGTGGTCAATTAGCCCAAAAAGGTTGAGTGACTTATCCAAGGCCACCCTGTAAGTTAGAGGTAGTATCCAGACTAGCAGCATCTAACCCCTTTGGTGAAAAGTTCTGCCCTCTAAACCCTACATCCACTGACTTGTCCAAAAGCAGATATAGGAGCCAGAGAAATTCAGTCATTCAGCAAGGTTGATTAAACACCACTGCGTGCCAGACTCAGTGCCAGCAACTGGGGACACAGTGGAGAACTCAGGAGAGCTACGCTACTGACAAATAACCTGTTCAACAGGAGACTTTCAGGGGGCACTAAGTGCTAGAAAGGAAATAAACCAGGATGATGTAATAGGGAGTGAGGGAATGGGGACTTACTATGTGGTGATGGGGGAAGGTCTCCATGGGGAGGTGGCATTTAAGCTGAGATGTAAGTGACAAGAGAGAGCCAGTCATGCAGACATCTGGAGGACAAACCATTCCAGGAAGAGGCTATCAAGCACAGTCCTAAGGCAGGAACACAGGCCGGCATCTGGGGAGAATAGCACACGAAGAGAGAGGGGCAGGGAATGATCAGATGGAGGACTGAAGTCAGTAATGCCAACTCTTGTAAGCCATTGGAGTTTGTGTGTTATTCCATGTAAGAAATAGAGAAATTCAATCTGTCATTCCCTGAATAGCATACACACGTGGTCATGGTCAGAATTTATTCCTCAGTTGTAATTAAAAGACATTACCAAGGTACTAGA
The DNA here is from genome assembly GCF_028885655.2 of Pongo abelii. Lineage (NCBI taxonomy): Eukaryota > Metazoa > Chordata > Mammalia > Primates > Hominidae > Pongo > Pongo abelii. Next base: position 59,806,214 of record NC_072000.2, on the reverse strand, counting down.
ACATTGTCACCAGATAATAGCTTCCATCAGTGATAGAAATGCATTTATTTTTCCAAACCAAAGCAATTGATCCTCCTGGCAATATTCAAGGGCACTGACAGCACTTGCACTGGGCACTCTCATTAGTGCAGATTTAATCAGTTTGTCTGATGGATATCAGTGCAGCTCTCTGACAGTGCCTCTGCGGACCCCCTGGCTGAGATGAATCAAGAACTGGATCAGTTCATCCCAGAGGCACTGAACTACTGTGTTATGAATAAGCTGTCTTCTGACTGGCTCAGATCACAATGTATGTTTATGAATTTTGTTAGTGAATAAAACTCATCTACATTGATTGGATCCCACAACACATAACAAATGCCACGTTGCGTTGGTATATTTCTGGAACTGACATGTGGCAGGCAGAGAGATTCAAAATGAGCTCATCACCACTGGGTCTCTGACCAAAATAAATAAATAAATAAAGTCAAATTAATGCAGAACAATGGATTGGCCAAACAGCCAGCTGCTGCCTTCCTGCCCCAGCACATTGCCGTTCATCCCTGATGAACAGGATCCAATCGTTTGTCCAATCAGTTAAGCGTGTCCAATCGGTTATGACAAGATTCTTGAAATACCCGACTGTGTGTAAGCGCAGGAAATCTTAACTCCAGAACCTTAGCTGCCTTCCATTTGGGATAATTATATTCTGTACCTCAAGAATTTCCTCTGCTTTAGGCCTTCAGAAACATGGCCTCATGGGGTCTCTGTGCCCCCAATGTTAACACCTCACCACAGAAGGACTCACTCATGCTAGTGTTAATCAAAGAGGTTTCCACACATGTGCACACACAAACTATCAGAGCTCAATTTGTTTTTCCCAGACACATGACAATTTTATACCTACCATTAGAAAGGTATGAGCATATTAAATAAAACAATTCTCAATTGGGAAAAAGAAATGTATCATTTGGTTCACTATTGGGCATTCATAGCACAAGTTCATTGGTTTCTGCATCACAAGGGAGCTCATTATGATAGAATTTTTGCCTGGAATACAGCACGAATAGGGAGCTGGCCCTATTTTCTGGGCTTTTTGAGCAGGAGGTAGAGGAAGAGGAGCTGTAATGCTGTAGGAGTCAGTCATCTGGAGCCAGAAGCAAATAGAGTAGATAGAGGTGGCCCAGCCAGCTGCTGTTTTAAAGACCAGAGTGGCTCGTTTAAAAATTATATATATACATAATATACACACATATATACATATATTAGACATACATATACACACAGACACCATTATATATATGTATGTATGTATGTATTCAGCACAGAGCAGCTCCTCCCCAAGGGAACCCTACACCCTTCATCCAGCAGGTAGACTTTTTGCCTCTTCTCCTGGGCCATTTGCTCTTTCACAGCAGAGGTTTGACTACTTCCTTCAGTAGCATGAGTTTGGTGACATTGATTCTATCACCAACACAAGCATGATGGCTTTGCCATGGGTCCTAATTTGGATTTCAGAAAATATGGCACTTGTATAGCTCGGGTGCTCATTTTGGTCAAATTTTACTGGCAAAGAAAGATGAGCAGGGTGGGGAGTAGACATGTATGATTCACAGTCTCCCTCCTCCTGGCCTCATGCCAACCCCTCAAGCGGTATCTTGGGGTATCACAATCAAATGCTTGACCTCTAGAATCTGGGTACCCCAGCCAGGTGACATTTAAAACACCTAAGCACTCTTTATTATCGTAATGATTCTGCATCCTATTTGTATAACAACAGGATATTATAGTGCAGTGCTTTAATCATATCCTTAGATGTTAGGAAGATCAATCTATAGTATGGCTTCGGATTTGGAGTTTTCTTTTTTCTTTCCTTTTTTCTCTCATGCACTCTTTTTATCATCCATTTCATCTAGCTCTCCTGAAATTTTGAATGTACCCCTCAAAGATAAGCTGAGATTAGGGAATTTGAAACAAGAGGCTTTCCCTTGTACAAGAGCAAAGAGAGAAACATGAATTTCCCGGGTCACGGCGCAAGCCTGGGGAGTCTTAGGGAATGATATTAGGCAATAAAGAGAAATCCACAGGGAAAACTTGTTAAAAAAAAAAAAAGAAAAGTATGCCTATATGCCACTAATATTTATTGTAAGTGAATGCAATAAATCTGAAACAAAAAACTGGCAGTAGAAGTTCAATAAGTATGCAGACATCATGGGAAAATGAGGAGATACAGAAGGAAGAAAGGAGCCTGTGGCATTTTGGAAGCTCCCTGTGGTAGGTATTCAAATACAGGGGCAAAGAACAGCCCTGGGGCACAGGATGACAAATACACATGATGCCAGGGTCAACACAATATTTTTCTGTAAAAGGGAAACTTACTCAGATTTTAAGAAATCAAATTGCTTTATTTTGCTTGGTTAGGTAAAGTAACACTGAAATAGGTCTTACCCTATATGAATGTCACAGACCACTCAGGGATACGATATGCTAACTCTAGGAGGTAATTATCTGTTGCAGAACATGGTTAATGATTATGTTCAGAAGATGTTAACAATCAGCTCGGAAAAGATTACAGGAGCTTCAAAGGGGTCCCTCTAGACCACATGACTGTAATGTGGCCTGAGGAGCCTGCTCTTAATGCAAATGCTTGCTGTCATGGTGACAGGATAGCACCCCCGTGTTCACCAGCACCACACAAAAGCCCCCGATTTGGGACAATAGCTTTTAGTTCAAGATAGACTGCATAAGTAACCAAATGTGGAAAGTAATATCTCATATGATCTTATCTATCAACTGCTCTGTGAGGACCTGAAGTTCCAAAAGTGATCTAATCCTAGGAAAGGTTTGGCACAGAATAAAAGAAATTGAGAAGCCCCCAAAAATTTTTACTCCCTGCAAAACAAACACACACACAAACACACACACACACACACACACACAGTCTCCATTTTCTGAAATTCATCAGTTACTGCTTGCAGAATTATCTTAGACTTAGACTTATCATCATTGGATTCTTTGCTTATTCATTCAAAATAAAGGAGATAGCATTCAAAATATTTTGTGACGCCTTAGAGATAAATGCTCACCCTGGGTGGGTGATGATTTATGGGGGTCAAGTACTAAAGAATAGGAATTTCATTTATTTTATTGCCTGTTTACCTCCTGGGGGAAGAGACAGCTGGTAAATCATTTTGGTAAGTTAGTAAATTGGGAGGCCTTTGTTTGCTGGGCCCAAGAAAAAACTCACAGGATGGAAAAGTATCCATAGGGTGCCTCCTTCACCCACCCCCTTCTGAGCAGAATTGCTTGCAGAGTATATCAGGAAGAAAGCTGTTCATTCTTTCTTTTAGAAACTCCATGTTAAAAGAAAAAAAAAAGCCTTCCGCTTTTTTCCATTGTTTAGCCCTTCTAATCTCTAAATACTTCCTATATTTAACCTAAATCTCTCCTGCTTTCCCATCTTCACAAGTTAATATTAGTCATAATTACTTCTCTTCAACACATGTAGTGTTACCTGGATACAAGCATAGATATTCTTAGTATTTCAGTTCAAGAATAGGATTTCCTTGGGATTGCTAGTCAGTTCCTAAAAGAACCTCAGTGAATCTCTATTTCCTCCTCTTTAAAATAGGAAGATACCACAAGCCCTCAAACAGTCAGTGGGGTAGACATGGACATTTCTTTGCTCTTTTATGTGAACCTTATCAAAACTTAATCATTTGCTGATATTCTAGAGATTAGCACTCATGCACGGTGACATCATTTTGGTGACTAAATAAGTAAAGATAAAAGGTTGTATTATTTTTTCAGAACTATTTTACCCCCAAAATATTCCATAAATGCCCAATGTCTCCCTGCCCTTGTTCTGTTTCTTCTGTGATATGGCCCTCCAGCTAAAACAATAAGGAGAAATGTTGCTCAGGAAAAGGGTCCAATCTCCTGCCTGTATCTCTCTTTTTTTTTTTTTTTTTTTTTTTTTTGAGATGGAGTCCTTGTTCTGTCACCCAGGCTGGAGTGCAGTGGCACTATCTCAGCTCACTGCAAGCTCCGCCTCCCGGGTTCATGCTATTCTCCTGCCTCAGCCTCCCGAGTAGCTGGGACTACAGGCACCCACCACCATGCCCGGCTAATTTTTTTATATTTTTAGTAGAGACGGGGTTTCACCGTGTTAGCCAGGATGGTCTCGATCTCCTGACCTCATGATCCGCCTGCCTCGGCCTCCCAAAGTGCTGGGATTACAGGCGTGAGCTACCGCGCTCAGCCTCCTGCCTGTATCTCTTGCAGGTCAAACTTGCAGGACATCTGCCAGGAGTACTTTGACCACTGATGTGTGTGTGTGTGTGTGTGTGTGTGTGTGTGTAATGGGCCAACATAGTAGTTTAAAATTTTTATATTATTTGCCAACATTTTGTAAGTGGAAAATTCCAATTAAAAGTCTAGATTACAGGTTTTTCTTTAAAAATGTGAACATCCAGCCACAATTGCTCATAGAGCCACAAGTGGAGATAGACAGCAACTGCCCCTGTAATGGGGCCTCACTCTCCATTTTTCCTCAGTCTTCACCAGTCCCTACTATGGGACATCCAGCCCCTTAACTCGTGTTACCTGCCTGTCTTTTTTTTTTTTTTTTTTTTTTTTTTGGCAACTATTACTTTATTCTAGCTTGAGATAAGCCTTCACACCCAGTTAGAATAAATTTTACAAATACAAGCCTCATTTTCTTATGCTGTGAAATTTGGGGGCTGCTTATTGTCCAAAAGATGTGTCCTAGTGGGAATTAAGTAGTCAGCACTTCCCCTCCCCAAGGGCTTCGGCGGATTTCACAGGAGTCTCCATTATGGAGAATTAGCATAAGAGGGCATTTCCTCTCTTTGACAGTCCTCTTTGACCCTCTGTCTACCCACAGACTATCCTTTTCTGTGGCTGAGAATCCTTATCTCAGCAGGTGAGAGGGAACAAGACCCTTGTTCCAATCAAATCATCTCAGAGCATCCTTCTAGTCCAACCCAACTCTTTTCTCCCTGGGCTTGTTGAAGGGCAGGTAGCTTCTGAATGGAGAGTGCTAGGCCTACAGGGCTCTCAGGAAACCAAAGTGTCATGATAACCCGTGTAGGACACTGACTACATCATTAAAGAGTGTAGAGAGGAGAGGAATCCTACTGGTGACCTTCCAGAAATATCCAGCAGGTCCTGAAGAAACACTTGTTGACTGAATAGCAATAAGCCCTCATGGACAGGACACAAAAAGAACCAGGCAAGAGAGTTTCTGCTTCCTAATGTAAGTACTTAGTATTTATTTTCTGTTGTAGCCCAGGCATGCAGCAAGCACTTCTTGTGATTACTTTCATTTACTCCTGGAGTGGCTTGAAGATGGCTGCAATTTTTTTTTCCTGGGATCTGGGCTAGTCCTGACAGTGGCTGCAGAAATGATCCTGTGCAGCTCCCAAGACTTGTCTGTGCTTAGAACATTCCCTCTTGGAACCCAAGAGGTTTACATGCTCTGCTGTGAGAACATCAAGCCACAGAGAGAGGCCACGTGGAAGACAACGAGGTGCTCCTGACAGCCAGCACCAACTGGCAGCCACGTGAGTGACAGAGGACACTGCCTTGGATGTACCACCACCCAGCCTACAGATGACTGCAGCCACCGATGACAACACTGGAGCAGAAGGCCTGACCAACCGTTGTTGCTTTAAGCCAGTAAATTTGGTGATTGGTCACATGACAGTAGGTAATTAGAACAACTGCTTATAACTGTGTGGGGTGCATGCTAGTATCATATCTATTTTACAGATGACGAGACTGAGGCACAAAGAGGCTAAGTCACCACGTTCACAGTGCTGGTAGAACCAGATTTCAAACTTACATCTATCTCCAAAGCCCATATTCATAGCCTCCATCATACACTATCTCAAAGAGCTTGCGATTTACTGGCAGCCACAAAAAAAACACGTCAGAAAACTCAAGCATATGCATAATCCTTTTTTCTGAGTCTTGGTAATCTCTCAGGAGCTGGGGAGTCAGAATTATCTCAGACTCTTCTGGAAGGAAACAGAGAAAACAGCTTTGCCTGATTTAAAAAGAAAAAGAAATACGGAGGTAACACCATCTAATGCTCCTCACATAAAATGTCCCTGCTACTCTCAAGCATGGGTGGACAAACTATAGCCTGGGGGCCCAAATCCCATCCACTGCCTCTTTTTCTAAAGTCGTATTAGAACATAGCCATATCCAATATTTACATATGGTCTATAACTACTTTTCCTCTACGTGGCAGAGTTGAGTAGCTGAGGCAGAGATAGTAGGGGCCCCTGGTGCCTAAAATGAAGTTCACCAATCCCCTACTCTAAGCCAATGGCCATCAAACTTAAGCATGCATCAGAATCACCCAGAAGGAGTTCCCACGCCCCACTCTCAGAGTTTCTGATTCAGTAGGTCTGGAATGGGGTCCAACAATTTGTATTTCTAATAAGTTTCCAGGTATGGTAGGCAGCTCTAAGATAAGCCTCTTGCATAAGGCATGCAATCATCCCCACTCCTGGTATTCACACCCTTGTGTAATAGCCTTCCCTGATGTAGACTGAACTTACTTACTTCTAACACATAGAATACAGCAGAAGTAGTGGAATGTCAGTTCCAAGCATATGTTCTCCAAAACTGTAGCTTCCATCTCAGGTGCTTTCTCACCCTCTCTGAATGCTTGCCCTGTGGGAAGCCATGCCATGAGGCAGACATAGGTAGAGGCCCATGCCATGAGAAACTGAGGCCCAACAACAACCACATGCATGAACTTGGAAGTGGATCTCCCTCCCAAACTGAGTCAAGCCTTCAGATGAGATCGCCACCCCTGCCGATAGCTTGACAGCAACCTCATGAGACATCTTGAGCCTGAGGCTCCCAGCTAAGCCATGCCCAGATTCCTGAGCCACAGAAACTGTGAGATAAGAAATGTTTGTTGTTTAAGTCACTAAGTTTTAGAGTAACTTGTTAAGCAACAATACGTAACACACACCAGTCGATGCTGAGGCTGCTGGTCCAAGGACCACACTTTGAAAACCTTGGCTCTAATGGAACAGCTGCTTCTTCAGTCTTCTGACTTGATGGGGCAGGGAAATACTGGGTTTTAATACTTCTGAGTTCCACAGTGTTAGTGGAGCATCCTTCTAGACTCTGTCCACCAAGTCGATGGCAGAAATAAGTTGGATACCTTGTCCCCAGTCACCACAGAGCCCCCTTCTCTGCAGGTTGAATGACGGAGGTAAGGCTGGTCCTCGCACAGCCTCCACTGCCCATAGCTACAGGAGTGTCCAGAGATCAGAGCTCTCAATTATAAGGAAAGACATGGGCAATAGCTGCTTGAGAGCACAGCAAAGTCAGGGCCCAGAAAGCCTGGGGGGTGGAAAAAGTTTATTCCTCTGGAAGCCCTCATTATCGCTTCCTTATTCCATCCTGGTGAGTAGCCTCTGGGGCCTGTCTTATGTGTCATTTGTTCTCTGGATTTAGTTACCAGTGAATCCACAGGGAGGTGCCAGCCAGTTCTTAGGTGCATTCCACAAGGGCAGAGATTTTGGCCTGTTCTGTTCAATGATACCTACAAGTACCTAGACCTGAGACTGGCATATAGAAGGCGCTTAGTGAATAATTATTGAATTTAAGTATGATTTATTTATTTATTTATTTTTCACTCAGGCTGGAGTGCAGTGGCAAACTCTCAGCTTACTGCAACCTCTGCCTCACAGGCTTAAGCCATTCTCCCACTTCAGCCTCCCTAGTAGCTGGGACCACAGGCACACACCACTACGTCTGGCTAGTTTTTGTATTTTTTGTAGAGATGGGATTTGCCATGTTGCCCAGGCTGGTCTCAAACTTCTGGGTTCAAGTAATTCACCCACCTCAGCCTCCCAAAGTGCTGGGATTACAGGCGTGAGCCGCGCCCAACCAAATTTCAGCCAAATTTAAGAATCTGAGAGATAGCCCCAATTAGCTTAGCCAAGCCTCGTGCACTGTGAAGGTGGGGGCTGGCACAAGTGTGCCACCCTTGGGCCACACTACCACCAGGGTGTTCAAGGAAGAGGCCACCTCTTATCCCCTGCAAGGAGACAGGTACACGAAGATTCTGTGGGTCATCTCTGTAAAGCTTTAATTCAGAGGCCTCAGACATGGACTGTCTGGGTTCAAGAGATACCGAGGAGCGGGAAACACCAGTGGGGTTCTTTGGTGACTGGGGCCAAAGTGTCTGGTGCCAGGAAGCAGAATATACAAACTGGTATGCTTTTGTGCACATCGCAACTAGCCTGAGGCCTCATTCTACCAGCTTCAGAGAGAAATTAATCATGCTTGTTTAACAGACGCAGTGAAAGAATGCCCTGGCACAATGCCTGACACCCAGTAAGCACTTAATAAATGTTTATTGAATGAATGAAAGAGATCTTAAGCACAGCAATATATTTCTCGTCTGCAAGTGGGGGAAAGGTAAAAATCAGACTTGTGAAACCATATGCCCTCCCCTCCTCCCCATAACCCCCACCCACAGAACAGCAGAAAGGAAAGGAAAGAATGGTATCTTTGGAGCAAGAGGAAGAAGCCATCTCTGCTTTGTAGCTTGGGTCAAAGCACTTCACCTCTCTGGGCTGCAGCTGTTTCATTTGTAAAAGGGAAAGTCTGGGCTTGGTGATCTCCAGGTCTCCTTCCAGGACTGTGATCCTGTGGCTCTGTGCTTCCCCAAGGCACTGTCCCTCAAACCTAATTACATGGTTTGCCTGTAAAAGGAGCACCTTGATCAGGGCAGAAACAACGAGGAGGAGCCATTGTCATTCAAATCCTGGAACTGACCTTTTTCTCAACCTATGTTTAGAACATTCCCTCTTGGAACCCAGACACCATGCTCTGCTGTGAAAACATCAGATACCACACTGCCCCCTGGAAGTCCTTGGACAATAGCTGTGACCACCAGTCACAAGAAGAATGCTATCGAAGGGGGTTTGGCGTGGACAAGTTGTGCCCTGCTTGACTTACGGGGTCCTTCTAAATACGAACGATTCTAGTTTTTCATCAACCTATATAAAGTAAAAATTATGGTATTTACGAGAACACTGAATTTATGGTATTTATGAAACCACTGACTCGGGTGAGGAGCCCAGTTGCTCCTTTTATGAAAGGAGCAGATACTCCTCTCCAGCGCTGATGATTTAGGGGCACTGTGAAGAGGTTGCAGAGGAGAAGGTTCTGGTGAAAACATGCCCGCCTTTCTGAGTTTTAATTTTTTATGCTCACAATGTGGGAAAACCACTCTCCAAGGGCAGTGGTAATGGGGAAAGAGCAGCAAGCTTAGTACTATGTGGAATTCCTCCATGACCTCTAGCTCCTGGGGGTGGGAGCAGCTGGTATTTAAGAAACCTGAGTTTTCCACATGAGCGGCAGAAAAAGGTGCAGAGAGAGCAGGCTTTTTTTGTGTCCCTGTCTTGTTTGTTTCCAATTGTGCAGACAGTAGAAAATGCCCTTCTGAAAAGAGCAAGAGGAAGATGTGGAAAAAGAAGTTTTTAAACTTCTTTCCAAAAAAAAAAAGTATTAAATTATATTTTTGTGAAAAAGAAAAACTTATTTTCAATGTCTATAGTATTTCTGGCCAACATCAAGAACCTTGGTGAAAAGAGAGCAAACAAATCAAAATCTATGCCAAGGAACTGCAAGGATATTAAAAGATGTCATATTCTTCAAGTTAGTTTTAGGAACAATTTATTGCAGGACTCCTCAGAGCCCTTAAGGTACAAATGGGTATTGTGACTTTTATCCTCTGGAGTGTAGCATTTTCAGAAGACACTTTGGGAAACACACTTAGGAGTGACAACACACTTTTCTTATTAGAATCCAAATCATGGCCAGGCGCAATGGCTCACGCCTGTAATCCCAGCACTTTGGGAGGCCAAGGCAGGCGGATCACTTGAGGTCAGAAGTTTGAGATCAGCCTGGCCAATATGATGAAACCCTGTCTCTACTAAAAATACAAAAATTAGTTGGGCGTGGTGGCAGGTGCCTGCAATCCCAGCTACTTAGGAGGCTGAAGCAAGAGAATTGCTTGAACCCAGAAAGCAGAGGTTGCAGTCAGCCAAGATCATGCCATTGCACTCCAGCCCTGGGCATCACGTTGCAGCGAGACACTGTCTCAAAAAAAAAAGAAAGAAAAAGAAAAAAAAGAAAAAGCAAATCATGCAAATGAAAAAGAATTATCCTCTGTAGTTTCAGAAGGCAAAACAAGATCAACACATGTTTAAAAATTATTCCTTTGGGAAATAAATCAATATGCCAAAGGGACATCTGCACGCCTATGTTCACTGCAGCACTATTCACAACAGCCAAGATGTGGAAACAAACCTAAGAGTCTGTCCACAGATGAATGGATTATTCAGTGTGGTAGAGAGACACAATAGAATACTATTTAGCTTTAAAAACAAAAACAAAAAACAAAACAAAAAAACAGGGAATTCTGTCATTTGCAACAATATGGATGAAACTAGAGGACATTATGTTAAGTGAAATAAGCCAGACACAGAGAGACAAATCCTGCATTATCTCACTTAAATGTGGAATCGTAAGAAGTCAGACTCACAGAAGTAGAGAGGAGAATGGTGGTTGTCAGAGGCTGGGGTGGGATGGGGGCTGAACAGGGAAAGGGGAGACATCAGTCAATGGGTACGAAGTTTCAGACAAGCAGAATAAGTACTGGTGATCTATTGCATGTCAGGGTGACTACAGTTAATAATAATGTGTTGTATATTTCAAAATAGCTAGAAGAGAGGATTTTAAATGTTCTCAACACAAAGAAATGATAAATATTTCTTTGTGTTGAGTAATAGATATGCTAGTTACTCTGATTTGATCATTCCACAATGTATTCATGTATGGAAATATTACTTTATACTCATAAATATATACAATATTATTTGTCAATTAAAAATGAAATAAAACTAAAAATTATTTCTTTAGGAGAGTGAAATTTAAAACACAGTTTGAAGATTGAACCCTTGTGTGGACAAAAGATCTGGGCTTGATATATTGAAAGATCTGGGCTTGATATGTTGATGCACTTGCTAACAATAGCAGCTATTCCTGAATTAGAAAGTCCACCTTCAGGAGGATGGAATAACTTGTCGCTGGAATAATAACAGCCACCTTGGGGATGGAATGTTTGTTATTTGCTCTGTGCTAAATATCTGTATTTATATACATGCGGGTATAGATATATAAATATATATGTATGTATATTATTCGTATATGGACTTATGTTTATATCTGTTTTTTCTATTTAACCCTTACAGCCTTATGTAAGCAGATACTGCAATTATCCCCATTTCGTGGAGAAAAATACTAAGGCTAAGGAACATTGCACACCTTGCCTGAGACTATGCATAAATTGCTCAGCCAGGATTCAAAGGCAGGCAGGCCACCCACAGAGCCCCACTCGTCACCATGACACCACCCTGCCCCCTGGAAGTCCTTGGACAATACCTGTGACCACCGGTCACAACAAGGATGCTATCGAAGGGGATTTGGCATGGACACGGTGTGCTCTGCTTGACTTACGGGGTCCTTCTAAATATGAACAATTCTAGTTTTTCATCAACCTATATAAAGTGAAAATTATGGTATTTATGAAAACACTGAACTTAATTTTTAAAGTATTAGTGACTGCTATGTACCGAGCATTGTAAAGAGTGCAGTTGGTAAGAGGTAAGGGAATTTAAAATGTTGAAGGTGCTTTCTGCCTTTGAGAAGATTATGGTCCCATAAGAGATGAGAGGATACATAGGAAGCCACGAGACACCATGGGGCCTGCACAGCTGCATTTCCTAAAAGCGCGTCAGTTGCTGCAAGCACCCCAGGTCTGTGTGGGCTACAGCCTCCCCCACAGTGTTGCTGTCTGCTTGACAAGATTTCACAAGGCACCTATGATGGGTATTGATCGTTTGGGGCTGCCTGGCATCTTTACTTTCTTCCCATGTTTGTAAGAATGCTGGTGAGAGGCAGTAAACACCAGGTGCTTGTGCAATGTCAGACTCCAATTGCCAACTCCTCTAACTCAATGCCTGAGGGCTTGCTCTGGCCTGCAGAGCCCACTTTGCAGGACAAGTAGAGAATGCCAGGGATGTACACTTTACCTCCCTTCCCAGCGGACCCTCAGCCAATGACTGCCAAGAGTTGATGGGTAAATAGCCTAGACCCCCCCACCATGCCTCTCGGTGGGATAACCCTGAGGCACATGGCCTACACTGTCTTTCAGAATCCCAGGCAGGATTAAGCTGGAGTTGCTCACAGGGCAACTTGCTTGATAACAAACCATTTACTGTTTCACTCCCTTCCCTATCTGACTTCCCCACTCCCCTACCAGTGTTTCCTTGAATTACCTCCCAAATAAGCCACTCACACTCAATTCCTTGTTTCAGGGTTGCTCCAGGGGAAACCCACGCTAAGGTACTTGATCTCCCAGATCCTGGCAACCAGGGCCTACAGCGTAAGTGCATAGGACCTAAATGCTTCTATCTGAGACTTTTACCCTGGAGCAAGTGAAGAATTAAAAAACAGTCTAGAATTCATTCTAAGGCCACCAGCAAGGGCCTCCAGTGCCCAGTAGGGTGGTAGCACTGGCATCAGCTGCAGAATTCAGTGGGCAGCCATGGGGTATAAGCTCCTCACCAGGTCATTCCTAGGCATTACTCTGACTGTAATCCACCTGATATGTTACAACACATGTTTCTACTTATATTACGCAGAGTTGGATTATCTTATCTGCATCCAAGGAGTTAACAAAATCGAGACCTCCATTCTTGCAAAATGGTGCCTGAACTTGGTCCTCTATGGGGAATTTTAGAGTTGAAATTTTATTCTTATAGTTTTAGAGTTGAAAAGGACATTTGAGGTCACCCAGTATAGTTCCTTTCTTCATGGATGAGAAAATTGAGGCCCAACAAGGTTAAGGGACTTATTTAAGGTCACAGAAGTAGGTAGAGGCAAGAGCCAGATTTGGGGCCATAACGGTTGATGGCAAAGCACTTCGAAGGCAAGTATGTGTGTTTGAGGCCCTACTTGCTGCTTGCGTGATGTGGGAAGTCATTTGAGTTGTCCAAGCCCTCGCTTTCTCACCAACATAAAGTTGTGAGGATCGAGTGAGATGATCTACATGAAACATTCAACAGGGCATCCATTAGGATGCTTTCGGCTCTAAATAACAGAAGACCCAACAAAAGTATCATGAAAAATATCTATAAGGAACATACTATCTCCCAGAACGAGAAGTTCCAAGGCTGTTGAGTAGTGTCTTTTAATGTCATTAAGGACTCAGATACTCACCATCATTCTTCTGTGCCATCTTCAACGCAGCTTCTGAATGGATACAAGATGGCGGAAGATGCTCCAAGCAGCACAACCCCATGGAGCAACAACCAGCAGGAGAGCAGGAGGGCAGATTGTCCCGAGATGCTGCTTACACCGAGGAGGAAAGCCTTGCCCAGAAGCCCCTTATGTGTCATTGGCAAGTTTACATTACATCTCCATGCTAAGTCAATTCCCCACCACACAAATCCAGGGAGCACGGTTGAATTAGACCAAGGCAATGTGCTCCTCCTAACACTGGGATACAGTCACCTTCCTGAAACACAAAACCAGGGAGAAGGAAGGTTGGCATGGAACGGCTGCTAGATAGAGAAGCAACAATGTCGACCGCAGTTGCCAGGTGCTCAGAAGGTGCTGAAGAAATGCTAAGTATTTTTATTGCAGTGGGCTTTTCTTTCTACTGTACAAATGCAACTGTGCTTTGGTTTAAGGCTGCTTGTCCTCAAAAGGTAAAATTCTCCAGGAGTATAAGTAACACTGTCTTAACAGTCATTTTTTTACTTCACTAGAGAGGGAAATTTTGTAAAAGGGAAAGGTGGCTGTGGAGCTGTGGGAATAGATGGAAGAATGAAGAAAGAAGGCAAGACAGGCAGAAACAAGGGCCTCGTGGAGCTAGAAGCCAACTTCACAGAGATCGCAATTTTGCCTAGGGCCTGCTCCAAGCTGGGCTTTAAAGAATAGATTTTATACTTGCACTGTTCCTCATGAAATCCAAAGTCCCACTTGTACTAAGAGACTTTTAAGCAAAGGGCAAGTCAGAAAACAAATCCTGTTAGAGCCTCTTCTAATTACTGTGTCTCTTGGTGCACATTACAGAGGGCAGAGGCCTTGTCTAACTTGTTTTGTCTACCCCGAAGCAGCTGATCCTGAGTGCAGCAGATGCTCAGGGCGGGAAATGGCCTATCCAGACTTGCCCAGGTTCCATCACAAATGCAAATCTTGACCCTCAATGAGTATCTTTCACCTTTCAAGTTCCTCACCTGGAAAATGGGCTGTGACCTTGGTTTCCTAGTGCCGCAAGTGAGAAATACCTCCTTCTTCAAGGAAGAATCAGATGAGGAAGAAGAATACTGCTCTTGGTGCTCTCAGCTAAAGAGTGTTGTCCCAAAGACCTCAGGATGGCTACATGGTAGAAAGGAGAGCTTGACTGGCAATACAGTTTGCAAACTAGGAAGAGAAAGTCTCCAGTGCAGCGCAAAGGTCCTTTCTCTTCAAAGAGGGGAAGAACAGGTTGGGTTTTATGCCTCACAGGGTCTGTATCATACATATTCAGTAGGTTTGGAGGGAAAGCTTCACATATTTATGAGGGGAGCCAAACAGATGCATAATGAGTAAACATATACATAGCATACATCCCATGTTCACTTTGGAGTGGGGTTTTATCATTAATACAAGATGGACTTTGGCTCTTTATGTTGAAAGATGAACTATAAGACATAAAGTCAGTTTGTGTGCAGCCTCTATAAGCTGGCTGAAACTGGTTTAAGGTCTGCAGTGGCTTATCAGAAAAGAATGTCTGCAAGGCTGGTCCTCTGTCCAGTCAGAGTCGTAGTGGTCTGGGATGTAGATCAGAGTTAGGAGGGGTCTGACAATTTACCTGATAGTTCCTCTTGTTAGGGAGTTTTCTAAGAGTGTGGTTTTTCCTATAGCCATAGGAATTTAGGAAGTTGGCATGCCAGTCAAGCACTGAACCCTCTACCCACAGGTAACTTTTGTTTCCTTAACCCTAGGGTCCCTCTTAGTTGATAAAGTGGCATCTGTTTTGCTCCTCAGATCACAGGGGAAGCACAGAGTCCTCTACTTCAGGTCCCCCCAGTCACAGGAACCCATACTTCAGCCTGGATGCATGGTGGCTTCACTGCAAGGACCCTGGAGGACCCTGGGACTCCACAACAGCACATCATGTGCCATCTGGGACAGGAATGCTGCTGGGCACTACAGCCAATCCCTCCTTCTCTCAGGGGCCTCGAGACCACTTGTCCTCACAGCCCAGTGTCCACAGCTTTCTCCTCAGCTTCACCTGATGCCCGTCTCATCAGGATCTTTCAGCCTTAGTGTTTTCTGCTTACAAGCAACTTCCTGGGACTTCTAACTGGAACATTCCCCAGAGACGGAATCTGATGGAGCTTGGCCTCTGGCCAGTCTGCGAATAAGGAACCCCCTTAGGTGCAGAATAGCGGAGTTCAGGCAGTGCGAGGTCATGCTGTGTTTGCCTACATGAAAGGGCCTGTGAGTACAGGCAGAGTCTCACCCTACAGGGGTGGGGAGAGGGGAAGCCAGCTCAGAGTGTATCTGGGAGAGGGCAAAAGAGAGAGATCAAGAATTTATGCAGGAGTATTTTGCCAGAAGTGGAGAGATAGTCCCCTGGCCCTCTCTAAGACAGAGATGCTCTGGGAGTGCTGAACATGGAGTGAGATCTAAGGGATAGTGTTTTGTGTTTTTTTGTTGTTGTTTTTGAGACAGAGTCTCGCTCTGTCACCCAGGCTGGAGTGCGGTGGTGCAATCTCGGCTCACTGCAGCCTCCACCTCCCAGGTTCAAATAATTCTGCCTCAGCCTCCAGAGGAGTTGGGATTACAGGCACACACCACCACGCCCACCTAATTTTTGTATTTTTAGTAGAGACAGGGTTTCACCATGCTGGCCAGGCTGGTCTTGAACTCCTGACCTCAGGTGATCCACCCACCTCGGCCTCCCAGAGTGCTGGGATTATAGGTGTGAGCCACTGCACCCAGCCAAGGATAGTGTTTTTGAAGGCCTCAGAATCAGTTTGCCTCCTTCCTCCTCATTGACACCCCACATGCAGGGTTTTACTGCTAATCACAAGAAAACAAAATAACAAAGGTGGGACATTGTAAAGGCCACAGAAGCTTCCGAAAGTCTGAAGAGCCAGCCTTTCTTCTGACCTGGCTGATGAGAATCTCTCTGAGCTTTCCCTTTCCCCTTGTATTCCTTAGACTGGAAGTCAAATGTTTCTCTGTCTTGAGTCACAGAATTATAGACACAAAAAGGGAAAAGAGTTGTAAATTAGCACATCTTCTAATTTTCAGATGCAGAATCCGAGACCCAAAGAAGCCATGTGACAAGCCTGTTTGTGGGAACTTGTGTTAGAATCAAGTCTCTGGCCTAGCTACCCAGTGTGCCCTGGGACCTCTCCATAGCTGCCCAGAGGGAGCCTCTGAGTCACAGCTGGTGGATGACAGCATGTAAGTGACAGGAGTCTTCCCAGACACCACACATGGGCAGCCTGGAGGGTCCCCAAACTTCCATATCCCCACGGCCTCTGTGAATGGGAGCAGTAGCATTCTGGCTGGTGAGGAACATCTGGAGGTAAACATAGAAAGCCAGGGGCTGCCACCCACTTTCCTTAGCTAGCTGGCAATTTGAGAAACTCAAGCAAGTTACCCTGCCTGTGGTGTGAAATGATATTACCGTTACTTCTGAAAGGGTGCCGGCCAAAATCACTATTCATAAAAAATGCATCAAGGTAGGGTTATAAGTTACAAAGATGGCTGGGTGGGATGGCTCATACCTGTAATCTCAGCATTTTGGGAGGCCAAGGCAGATCACTTGAGGCCAAGAGTTCAAGACTAGCCTGGGCAACTAGTGAGAGCCTTATCTCTTTAAAAAAAAATTTTTTTTGAAACTTCACCAGGTGTGGTGGCACATTCCTGTAGTCCCAGCTACTCAGGAGGCTGAGGTGGGAGGATTGCTTCAGCTCAGGAGTTTAAGGCTGCAGTGAACTACAATCACACCACTGCATTCCAGCCTGGGTGACAGAGTGAGACCCTGCATCTAAAAAAGTGACAAAGGTGAAGACTGGATCCAACAGCAGATTACCTAAAGGAGGGAACAACCAACTCCTGAAAAACATCTGTCTCAAAGCTGAATGAAAGAATGCAGCTACAAGGTTGGGCGCGGTGGCTCACGCCTGTAATCCCAACACTTTGGGAGGCTGTGGCAGGCAGATCACTTGAGGTCAAGAGTTTGAGACCAGCCTGGCCAACATGGCAAAACCCTGTCTCTACTAAAAATACAAAAATTAGCTGGGTGTGATAGTGCATGCCTGTGATCCCAGCTACTTGGGAGGGTGAGGCACGAGAACCCCTTTAACCCGGGAGATGGAGGTTGCAGTGAGCCAGGTGTGGTGGTACACGCCCATAGTCCCAGCTACTCAAGAGGCTGAGATGGGAGGATTGCTTGAGCCCAGGAGTTTGAGGCTGCAGCAAGCCATGACTGTGCCACTACACTCCAGCCTGGGTGACAGAGCAAGACTCTGTCTCAAAAAAATTAAAAATGAAAAAATTAATAAATAATGCAGCTGCTTAGCCACTGCCTTTTCCCTTGGTTATGTGGATAATAGGCAACCCATGCTCTAGAGGGAAGGGGTGTGGGTACCAACCTGGATTCCTTAGCTTACCGGCTGTGTGGCCGCAGCCAGGCAATTTCACTTGTCTGAGGTGCCACTCCCTCATCTACATCATTCAGAGCTGTGATGCTGGCATATTCAACGAGATAATATCTGTAAGGGGCCCAGCTCTGGACTCGGCACAGAGTACGTACCAATGAAATACAATCATGAACATAGTTATCATCATCATTTGTCTGAGTGTGCCCAGATCCAACCATAACCATCAACAAGCCAAGAGAGCTGTTCCAGCAGGGGAGAGCTGGGGTTTAGTTGGACAGAACTGCCTGGAATTCACATCCCAGTGCCAGCACTGGACACTTGCTTCTCTAACAGGATTTTTCAACCTCAACACTATTGACACTTTGGGCTAATTTTTCATTGTGGGGAGCTGTCCTGTGCATTGTGTGGTGTTTAGCAGCATCTCTGGCCTCTACTCTCTAAGATACCAGTAGCATCCTCCCGTAGTTGTGACAACCAAAAATGTTTCCAGGCATTGCCAAACATCCTCTGGAAGGCAAAAATCACCCCCTGGTTCAGAACACTGGTCAAATAAAATGTTCATACTAGGCTTCTTATTAGTACTAGGCAAAGTCAAAGAATCTACCCAGAGTTTCCAGTTTAAAAAAATTGCCTGCCAGGATGACCTTTTTCTGGTAAACCATGGAAGAACATTCATTTCCTATATTTGACAAGCACTGCAATCCAAGGGAAGAGAATGAACTAGGGAAATAATTGGGTGAGGTTTTAACATTGGTGCTAATTTACAGGGCTACTTCAACTCCATGCGAATACACCCATGACTACGAATTTCTGCTCGATAAAGTGGTGAGGGGGTTAGGTTTAACTGTAGGCTCAGGCCAGATGTCCACAGGAACCCATTGCCCCTGGTTAAACATTGCGTTGGGTCAGTAGCCCCAAGACCAACAGGCCTACACAAAAGCATTCTTCTCAAGGACATTTATCACTCCCTAACTCAACATAACCAAAGCATTGTTTTAATTCCGGGGGCCTGCATCTGCAGTGGGCCATTTAAAAAAAAAATAAAAGGATAAGTGAGTGACAGAATGAATGGAACCTCTCTCTTCGTGTCACCTTCAGCTGGCCCCTGTGACCCAGGCTTACTAAGTGTGACCCAGGCTTACTTTGCCCCACCTACCCACTCCCTATTCACACACACACACACACACACACACACACACACACACACACACACACACAAATAATAGGACAAATGGAGACATATCCCTAGCCAGGAATGTGTTTCCTGTGTTGCCCTGGCACTCACTGGTGGCCCCTCAGGTCAGCTTTGCTAGAAGTACCTGGGAAATCCCTCTGAGCCCTGCTGTGGCCTAGGGCCTCAAAAGTGTGCAGAAACTGGTTCTTTCCAGGTGCAGAAAACAGAAGAGGCTCCATAGGGAGTCAAGAGAGACAACCCCACATCAGCCACATGGAGATCCCAAAAGAGTGCCTGGAGACCCAGCTCAGAGCCAGAGGGAATGAGACCGGGAGGGAAGGATGTGGCTACGGGGAGGACGGCCTGAAAGGAGAGGGGCATTAATAAGCACTTATTATGTACCTCAGAATAAGAGCTTCCTTGAAACATTACCACCTTCACCTATCACTACAGCTTGGGAGGGAGCAATTATTATTCCCAGTTTTGTCAACAAGTAACCTCAGAGAAGTTTGGCCAGCTGGGACTAGAGTCAGGGGTGCCCGATTGCAGAGCCCAGGCTCTTTGTCCCACCAGGGACTCTCAGCGACAGCTGCACAGATGGGTCACCTGAACGGCTTCAGAAAAATACAGATGCAGTCGGGTGCGATGGCTCACGCCTGTAATCCCAATGCTTTGGGAGGCCAAGGCAGGCAGATCACTTGAGGTCAGGAGTTTGAGACCAGCCTGGCCAACATGGTGAAACCCTGTCCCTACCAAAAAATACAAAAATTAGCGGGACATGGTGGTGCACACCTGTAGTCTCAACTACTCAGGAGGCTGAGGCAGGACAATCATTTAAACCCAGGAGGTGGAGGTTGCAGTGAGCTGAGATGCAGTCCAGCCTGGGCGACAGAGTGAGATTCAGTCAAAAAAAAGAAAGGAAGAGAAAGAAAGAAAGAAGGAAAGAAAGAGAGAGAGAGAGAAGGAAGGAAAGAAGGAAGGAAGGAGGAAGGGAGGGAGGGAAGGAGAGAGGGAGGGAGGGAGGGAAGGAAGGAAGGAGGGAGGGAAGAAAGGAAGGAAGGAAGGAAAAGAAAAAAGAAAGAGAGAGATGCTCAGGTGCTAGCTGCTACCAATTAAACCGAAGTCCCGAAAAGCCTCCCAGGTGATTTTAGTGGACATTCAGGGTCTAGAACTGTTGCCGTCCCCAAGGAATAGAGGAGGAAGATGTGGACAGAGGATGATGCAGTGTGCCGGGCGCGTTGTCCGTGTGCAGTTAACCACCTCCAGGGCCTTGCTGTGCTGCAGGAGCCCTCCTCCTTCCCCCAGGCCTTCCACCCCAACCAGTGGGCACTAAGACAGAGCAGGCAATTTTAATGTGTGCTTGAGAATAGTGCTTGAGAAGACAAATCCACACACCCTCCATGCCATATGATATATATCGCAGCAGAAACCGCCTGCAATTATGTACTTCCTGGTATCATCTGCACACGGTCTCCCTTTACTCCTGTAGACCAGTGGTTCTCAGACACGGACAATTTTGTCCCCTGCCCCCATCTCCCAGGGCACATTGGGCAAGACAGAGAGGCATCTTTGCTTCTCACCACTTGGAGCGTGGAGGGAGGTGCCACTAGATCTCGTTGGTAGAGGCTAGGGATGCTGCTTAACCTCCCATAGTGCACAGGACAGCCCCTGCCATGAAGAGTTCTCTAGCCCCAAATGTTCACAGTGCTGAGGTCGAGACACCCTGCTGTAAGGCAGAAACAGTGACCTCTAGGTAGGCACAAATCCTGGACCATAACCCACCACCAGGTCAGAAGCCTGTCCCTGACCAGGCATATTTCAGAGAATGGCAGAATCTTAGAGCAGGAAAAGACTGCTGAGACAACTAGCCCAGCTGAGGCCTCAATCAGGGCAGCCCAACTGCCCTGAATTAACTGAAAATGGTATTCCTTACTGAAAATTTGTATTCACTGACTTAACAAATATTTATTAAGTGCCCAGTATGTTTAGGGCACAGTGCCTGATTTTCCTGCCAAAATAGTTACCCATCCCGGAATAAATCCCTTTGTGTAAGTCTAATATAAGATCCAGGCGAGATAGGCTCTGAACCAAGCAAAATCCACTCCCAGCTGGGTTAGGGTGGTTTTATTGCTTTCTGGCTCATTGGGTAACTTGGCAACCTGGGATCGTGTCTGCAAAAATCCAGAGGAGGCTGATCCAAGATCAACTCCCCGGGGTCTGCACAGGGGCCCAAGGGCGGGTGCCCACATTCCTCCCCGGCTGCCCACAGCTGCCCTCTGTCCCCAGTCCAGCTCCAGCTCCCAGCTTCCTCCCACTTCGGGCTAGTTACCATTACCAGCAGCAAACTCCAGCCACCCAGCCTCATGGGGCCAGCCTCTCCCACCTCTCCTGCTGCCCAACTGTTATTGACAAAAATAAGCACTCTATTGTGACTTGCCACAGAAATAAAAATTGCTCAGGGGAAGGAATTGGGAACGTTTCGTACTCCAGGGTCACAAAAGATTTAAAAGTCATTCTCCCTACTGGAGATCTCATTTACACTGGGCAGAAACAACAAAATAAAAACCTGTCGAATGGATTGTGCAACAAAGGAAAATGCTGCAGAGGCAAACCTAGTAGGAGCAGGAGGAAAGGGAAAGGAGGCAATACACAGCCTCCTTGTGGGAGAAACTGAGGCCCCAGGGGCTGGGCACTGCGTGATGCTGGAGGAGGGAAGGGAAGGTCCCTCCCTCCTGCCCATCTCCCTGGGATGCCCCCAGTGGCTGAGACCACCCTTCTTCATACCAAGGAACACAACTCCCCATGCCTCTACCCACCGCATCAAAATGGGCAGACCCAAACCCAACCAGAGACAACTGTCTGTGATATAAAGGGAGAGTAGCCAAAGCCACCCACACAGCAGGGCCTGCAATCACAGGAGAAGCTGCCAATATTTCACCTGACTCTCTCCTATCTCTGCAGAATTCTATCTGAAAGTTATTTCCTCAGGAAAGCTCCTCTAATCCCCCAGATTCATTTACTCCCTCAACAAATATTTATTGAATGGATAACATTTACTGAATGGCCCCCAGGGGTTAGATGCCCTTAGTACAATCTCTCCTAGCTACCCCCTTCCCCCTTTGAACACTTAATAATGATGTTAATTAACTAACTACTTACATAATTATTTCTTAGGGTCTTTAAGACCTCCTTTTCCCACCCACCTTTCTGGAATATTGAGCTACTTGACAACAAGAATCAAATTGCTCTTGTTAACTGCTGTATCCTCTTAGTCTAGCTTCTTTTGGCACCTATTGGTTGCCAACACATGCTGAATGAATGAGTGAACAAATGAATGAGCAAACTGCCAAGGCCAGCGCTGTTCAAATAGAAATGCTGACCACAAAGGCAAGTCATACATGGAATTTTTAATTTTTTAGAAGCTACATTTTAAAAAGTAAAAAGAGTGAAATTAATTATAAGGATACAGTTTATTCATCTCAACATATCTAAAATATTATCATTTCAGCACTTAATCAATATGAAATAATTATAAAAGTGATCTTTTGCATTCTTTCTCTCATGCTGTCTTCAAAATCCAGTATGTATTTTACTCCTACCACACATCTCAATTTGTACTAGGCACATTTCAAGTGCTCAGTAGCCACATGGGGCCACTACATTGGACAGCCAAAGTCCAGGCTTCAACAGAGGCTTCCAGTGTGCTCATTTTCTGGTAAGGTAGGAGAAAAGTTATGCTATGCTATGTCAACACACAGTATAGCCATTATGCTTATGGTCTATTGAGTCAGACTGCTTGGTTCAGATCCTGACTCTACTACTTACTCCTTGTGCCCTGGGAAAATTACCTAACCACCCTGTGCCTCAGGTTCCCCTTCCAGAAAATGGGAGTCATAACTGTAGCTACATTGTGGGAGACTGTATTAGGAGCAAATGAGTTAAGACCCATAAAGGCTGGGGGCGCACCTAAAGAAGAAAATTTAGACTCTGCCATAGTACACTTGTCATTTGTGGGAATGGGAAGTACTGGTTTAAATAATCCCAACACTTTGGGAGGCCGAGGCGGGCAGATCACAAGGTCAGGAGATCGAGACCATCCTGGCTAACACAGAGAAACCTTGTCTCTACTAAAAATACAAAAACAAAATTAGCCAGGGGTGGTGGCGGGCACCTGTAGTCCCAGCTACTCGGGAGGGTGAGGCAGGAGAATGGCATGAACCCGGGAGGCGGAGCTTGCAGTGAGCCGAGATCGCGCCACAGCACTCCAGCCTGGGTGAAAGAAGGAGACTCCATCTCAAAAAAAAAAAGAAAAAAAAAACCATAAAGCCCTTACAACAACGCCTGCCACACAGTAACTACTCAATAATATTAGCCATTAATGTTTAATTATATGTTTATATCTCATAAAGATATTAGGCTCCACTTGCTGCCCCAAGAGATGGGAGGTAGCTCTAGTCACAATACATTCTGTTGGTAGGATGAAGGTAAAACCAGTATCCATTTTAGAGATGAATTCTGGACATATTCTTTCATGGGCACTGCAAGATATATTTTAGCAAAAAAGATTGGGTCAGGTACAGTGGCTCATGCCTGTAATCCCAGCCCTTTGGGAGGCAAAGGCAATGGATCACTTGAGCCCAGGAGTTTGAGACCAGCCTGGCCAATATGGTGAGACCCTGTCTCTATTTATAAAAAATAAAATATAGATAGATAGAGATAGATAGATAGATAGATAGATAGATAGATAGATAGATAATTATGGACATACAAATTATATAGGCTAGCAAAAATTTTTAGGTGCACCTAAAGAAGAAAATTTAGACTCTGCCATAGTACACTTGTCATTTGTGGCAATGGGAAGTACTAGTTTAAATAAAAACCTTTTACAACTTTGTAAAGGTTTTTTATGCATCTCTTTCACCTGTGAAATTCAAGTTCCACTGTATAAGACACACAAGTTGTCTATTTTCCAATCCAGCATGTAAAGCAAATGACATTTACATTGGACTTCCTCCGGCATAAAATCTGCTTGGGAAAGCTGAGGACTCCATAGGTTCCAGCCCTAGTGCTGATACCTTTCTTATCCCTGTTTGCTGTCACCATGGTCCTAGAGCAGAGGAACACCGCCTTTGGAGAAGAGCCTGGGTGAGCACAGCATTGCTGACAGGGGCAGCACTTCACCTTCTCAGTTCCAGGGGATTCCCACCAAGCTGGGGTAGTTCCAGTCCCATTCTAACTCCATGTGGTCTAGGCTGAGAGCCTCAGGGTCAGCCCCACACCCAAGCTTTCTAGGTGTTCTTTTGTCCAGGGATCACAGAGTCCAGTGAGGTCCAGAATCACTAGATCTGGGACCACAAAGGAGTAGGCATGGAGATGAAATGGTGTGTTGCACTTGAACAGGCATCTTTGCAAAGAGGATCATAAAATATGGAAAACAGCCAAAAAAAATCATTGTGCATTGGGCTTCCACAATCACTTCTGTGTGTGTGCATGTGTGCATAAATGTGACTGAGCAACTGAGATGGCCAAAGTGACTTGCAGGGACATGAAATTGAGCCAAAGCTCCCAGTCTGTTGAAACATAGTCATCTGTTTGAAGGTAAGTGTCTACTTACTTAGGAAACAAGAACACAGAAGAAAACAGACAAAGAGTAAACTCTGGCATGTTGAACTCCGGGAGCTTCTCTGCCATTCTGTCTTTGAATATTGCCTCTTCCCCATTCTCTCTCTCTTTCTACTCAAAATGTGATCTACGGACCAGGTGTGGCTTCACCACCTGGAAGCTTGTTAGAAATGCAAAATAGCTGGCACCTCTCAAGACCTATGGAATCAGAATCAACAGCTCAATGAGACACCTAGGTGAACCATATGCACATTAAAATTTGAAAAGCACTAGTTGATATTCTTTCCTTCTGGAACTTCTATTAAATCTATACGAGTCAGGGTGGCTCATCATATCCCACCACAGACCAACCAGGAGCAGGAGAGTGTGGGGCCTGGCTCCTGCTGCTGAAGCTTCCACCTGGGGGAAGGAAAAAGAATTTCCCTTCTTAACAGCTTGAAAACTATTACTCAGTCTATGTAACATCTGTTTGGCCACATCATTTTAATACATAAATCAAAATTTATGTATTAGTCTGTTCTCACACTGCTAATAAGACATACCTGAGACTGGGTAATTTATAAAGGAAAGAGGTTTAATAGACTCACAGTTCAGCATGGCTGGGGAGGCCTCAGAAAACTTACAATCATGGAAGAAGGGGAAGCAAACATGTCTTTCTTCACATGGCAGCAGGAGAGAGAAGAATGAGAGCCAAGTGAGGGGGGAAGCCCCTTATAAAACCATCAGATCTTGTGAGAACTTACTCACTATCACAAGAAAAGCATGAGGGTAACTGCTGTATGATTAAATTACCTCCCACTGGGTCCCACCCATGGCATGTGGGGATTATGGGAACTACAATTCAAGATGAGATTTAGGTGAGAACACAGCCAAACCCTATCAGTGGCTAACTGCCATAAGAAACAACCTCAAGATGTCAGTGGCTTATCAGTGGTTTCTTTCTAATTCATATTCAAACTGAGGCAGCTGAGCAGAGGAAAGGGAGATTTGGTCACTCAGGAAGCCAGAAGAACTTCCATCTTCTCATGAAGGAAGAGAGTATGTGAGAGATTGTAGGAGAGATTGTCCAGGCAAGAGGAAAGTGCTGCTCCTCCTTCCTGCTCATGTCTCATTGGCCAGAACTCAGTCACAAGGTCCACCTGACCACAACCAGCTAAGCTGTGTAGTCTAGAAGTGCACCCTGGTAGAAGAGGAGGAACTCAGATACTGGTGACACGAATGTGTTGTGCTTATTTTGTGCTCCATGTCTCAACCTCCTATCCCATATTCCATTTGTCTATCTTTTGGTGCTGTATCCTGGGTGATTTCTTTATCTCTACCTTCCAAATCACTAATTCTCTCTCACATTCAGTCCAGACCAACCTTTGTCAAATGTTTTCTTAAAGGGCCTGGTAGTAAATACTTTAGAGTGTGTGGCCACATGGTCTCTATTCAACTATTCGACTCTGCTATTTGTAGCTCAACAGCAGCCTAAGACAATATGCTAAAGAATGGGCATGGCTGTGGTCTAACAAAACTTAATTTACAAAATCAGGCAGCTGGCCCACAGGCCAGAGTTTGTTGATCCCTGGTCTAGACCACTGCTATGGTTTGAATGTGTGTCCCCTTCAAAATTCATATGGAAATTTAATCCCTATCATGGTGGTATTAAAAGGTGGGGCTTCTAGGGAAATGATGAAGTCAAGAGGGCTCTGGCCTCATGAATGGATTAGTGTCCTTATAAAAGAGGCTGCAAAGAGAGTTCACCTTCTTGCCCTTCCATCCTTCACCATGCGAGGACATAGTGTTTCTCCCCTTCCAAGGATGAAGCCACAAGCAGCCATCTTGGAAACAAACACCAGGTCCTTGCTATACAACTTGATCTTGAACTCCCAGCCTCCAGAACTGTGAGAAATAAATTTCTGTTCCTTGTAAATTCAGTCTCAGGTATTTTATTAATAGCAGCATAAACATATTAAAACAGATTTTTATTTTAATTACTTTTTTTTGTTTTCTAAATTTCTATCTCTTGTTCACATCTGCCTGTTCTTTTTTATAAGGTCTTGTTTTGCTTTATGGATTCTATTTTCCCTTTATTCCTCTGAGTGTTTTAAACATTTATTTTTAAGTTCATTTCACATCACTCTATTATCTGCGATTCCTCTGGGATACTAACTGGTCACCAGGGGAAGTGACCAGCAAACAGCTGAGCCTCACCATATCCCACCACAGACCAACCGGGAGCAGGAGAGTGTGGGGCCTGGCTCCTGCTGCTGAAGCTTCCATCTGCAGGAAGGAAAAAGAATTTCTCTTCTTAATAGTTTGAAAAGTAGTCTATGTAATATCTCTTTGGTCATGTCACTTTAATACATAAATCAAAATTTGTAATATCATTTATCACAAAACAAGCACAAGTAAAGAGTAGCAGTTATTAGCTTATCAAGATGGCTGACACCTCCCAGCTCATACAGATGGTGTTGCACCCTCTGCTTCAATAGGCTCAGTGACTGGGAGACCTCCCTCCAACTCAAAGCACCTATTCTGGGAGGTGCTCAACATCCTTGAGCCTCAATTTCATCATCTATGAAAATGAGGTAATAATGCCTACCTTACAGAAATGTTATGAAATTTCATTAAAATAATATAAATAACAGTGCTTGACCCAAAGTAGGTACTCAACAAATATTTCCATATGGAAGCACAATCTGATGTCTGTGTCTTATTACTGATGTCACAATCTCATTTAAAATGTCTTATTTATCTTGAACTAAAGATATGTTCTAATTCTGCCCTGTTAACTATGTAGAATGGGTCTAATTCTTCTTCCAAGAAGCTCTCAAATACATGAGGGTTATGTGTCATGCCCTCTTCACCAAACTTTCTCTTCTCTAACCAAATGCCCCCAAGTTCCTCCAACTAAACAAGAATTTCTTGTCTCAAAAGTAACTAGAAGCTCTCGGGCTCTAGTGGCTCCCAAGACAGAGCTCAGCACCAATAACACACCCTTTGCCCCTGAGGATCCCAAACTTGATCTTGTGGATATGGGTAAAGTTCATGATCAGCCAAATGCTTTCTTCATTATACAAAATTCAGGGGAGTGTCTCGATATCCTCTCCCCATTCCCAACACTGATGGCAAACCCTGTTTTGTTTCAAGGAGCCTGTTTTAGGATGAATATGCTCTTCACCATTGCAATCCAGTTCTGAACCTTTGAAGTGACATTTATTGTGGTTTTAGGAAAGGTTCACTGGAGGTGAGAAGTGACAGCTCTGGGTGATAAATCAAATGCAGCTCAGTTTTTTTTTGTTTTTTTGTTTTTTTTTTTTCTTTTATTGTTATTATTATTATTATTATTATTATTATTATTATTATACTTTAGGTTTTATGGTACATGTGCACAATGTGCAGGTAAGTTACATATGTATACATGTGCCATGCTGGT
This sequence comes from Pongo abelii, assembly GCF_028885655.2. Classification (NCBI taxonomy): domain Eukaryota; kingdom Metazoa; phylum Chordata; class Mammalia; order Primates; family Hominidae; genus Pongo; species Pongo abelii. Next base: position 59,778,223 of record NC_072000.2, on the reverse strand, counting down.
GCACTGCACCCACCAACTCGTCATCTAGCATTAGGTAAGGGAAAACCATCATCAAGTCAGCATGGCTCAGGCATCAGCCCGCCCTGGCTGGCAGCTTGTGATTTCTTATGTAAATGGTAAACAGAACATTGAACGGTGACAATTTCTTCAACTGCTAGGATGAGCCGTCAGCTTCTGTGTTCTGCTTAAACTTGACATCTTAAACTTCTGGTTAGAGGAGAGTCATGTTAACAAAAACGTTTCAGGACTAACCATAATCATAAAGCCTTTCTTAGAAACAACGGTACTTATACAGCATGTTACACAACACACCTGGTCTGTTTTGCTTCTTCAAAGCAGAATAGTCTAGCTTGGGATAGTCTAGCACTGCCTGTCCATCACAGTAGCCAGTAACCAGTAGCCAGTAGCCACATGTGGCCACTAAGTGTTTGAGATCTCGCTAGTTTACATTAAGCTGTGCTAAAATAAAAGTGTAAAATATGACACAGAATTTCAAAGATTTCATACAAAAAAATGTAAAATATCTTACTCATAATCTTTTATGTTGATTTTATGTTGAAATGATAATATTTTGGATATAATAGATTAACTACTTATTAAAAGTAATTTCACCTGTTTCTGACTGATGTCACAGTCTCATTAAACATTTTTCCATTGTGGCTGATAGAAAACTTTAAATTACACATGTGGCTCACATTTGTGGCTACCATTATGTTTCTAGTGGACAATGCTGGTCTGAAAGGCAAGGCAGGGAGCTGGAAATCCCATGTTTCTCTAGCTCATCCTCTCGGTGCAGACTCAGAAACAAAGGAGCCTACCGTCAGAAGCTATCACGGGTTTTACTGTTTCTTTGTTGGTTAGACTAGAGCAGTGGTCCTCAAACTTCAGTGAATATAAGTGCTATGGACTGAATTGTGTCCTGCCCCACCCCCCTCAAATTCACATATTGAAGCTCTAAATTCCCCCATGTGATTGTTTCGGAGATAAGGCCTTTAAGGAGGGGATTAAAGTTAAATGAATCATAAGGGTGGGGCCCTGATCCAATAGAACTTGTGTTCTTATAAGAAGAGGAAGAGGCCAGAAGCCATTGCTCAGGTCTATAATCCCAACTCTTTGGGAGGTCAAGGAAGGCAGATCACTTGAGGTCAGGAGTTTGAAACCAGCCTGGCCAACATGGTGAAATTCTGTCTCCACAAAAAATACAAAAATTAGCCAAGCATGGTGGCATGTGCCTGTAATCCCAACTACTCCAGAGGCTGCGGCATGAGAATCGCCTGAACCTGGGAAGAAGTTGCAGTGAGCTGAGATTGCACCACTGAACTCCAGTCTGGGCAGAGCTTCTCTCCCCAATATATGAGGACACAACGAGAAGGTGGCCATCTGCCAGCCAGAGGAGAGCCCCCACCAGGAACTGAGCCTTGTAGGAACCTTGATCTTGGACTTTCAGCTTCCAGAACTGAAAAAATAGATGTCTGTTGTTTATGCCACCCAGTCTATGGTATTTTGTTATGGCAGCCTGAGCAGACTAAGACCATAAGCATCACCTGGTGAATTCGTTAAACACACAAATTCCCAGACCCTCTTCCTGAGAAATACTGATTTTATTGATGTGGGATACACCTGGGAATTCGCTTTTCTTTAGCAAGTATTCTAGGTATATATATGTGGACCACACTTTGAGATACCCTGGACTACAAGAAACATAATTATCTAGACTCCTTTGGCACTGTTGCCGGCCTGAATTGGACCCCCAATTCTGCCACTCCAGCAGTAGTAGCCAAATTAGTTTGATCACGGGCGCCCCCTTTTGGTAAAGCATTTTTGAGCATGCAACTCACCCCCCAGCTATACTTAACTGATAAATTACATATGCCCAACTGTAAATCATATACTAAATATTAGTAAAAATTTTTTACATAAAAATAAATACAGAAAAGAAGTTGTGCTGTTTTCTTTCTGGGTCCCAGTGGGCCACCTTTAGCCTGTGGAAGTCTCTCACTGAACACAAATTACACAGCTTCATATTTCCTTGCCTTTGCATTAGTTCCCATCTGCAATCTGTGCAGTGAGAAAATGCCTATTTATGCCTCAGGATTCAGCTCATAAATCCCTGTGCAGCTCTTTATTCCCCCTCCATCTCCCACAGGTGGAGTTATTCCTTCTGCCCCTCTGTGCAGCACCTCTGTATCACATTGAATTGCAAATATTTGTTTAACGTTTCTGTTCCTTAAGGACTGTGCTTTATGTATCTCTGTTTCACCTGGGCCTTACACACAGTTCCTGGTACATAATATGTTTTGTGTTTTTTTGGTTGGTTTGGTTGGGTTTTTTTTTTCTTTTTTCTTTTCTGTGTGTAACAGGAACAAACCAATGAATGTAAGTGCAATTAACCAATACTTGAAGCAAGTCATCGCCCTTCTATGCAAAAGCAAAATCAACCCAGTGCATGTGAAAAATAACCCACATAAAAGGGTGCAGTGCAAAAAGCTATCTAAAGACATACTGGGTTTTAAGTTTGAGTTTACAAAAACATGTATAATTCACACAAGAGCTGAGGATGAAAGCAAACAGCCTAAGCAACCAACAGCATAAGGAGCAGAGAAGGAGGATTTTTTTTTAACTGATCTTTTTTAATTGTTTAATTGTCTTAAGATCAGGATCCCCTGGCAAAGTCGCAATGGATGGTTTGTGAGAGGTCTCAGTGCATCTTTGTGAGGCAGGACAAAGATGGATGGGGAACAAGAGAGCTTTTAAGGGCATTACAATTTGTTATCTACATCCAGGTCTGCACTGCACAAAATGAAGGAATCATCTGGTCCAAACTCAAGAAATTGTGGCTAAGAGTATCACCTTTTGGAAACATAGACCTGGCTTAGGGTGTATAATAGCAAGTGTCCTTCCTCTGCAAGGTCTAAACAGCCTCATTACTTAGGAAATTGTCTTCCCTGTTCCTTCATATATCTCTTACTATCTCAGTCTGAGCTTCTCCTGTGGATTATAAAGGGCTGCCTAGGCTGGAAGAATTCACTGGCACCCTCTCACATGTGCTAGGGTGCAGGCTGATGAAACAAATGCTTTGTCACTTCCCTGTTTACACAAAAGCTTTTTCTCTCAGCAGGAACTTGAAAGAAACTAAGGTGAACATAATCAGTTTACCTTCTCAGACCCACTTAAAAGGATTGACCCTGTGATATACTGGAAAGCAAAATACAAGTCTGTTTATAAATGGCTTTTTAAGGTGATTAACAAGTAACATAAGCAGGTAGAAAGACTTCCATATTGTTTCCCCAAGAGTAGGGTTGCCAAATTTAGCAAATTATGGAATGCCAGTTAAATTTGAACAGCAGATAGACAATGAATAATTTTGGGGTATAAATATGTCCAAATATTGCATGCACCCTACAATTTATCAGGCAACACTACCTCAAAGGGAAAAGGCTGTACATAACCCTTGTGGGGAGAATGTCTTCCCATTGGCTGAGAGGTATATATTAATAAAAACATAGGCCTGAAAGTTGAGATATCTGAGTTCTCTTCTAGATTAGTTGTTCATTAATTCATCAATTCTTCATCCCTAATAGTCTAGTGCCATGTACTAGGTTAATTCCTCAATAAAAAAAAAAGTGCTGGAGAGAAACATGGTCCCTGACTTCTTGCAGCTTATAATGTAATGGTATGACCCTTAGCCTGCCTGTGCCCCATTTTGCCAGCTATAGAATGAAGTGGTTGATCACCTTGGGTCTATGTTTTGCAGAGTATGTTCTATGCTAATAGATATTCCATCAAAGAAGGTTTTTGTGACAAAAAATATAATAAACATTGAGTTAAAAAGGTAATAGCATTTTACTGTAAGTCTTCTCAACATTTTAATGAGCTAATCATCATCATGACCCCTAGATGGTGACTTACTGCAGAACTATCCCTTCAAGGAGCCACTCTGGGGACTAGTGTTCTGTGGAACACACTTTGGGAAATGCTGCCCTAAGCCAAGAACTAAAATTCTTTGTAAGTCTGTACTCGCCTTCTTTCCCTTCTTTGCCTAAAATTTTCTTCATCCTTAAAGAGCCAGCCCGTATGTTTCCTCCTCTGTGAAGCCTTTCCTTCTGACTTCCCCCCAGTCATCACTCCCCACACTGAGCACACACAGGGCATCACAAGGCAGAGACATTTGTCTGGTTCAGTTCTACATCCCAGCACCAAGCAATAGGCCTGGTCAGTACAGTGAGTTATGCCAGCAAATATGCTTTCTCATGAATAAGTAAGCGAATTAACACACACTGCCAACCAAGTTACCCTGTCCCCTGCCTTCCCATAGCACTTTTTTTGGTTGTAATGTAATTATTTAATTCCTACCTTCTTTATACTGGAAATATTTTGAGGACAGCAAAGAAACATTATTAATTTTTCCATCCCTAGTAAATAAGCTCAGTCCTTGGCACATGCCTTGCTCTCTATAAACGACAATAAATAGCATTTACTGCATCACACTCTTTACCAGGCACTCACATGAATTATTTTATTTCACCTTCACAACAAGCTCATGGAAGGCATTATAGCAGATATTATGGATTGGCTTGCTCAACCTCCAGACTAGAAAGCTGAAAACTATTTCCCAAATTCCTTTGGAGCTCGGGCTTTGCATGTAGATTAGGTTTCATAAGTTATAAGCATTTGCATGAGTTTGGGAAGGTGAAAATGAGGCAGAGGCCACTTCTTGCCCCTTTTAGAAATTTCATTCTGGCAAGCAAGGGTGTGGAGATGTGAGCCTTTTCTGCAGCAGGACTGCAGTCCTTCTCCAGCTTCCCGGGCATTTGAAGCAGAACCAGTGGCAATACAACATTTCAGCTGTGTTTTTAAACTCACCAGTTCCCATCGTGCTGGCTTCAGAGGTACAGCTCCCCTAGTACGTCAGTTCTGTGAAAGGGAATCACTGCTCCTCCAGCCCTTTCAACAATTGTGTAAGTATATAGTTCCCTGTATTAAATCTCTTTCTGCTAAAACACCTAGAAGGGTTTTAGTTTCTTGCACTAAACCCTTGCTGAGACAGAAATTACTATCATTATCCTTTCTCCAGAAGAGAAAACTAAAGTATACAGAGATTAATTTATTTCCCCCAAGGTCCCAATCTACCAAGTGGCAGAGCCAAGATTTGAACCCAAAGGCCATATCCTTTTGTTATCCTCCTCTCAACAAGATCACACAGGGCAGGGTTGCCAGTAGAACTCAAGAAGGAAAAACTGCCTTCATTTACCAGCCAACCACTACTTAAAATTACTAGTAAAATGTAAAACTCTTTTTACATTTATGAATTATGGCACATCCACCTATGGAATATTATGCAGACATTAAAAATAAAGTTGTATAAAACCATAATAAAAGAATATGGTGTAGAGCTCTATGTTAATAAATTTGAAAGCCTAGATAAAAATTTTCTAGGGAAATATTTATCAAAATTCAAAGAAGTAATATAGGAAAAGAATGATCAATAACTTTGACAGCAATTGTAAAAGTTGCAAATAGTTGCCCCTGCAAAAAAAAAAAAAAAAAAAAAAAAAAAAAAAAAAAAAAAACACCTAACATAGGTGGATCCACGGATGAATCCTTCTAAATTTTCAAGGAACTGATCATTCCAATGCTACCTGTTTCAGAGCATAGAGAAAGAAGTAAAGCTTTCCAGTTCTTTTCAGAAAACCTAAATACCAATGACTTAAAACCCAGCAAAACCTTAACAAAGAGAATCCAGCAATATATTTAAAGGGTAATATGTTTAAAGTTCATATGGAACCAAAAAAGAGCCCACGCTGCCAAGACAATCTTAAGCGAAAAGAACAAAGCTGGAGGCATCATGCTACCTGACTTCAAACTATACTACAAGGCTACAGTAACCAAAACAGCATGATACTGGTACTAAAACAGAGATATAGACCAATGGAACAGAATAAAGGCCTCAGAAATAACACCACACGTCTACAGCCATCTGATCTTTGACAAACCTGACAAAAAAAAGAAATGGGGAAAGGATTCCCTATTTAATAAATGGTGCTGGGAAAACTGGCTAGCCATAAGTAGAAAGCTGAAACTGGATCCCTTCCTTACACCTTATACAAAAATTAATTCAAGATGGATTAAAGACAAATGTTAGACCTAAAACCATAAAAACCCTAGAAGAAAACCAATACCATTCAGGCCATAGGCATGGACAAGGGCTTCATGACTAAAACACCAAAAGCAATGGCAACAAAAGCCAAAATAGACAAATGGGATCTAATTAAACTAAAGAGCTTCTGCACAGCAAAAGAAACTACCATCAGAGTGAACAGGAAACCTACAGAATAGGAGAAAATTTTTTGCAATCTACCCATCTGACCAAGGGTTAATATCCAGAATCTACAAAGAACTTAAACAAATTTACAAGAAAAAAACAACCCCATTAAAAAGTGGGCAAAGGATATGAACAGACACTTCTCAAAAGAAGACATTTATTCAGCCAACAGACACATGAAAAAATGCTCATCATCACTGGTCATCAGAGAAATGCAAATCAAAACCACAATGAGATACCATCTCACACCAGTTAGAATGGCGATCATTAAAAAGTCAGGAAACAACAGATGCTGGAGAGGATGTGGAGAAATAGGAACACTTTTACACTGTTGGTGGGAGTGTAAATTAGTTCCACCATTGTGGAAGACACTGTGGCAATTCCTCAAGGATCTAGAACTAGAAATACCATTTGACCCAGTGATCCCATTACTGGGTATATACCCAAAGGATTATAAATCATGCTACTATAAAGACACATGCACACGTATGTTTATTGCAGCACTATTCACAATAGCAAAGACTTGGAACCAACCCAAATGTCCATCAATGATAGACTGGATTAAGAAAATGTGGCACATATACACCATGGAATACTATGCAGCCATAAAAAGGGATGAGTTCGTGTCCTTTGCAGAGACATGGATGAAGCTGGAAACCATCATTCTGAGCAAACTATCACAAGGACAGAAAACCAAACACCGCATATTCTCACTCATAGGTGGGAACTGAACAATGAAAACGCTTGGACACAGGGCAGGGAACATCACACACAGCGCCTGTTGTAGGGTCGGGGGCTAGGGCAGGGATAGCATTAGGAGAAATACCTAATGTAAATGATGAGTTAATGCGTGCAGCAAACCAACATGGCACAGGTGTACATATGTAACAAACCTCACATTGTGCATATGTACCCTAGAACTTAAAGTATAATAATAAAAAAAGGTAATACGTTAGGCAAGTTTTATCCTAAAAATACGAAAGTAATTTAACATTAAGAAATCTATTCATGAGAGTACCCACACTGATAGGTTAAAGGAGAAAACTCATGTGGCCATATAAATACATGCCTAAAACAGAATTTAATAAAATTTAATACTCATTCCCCAGAAAAACCCTTAATGAGGTAAGATGATATGGATACAGGAATATGTAGTGATATCTATAACATAATAAATATATTTAAAGAAGGGAGGATAAACAGATAAAAATATAAGTCTTAAAAGAGCTAGCTTAACATTTATATGGTGAATTACCATGGATATAATCCTGTTAAAATCAAGAAGGAAAGTTGTCCACCATCTCTACTTTCGTCTGGCAATATTCTGCTGGTTAATGCAATTAGACAAAAGAACAAATGCAATTTTTAGCAGCTACTAAGCTCTCTACCAGCACCAGTGATTTCTCTGATAGATCCCTCTGTGGAACCAGCACAATGCCAACTAAACTCTTAAATGACCAGGGCTTCCTCCAGACCCCTATCCTCTGCCCAGCCTTGTCATAGTCTTACAATCAGTATGATCATGAAATGAAGAATGTTCATACTCACTCCCTTTCCACACTGCATCCCATGCAAAGTTATTTGATAAAAATTCTGCAACAGAGAAAAAAGGACTCTGCCCATAAATTCAAGCCCTTTTGTTGGGTGATACCTTTTGTTTGTGGAAGAGAGTACTGGCACAGTGCAAAGACAAAAGCAGGAGGTAGATTTTTAAAAATAAGTAAACTAGCGAAGGTTGGTCACAAATGTGAATGGAGACTTAATTGATTTGTACGTGAAAAACGCCATAGCGCCTGAATCAAGGCTCCATACAAAGTCATATTATTATTATTCACCGGTGTAAAAGCATGGCTTGTTTTCAGTTCTTCTGTGTTGAAGCTAGTGAGACATGATCATAAAGCTCCAAGACAACGTTCAATTACTAGTGCCTCTTATTAGAAAGCAGCATTTTTCTTTTCAGGGTTATATACCACTATTTTTCTTATTCATTACTGATGCAATATCAAGCTGTGAACTTCTGCAAGGCTGGAAATAATTCATGCAACCAATCTTCTTTAACAAACTAATCATCTCTCCCCCTTTAGGAAGTACCAGATATGGAACACTGGTGATGATTATGAAAAATAACAGTATTTATAAGAACCCACTGGGCTCAATGCTATCTTCAGTATAGCTAAGGAAACTTTAACTGTGTTTAATGATCTTTCCAGCTAACATTGTCATTGAAACAGGCAGGGCCTGCCATAATCATTTTAAGACAGAAGTTCTCAAACATTTTGTTCTCGAAAACCCTTTATACTCTTGAAAGATGATTAAGGACCTGAAAGAGCTTTAGTGTAAATGTATTATAAGTATTGATTTTTGCCATTAGAAACTAAAACGGAAAAGAATTTTAAATATGAATTTGTTCATCTTAAAAGAATTAACCTACTACATGTTAATATTGTCACAAAATACAACTATATCTTCCAAAACAAAAACATTAGTAAGAGATTGGCTTTGCTTTATATTTTTGCACATCTCTTTCATGCCTGGCTTCTTTAAAGATAGCTAGACTCTCATATCTGCTTCTATATTCAACCTGTTCTGATATCACATGTCATAGAGCATCTGGAGAACCCCTGTGTCCACTCACGGGAGGATGCAAGTGAAAAAGGCAAATAACGTATTTACAGAATTATTATTAAGATACTTTTGACCTCACAATGACACTGAGAAAGTCTCAGAAACACTGGGGTTCCCCCAACACATTTTGAGAACTGCTGATTTTGAATAAGACTGAGTCCCATCAAAGGTAATGTTTACTATGTAGAGAAGAAGGCAGGCACTAGCATTAGAAAAGTTAAAGTTCCATTGGAGATACAAAGCTAAACAGATATACAAAACAGTGTCACTTTAAGAAGCTTATAATTTATTTTGCAGTAATGTGGTGATGTATATTGCATTACTGTTCAAAATAGTTGCTGCCTTTCTTCCCAGTTTCTTCTTACTGGGCTTTGTCTGCAGACACCCCTCCTACAAGAAGATCACACTCTTTCCGTTTCATAGTGTTCATGTCTGCCATCAGACTCTGTGGCCAATGAAACGTGAGTGGAAGTGACATGTGCTACTTCTGTGCAGAAGTTTTCAGGGACGTTACATGATTCCTGCATCCCTCTTCTCTCCAGTGAGACCCAACCATGTCTCAGGAAGGAGCTGCTTCTTCTGCCTGGGTCCCAAAATGAAAACAGGTAACCCTGAGCACATAATTCATCTCAATGGAGCAGACTGGCAGTCAGTCCATGAAGTACATTAACAAAGGAGTAATTCACTGACACGCTTGGAGTTGTTTGCCACTGCAGTGTAACTTAGGCTATGCTGACTGATACAGGTGGGTAAGATACATACAAAAAAATACCTTAAACATTAAAGAAAATCTAGGTTATTTGGGAAAGGGAGCACTGGCACACGTGTTAAGGAACAGAAAGCAAAGGGGATTTCACTCAGTGTCCTCAAGTTTTTTTTTAGCAAATATTTAATCAAATGTAAGAAGTATTATGGAGTCAGGCCCTATGCTAGACCTTGAATACTCAGGGATGAGTAAGATATGGTCTCAGAATGGAAGGAAGTGGTGGGAGCCATGGGCTTTAATGCTAGACCTAGATTGGAAGCCTAGTTCTGCTACTCCAACTGAGTGATCTTGGGTAAGTTTTCTGAGCTTTATTTTTCTCACCTGTAAAATGGGAATGATAATACTTCAAATGATGGTGAGTTTTAAATGATACAACTGTGAAAAGCATATAACAGATAGCTCTGCACACAGTAGTCTGCACACGCAGGACAGGCTACTTTTCCTCCTCTTTCATCTTCCCATCTCACACTCCCAGGTGAGGATCTTGGGATTCTATGCTTAGCTCTGTCTATGAGTTTTTCACTTACTTTTCTAGAGTTTAGTCTCTCCAAAAATAAAACATTGTATATATACATACATGCACACACACACACACACCCCCTTTCATTTTATCTGTCACTCAGCTAATACTTATTAAATACTATTATTATCATCCCTATTTTACTAATTGGATAAGTAAAACATAAGGCAAGGGGGATCTCTGTCAGCATCCTCAATTTTTTTAGCAAATATTTACTCAAATGTAATTAGCGTTATGGAGTCAGGCCCTATGTTAGACATTGAATATTCAGGGCTGAATAAGACATGGCATGGTCTTAGAATGGAAGAAGGTGGTGGGAGTCATGAGTTATTCATGAGAGATTAAATAAGTTCCCAAGATCACATGTTAGCATATACATATCTACCTCATTCATTTTAACAGCTGATAGTACTTGACAGTATTGATATATTACAGTTTACCTAACCATTTCCATTTTGATGGACATTTTCAACTTGTGATTATGTTTTTACCATCACGAACAAGAAACATCCTCTCACAAAGATCTTGGCATACATGTGTAGCTACATTTGCAGGATGAATTCTTAAAATTGGATTGCTAGGACAAAGTGTAGAGTAATTTAAATTTTGATAGATCACGTGAAATACGTCTTTCAGGAAGTTCTTGCTGATTGATGCTCCTGCTCTTGGGGAATGAACATGCTGTGTCCCCAGAATCTCTTCTACACCTCGCCCTTAACCTGCAACAGCTGTGCCTCGGATCTGTGTTTACCAAACACAATCCCAAGAATAGTCTCATTGAGCACCGTTTGGGAAGGGCTGCTATGTGGACAGCACCCCACTTTTTTGTCCCTGATGGTTTAATGCTTTCTGTTTTCACACAGAGTGCATTTGGGGAGACTGGCTGGAAGTGGGCTTTGTTCTGCTCTGAACAACACAAGAATAATTCATCTATCTGAAAGGTAACTTGTATATTGATCCAGAAACATTGCAGGAGTGTAGCTTTTTCATTGATTATTTGATAATGGGTCATTTCATTTTTATGTACTCTGACTTCTCCAACTCAGATAAAAAACCAGGTAACCCTGAGCACGTAATTCATCTCAGTGGAAAGCGTTTTCCTGCCAATTTACATTAGCTCAAAAAGTGGCCCTGCAAACTTCTAAGTCATTCAGAACAATACATTCCAGAGACGGCCCTTCCAACCTGCCTTATTCTTGTTTAATATTTGGGCAAGAAACTAAGCAAGCATTTAGTTTGAAGCAAATTGCATCTCATATTTCCTTGGAATGAGGCAAAAGCAAATCTGAACCATCTTTCAATGGAATGAGCCCACACTGACAAGAGCACTTGTAATCGCTTCCATTGTGTATTCTTAGCCAATTTACAACTACATTCATTGAATTAATAACGATCAGCTGGGACTCGCAAAGGCCTAATACCCAGGGCTCCCTTCTGGGGCTGCTGGCCTGACATTTAAATATTTATTGATGATAATTGGATGACAGATAGGGATGGGCTCAGACAGAAATAAATTCAATCTGCTTGCACAGGCAGAAACCACGTTATAGCCATGATTCCTCCTCAGGCCACATAGATACAGTACCAAGAGAAATGAAGGTGAAGAGTCTCTGATAAGATGTGAAAACTAAGACAACGATTCTTACGATTATTTGCATGTTGAAAGACAACTCCTTAAGACTAATTTTTGTTTTTGTTTTTTTTTAAATGTGTGTTTTTGTTTGTTTGCTTGTTTTACCAAACTGTCAATAAAGGCACGAGAATTTAGAATTCAAAACTTTGCTTTCCTGGATTCTGGGTTTTCCTTCCTATTCCAAAAATGTTTGAAATAGGCACCAAGTATTCAACCTGTGTACAGATCATTAAGATTTTGTGTTTAAGAACTGCCAGGTTATGCTGCAGTAACAAAGAACCCCCAAATCTCAATAACTGAAAACCACAAAGGTTTATTTCATGTTCTACACCACAGGTCCCTCTCAGGCTGGCAGGGCATTCTGCCTAGCACAGTCACTCAAGGACACAGGCTGATGGAGCAGCCAATCACCACTTCCCAGGGGAAAAGGAGAGCTCTGGAGAATCTTGCATCAGCAAGGAAATGGTCTGGCCTGGAAGCAAACCACGCTAATAATGACCACAGAGGACCTGCTTAAGATTGCTCTGACCTTAGGTCCTTTCTCTGCTTCTCACTAACCACGTGGCTTGAACATGTCACTACAACTCTTGGAGGCTCAGATTCCTTATCTGAAAAATGAGAATAATACAAGTTAGTCATAAAATAGCCCTGAAGGATAAATGAGATAATAAATATACAGAACCACATACTAGAGGCTCAATAAATGACAGTATTTGGGTTTTTTTTTTAACATGTTAAAAGAAAAGACTTCCATGGAACCCAGTGGGCTCACAAGGATGTGTGCTTTTGCTCACTTGCACCACATTATACACAAAATTCTTGAAAATATATAATAAGCCATGATACATACATGTCTCAAGGCTCTCACTGCCACAAACTGTAGTTTCTGACAGTTTAATTTTGTACATGGGAAAAGGTGACCTGCAAGTGACTGAAGAATTCGCCCAGAGTTGTTCCATAATCAAGAAGGTATAACACCAAACTTTTTGTCTCCTGACTTCTACTGTAATCTACCATCTCATTGCTATGCCCTTCCTTTCGTGCATGTGGAAGAGAAGGAAGAACAGTATACTATGCCCCAGGACAGCATCTTTCACAGCAAGCTTTTAGACAAGAATCAGGTAAGTCCAAAGGTTATTGTCATTATTTATATGCAATGATCACTCTTCACAACTGTATTTTCCATGATAACTAAGAAAAATTAAAGAGATCAAAAAATGATTACAATTATAATTATGGCTAACATTTACTGAGAATTTACCCTGTGCCACTTCCTATTTTATGAACTTTTAGGATTATCTCATTTAATCCTCACACTAACCCTAAGAGGTGAGTTACATTATTATCCCATTTCGCAGGTGAGAGAACTGAGACACCCTGAGGTGAAGTGTCTTGCCCAGGGTCTCCTGTACAGTAAGTGGCAGAGTTAGGATTCAAGCGCAGGATATTGTATTTTGGAGCCCATGTTCTTAGACTACTCAGGATGGCTGTAATGTACAGTTATTATTTTGAAATCTCACTTACCAGAAAAAGGAAATGATGGCTAATACGATTGCTCTATAGGTTAAAGGACTGTGCTAAGAACCAGAGTTTCATTCATATTGTTTTATTCTCATCCATGATTACACTCACCATCTCCCTAGCACCAGATAATTAAACAGCAGGAAAGTTCTTGAGCAGGTAAAGAAAGATCAGAAGGATAGGGTAATATTGGAACATAGAGAATATGATCAACTGATATTTACTGAATGAGTGAATGGGAAATTCATCATCACTAATTGAAGAAAACTCAAACCATTAGTAGTCAACTGCATTCCTTTCATAAATGAAATTCATTACTTCAACTGTGTCAGCCCTTTAACACAAGCTATGCATGCCAGATTCTGCATATTGAAACTCATTGTACCACCGATTTTTTTTTTTTAATAAACCAAGAAAGACAGTTTATGGAACAGAGTGTTTTAAGGAAGTGTCTTAGGGTGGAGGAAAGAGAAGGAACTCCTGCCCATCTCCAGGGAGAGAAAAAAGTCCCCGTGGATGGAATAGGAGAGCTCCATCAGGCCTGAGAGGTACTTTTGCAATGTTGTGGGACCAATAAATTAGAAAGGTAATTTAGTACCTATTATTTGATTTCTCACCTAAAGGAAATTGTAAAATTTCAAATCTGTGAATTTCAGGTAGGACCAAGTCATTGGCACTTCCCCAAGATGTCACAGCTTATGCTGTATCAAACAAAACAAATCTCTCTCCAGATGAAGACAACAGCATTAAATGTAATTCTCTGTGTGTTTTAAAATGAATAACCAATTAGCAATTATTCAGTCATGAACGAACAAAACTTTGTTCCTCTTCCTGAGTTCTCAGAAATACTTGGAATTTAATGGGATGTCATTTATGAGACGAAGCCCATTTTTTCTTTCACATGACAAAATGGACTGCAACGAACAATTTCTGTGATCACAGAGAATGGTCACTATTGCTGATTGCGGGCTGCAGAGGTAACAGCAGCTGGCCAGGGTAGGTTAATATCACCTACCAGGCCTTGTCAGTCAACAGCCTTCAGAGCACACACTTCCACCTGCTGTTCTTGCTTCCTAGGCTGTGCTTGTTGAGAAAGACTCACCCCAAGCACAAGTAGTGAATGGTTCATGGTACTCGCCAGCAATGAGGATAGGAAACATGGGTGCTGAGAACTTGTGGGGGAGGCAGAGGTCAATCAAAACTCATAATCGTAACAGTTATGTAACAGTCACCAAATCATCAATTTGTTATCAATGACCTGCAAGTCAACTGGAATAGATGAGCTTCACTGAACCAAAATAGGATTAAGGAAACCCTGAGGGGAACCCTATGGCTTTTTTACTGTCAAGGAACCTTGATTCAAAAATGATGGAAGGATCTCTCCTGTTTGGCCCCTAAGCAGACTTGTGGCTCCCAAGAAGCCTTCCTCACATCTTCATGTTTTTCTGGGCTAGGTCATGGTGGAAATGACCTGGAAACGTAGATATCCAGCACCCACCACTGTACACATATCTGTGTGCCTGTTACAGGACCTAAGTTGTTACTTCCCTCTAGGCAGGAACTATATCTGTCAAATGGCTCCATATAGAGGCCATAGCTCACCTGTGCTGTAAATATACAAACATGCTTTTGTCAAACCAGCAACATATATAGTCTTTAGCAGTATCATGATCTTGTCAATAAATACATAGACATACCAGCTCACACTTTCCACCAGCATAGTTTCTCCCTGTTCTGCAGAGTCACAGCTCAATGGAGGGGTGCATGGATGGCTGCCAAGGGAGGGAATGGGAAAGAAGCCCAAAAGGGTGGAGCATCTATCCCACTCCACAGCCAGGGCTGCTGTGCAATTTGTCTAATACATCACTTGAGGAGGAGTTTGATTCTTTAAAAAATTTGGAAATCGTTGTTCTAGAAGGTCTCCAGTTTGTCAGAAAAGTAAGATTTGTATTTAGTGTGCCTCAGCACAGAGAAGCAACTTTGTGTATAGAAATGTCCTGGCTGGGCACGGTGGCTCACGCCTGTAATCCCAGCACTTTGGGAGGCCGAGGCGGGTGGATCACCTGAGGTCAGGAGTTTGAGACCAGCCTGACCAACATGGTGAAACCGCATCTCTACTAAAAATACAAAAATTAGCCAGGCATGGTGGCATGCACCTGTAGTTCCAGCTACCCCTCAGGGAGGCTGAGACAGAATTGCTTGAACCCAGGAGGCAGACGTTGTAGCGAGCTGAGATCACTCCACTGCACTCCAGCCTGGGCAACAGAGCAAGACTCCATCTAAAAGAAAGAAAGAAAGAAAGAGAGAGAGAGAGAGAGAAAGGAAGGAAGGAAGAAAGAGAGAGAGAGAGAAAGAAAGAAAGAAAGAAAAAAAGAAAGAAAGAGAGAAAGAAAGAGAAAGAAAGAAAGAAGGAAAGAAGGAAGGAAAGAAAGAAAGAAAGAAAGAAAGAAAGAAAGAAAGAAAGAAAGAAAGAAAGAAAGAAAGAAAGAAAGAGAAAGAAAGAAAGAAAGAAAGGAGGGAGGGAGGGAAGGAAGGAAGGGAGGAAGGGAGGAAGGAAGGGAGGAAGGAAGGAAATGTCCTGAGTTTCCAGAGTAAGGTATTTTTCTTTCTCGACACTGAATATTAATTCAACACTCCAGGAAGAACCAGCAACTCTGGGGGTGTCTCAACAGCCTTACAGGGCCCTTACTCTATTAACCAAAAAAAAAAAAAAAAAAAAAAAACATGAGGGGAAGGAGAAGAGAGATGAGCAAAACAAGAAGTAGAAAAAATGGTAGAAATACACCACCAAGGAAATGCTATCATATTACCTTGCTCCATGGGAATTTACTCAACCGTCTCCATAGGAATGGTCTGGCCCAGCTATTAAAAGGTTCACACAGACCAAAGAGAAGTTGGGAGACAAAATTAGCTGAGTAGAGGCCGTGTCTGCTTTTTGAAGGGCTATGGTGACCTGTCAACTCATGGTCCTGCTGAATCTACCGAGAGAGAGAAACTAGACCCCGGCCTGAGTAATCTGTAGTGAATTCTGTATGCAGCTCTCAACAAAAGAGCACTCAGACACCCTAGCACCAAAGATATGAACAAGAAAACTCTGAGAACATATATCTGTTTATCCATCTGTGATCCCAAAAGAACTCATTTAGTAAAAGGTCTTGTACTCCAAATGCCTGATGGTCCCTGCTACATATGTGGCTGCTTGGACATCTGAAAGGAAAGGGGCCTGTGCTATTCTGAAGTTTGTCCAGTAAACAACAAATTGGCGCTGAAAATGGGGAAGTGGAAAGCTCTTCCCAGAAGAATCCAGACTCCGGGATCTAACGGGTCGTGATGATCCTAGAAGCAGCCCCGGTGTGAGGATCCTTCTGTCCATGAGGCCCCCAAATCTCTTCTGCTCCTGGGGACCAGAGAAGGTAGGGAGTCTCACAAGCCAGAATGGGGAATGGGATTGGAGTTGATGGTGAGTGGAGAAAGAAATCCCAGGCTTCGGCAATGGGGGCTCAGAACTCTGTCTTCTTCCAGCTCCTGGACCAGAGCAGCCCTTCCATGTGAAAACTAATGCTTCAACTTCACACACCCAGAGGTGCCTCCTGCCTGCCTTTACCAGTCTTCCACCTCTCATTACCCCTAAACATTTTGTAATACTGTGCTCCTTTCACAATGGGGCCTGGATAGCCACTGCTTCTGAGACCATAGTCCCAAAATACCATACACCCAAATGGGACTTCTTTGAAGACCCCCAGGAGAGTCTGTTTCAGTGACTTTTCCTCTAAACAGGGACTCCAGGGGAAGTTCCAATCTTGGTTTGGGGGGCACAGTTTCCATGCTGTGCCTCTGTGCTGTCTGCCGGAAGATTTTGAAGTGGAAAAAGGACAGAGCTGTGTGGGTTGTGCACGGAGTGGCGTGGGTTCTGCTGGGTTGCTTTCTCTGATCCTCAAAGACCGTTTTCCATCCTACCTCCAATCTGACCCAGCCTAGGGCACTCTGAAGTCATGGACTGATCCTTTCTCTCCCACACATAAAGCAACTTCTTTCATACTGATATTACCAAAGCAGCCTCTCACAATTAGGCTTGGAATGGAGGTTCAACAGCTTTGCTCTAGGGTGGCTTCGCTCTGGTATTTTCACTGTAATAGCTACAGAACCACTTAGGAACATTTCATAAACCCTAGAAATTTAAATTGGGTTTTCAGGGATCCATTAGTTCATGAAATCTTTGGTTGTGTCACTGTTGAGTGAGAACCCATAGAAACAGGTATGTAAAACAAGCCTCCAGCAACCACACAGTTCCTCACTGTGACTTCTCTATAGCCAGGGGCCAACAGATGTGACTAGCTAAAGTGACTGGCTAAAGGAGGGGGCGTTGTCATAGGAAACCAGGACATCTCACTTGCAGCATTTTCTTAACCCAGTGGGGAAAAATGTCCCAGTTCTTATTTTTCTGTTTGTCAAAAAGATGCTCAGCTATCTGGAATTCATCTGTGAAGAGTCCCACAGGAATTTGGCAGTGACATCAGAGCAAGGGAAGGCATTCTAAGTGGTTAAAATGGACAGTTGTGGCTGCAACTTTCTAATACCACCAATTCACAACAGATTTTCAGTCCTCCGTGGCTGAACCACCACTTAGCTTTTTAGGAAGGAGAGACACAAGGCTCAGCCAGAGGAATTTGGATCATCTCAGTACAATTGTGTGTGAAGGCAGAGGGCACAGACAAAAGAGAAGAGATGGGGCCGTTAAGGCAGGACCAGGTAAGCAGCAAGGAAATGGACAGTTCATCCCAATCAAACTTACCATGGAGAGACTGGATATACCTCTGTCCCAAAAGAACCCATTGAGCAGTCTTTGACTCCAAATGTGTCAGTCTGTTTTCATCTTGGTTGTCCCTGAAACATACACGGCCACTTGGACATCTGGAGGGAAGTGGGTCTGCGCTGTTCTCATGTTCGTCTGGTAAACAACAAACTGGTGCTTAAAATATATATAGTGTGGCCGGGCGCGGTGGCTCACGCCTGTAATCCCAGCACTTTGGGAGGCCGAGGCGGGCGGATCATGAGGTCAGGAGATCTAGACCATCCTGGCTAACATGGTGAAACCCCATCTCTACTAAAAATACAAAAAATTAGCTGGGCGTGATGGCAGGCGCCTGTAGTCCCAGCTACTTGGGAGGCTGAGGCAGGAGAATAGCGTGAACCCGGGAGGCAGAGCTTGCAGTGAGCTGAGATCGCGCCACCGCACTCCAGCCTGGGCAACAGAGCGAGACTCCATCTCAAAAAAAAAAAACATATATATGTATATGTGTATATATATATATATATATATATATATATATATATATATATAGCGTAACATCGATCGTTTGAGGTTGAGAGATCAGACCCCCAAGCAAAGTATATACCTCTCACATCAGAGCCACAGGGCTCTTTGCTTCTTGGACAGCCTAATCCATGAACCAAAGTCATCTTCCCTTACAACTGAATGGGACAGGACAGTAATCTAGAGGAAAAGTTCAGAAGAAATTTCACTTTTTACTCTAAAACCTGTGTTAGAGCACTCTCAGCCTGAATTCCTTGAAAACATGTCCTGAGACAAGGATTAAGGGCTAATGCTTTAGAAAGTACAGTGCCAGGGCATTGCACCTGAGGAAAAAGGAAAGCAAGTCAGGGAAGGATGGAGAGTAAATGCTGTCCACTGCTCCTCAACAAGTTTCAAGAGATGCATTCAATCCCCAACGTGTCTTCTTGACCACACAGGACATTTCTGGCCAAACTATATAGAGAAAAAATGTCCATCAAAGAGAAGAATGGACAGGGAATTTATTTACCTAACTTTATTCTCATTGGTAGAATGTGACCCACAGTCACACTTTGAATTTCGGAGTTAAATCAAAAGACCTATTGCCCCCAGGGGAGACAGATGGCACACCTTGTGGCATGATGCTCATTCACGTCCAGCAGTGCCGCAGGGAGGAGGCAGAAAGACTCTGGGCCTCAGCCCCACATCAGAGCCTTGCCAGAGCCCGTGTCACTGCAGCAGCTGAGATGGAGCAAGCCCTGAGTATGGAACACAGGTAAGGCCAAGAGAATGAGGGCACCTGAGATGTGTCAGGTGAAATGACATGATACTTAACTAAAGGAAATTGTTTTGGCCAGGCACAGTGGCTGATGCCTGTAATCCCAGCACTTTGGGAGGCTGAGGTGGGCCAATCACTTGAGGCCAGGAGTTTGAGACCAGCCTGGCCAACATGGAGAAACCCCATCTCTACTAAAAATACAAAAATTAGCTGGGTGTAGTGGTGCATGCTTGTAATCCCAGCTACTCGGGAGGTTGAGGCAGGAGAATCGCTTGAACCTGGGAGGCAGAGGTTGCAGCGAGCCAAGATCGTGCCACTGCACTCTAGTCTGGGTGACAGAGTGAGACTGTCTCAAAAAAAAATTGTTTCTCCTCATGCCTAGTTTTCAACATAGCTGTCCTCGCTTCTGAATTCATCACTGGAATAGGCAAAAATCTAAAGTTTAGGAAGCCTGAAATGAAGCAAGGTCTCCCTGCCCCTCTGCCTCTAAGTGACCTTCTGGAATGGCAACGACTCCCATTGCCTCGTTGCACCTGCTCCCTGAGACAAGCTTTCTGTTCTCTGTCTACAGACACAGTAGTGACTGGGTAAAATCAGGGTTGGCCCATTGGGCCAGTGGGGGATCCCTATCTAGATTTTGATTTGATGATGAAGACAGAAAGAGCTATGCATCCCATTTTCCATATGCTGAGGCAGTGTATACAGCATAGGTTGAGAGTTTGAGGTTGGGCTTTGGAGTCAGACACAGTAATGTTGTAACTCGGTCCACCACTTACCAGTTACATAACCTTCCTCTCTGTTTCTTCATATGTAAAATAGGCATTAAACTAGTACCTCCTCACAGACCTCTTCTGAGAATAAAACGAGACAATCTCGGTAAAGTGCCTAAACAGTGCCTGGTACCTAGAAGGCAGAAAATCTTAGCCATCATTATTAATAGAAATTCTCTTTCCCATTATTATACTTCATTTTTTGTCGTAGCTGCCAAAAAGTTGGGAGGTAAAGTGCAACTGCATTAGCCCTCATCATTCACAAATTCATTTATTCTCCTGATTTCCTGTACTGTTTTATTTTCATTATCGTGTGTGTGTCCTTTTATCTTGTTTCCCATCATGCTTTCCTCCAGCCCCAGGTCACTCCCATTTTTCTGGATAAAGGAACTGGCTGCTAATCTGTGCCCTGAACCCGACAATCCTTGTAGGGTAGGTGCCTGGAGAGCAGGCCCCTCACCACAGGGCCAGATTCCTGGAGGGCTGGGAGCTGACCCTTGCTTTGTGTGTGTCTAAAGAAAGCTACACCTCCATTAAAAGGCAAGCACAGCCAAGGCAGGATCCAGCTGTCACTGCCTGGAGCACTGAGAGCAGTGGAAGACTGAGGAGGAGAGGGAATAAGAGTCTTTGACAATAGTTAAACCACTCATCAGACCGCCAAAACTGCCAAAGACCAGCTCCCCACCTCATTGCTGTCCTAAGCCATTTAGTAACAGACAACACTGTTCTGGAGATGAAGGAGGCACCCCGCCCTACGCTCTCCACCCCAAAACGGTGCATTCTGTTTCCTGGAGCAGAGAGTCTTTCATGTAGTGGACAGTTTATTAGTTGAGATTTAAAACTCAAAGCCACAGGATACAGATTGAATTGCAGTCTCCCCAAGAATCCTAAAGCTACAGACTCCCGAGTAACCTCCTTGTATTTCCAAAGGTCATACTCGCCTGTGTGATTCCCTTACAACTACCAAAGGGCACCCACAGCTGGCAGCCTCCCAGTGCGGCCTTGCATACTGTAAAGAGAGATTATATAACTGCCAGTGAGAGGGGATAGGGAAGAGGAGGGGAGCTCGCATCTGCGGATGATGCCTCTTACCATGCTCCATGCTCACTGCAGCTCTGCATCCCTGCCTGCCAGGAAAGTAAGGTAGTCTTTGCCTGGCTGAAAGAAAATGTGCAGCAGGTACCCCTGCCATCTAGGGTAGAAGAGAGCCTCCTACTTCTTAGGTGCTGAGGATAAGCTTCTCCTGTGGGCACCCTCATGTTCCTTTGCCCCCAGGGCCTTTACAGCCATCCCCATTGTCTTGGTTCATCTTTTGCTACTATAACAGAATGCTACAGACTGAGCAAATTACAATGAACAGAAATTTATGTGGCTCATGGTTCTAGAGGCTGGAAAGTCCAGGACCGAGGGGATGGCATCTAGTGAGGCCTTCTTGCTGGGTCATAACGTGGTGGAAGATATCATATGGCAAGAGAGACAAAAGAGAGGGCCAAACCTGCTTTTATAGCAAACCTACTCCCACAATAACAACATTCATCCATTAAAGGTCCCACCTGTCAACACTGTTGTGTTGAGGATTAAGTTTCCAACACATGAACTTCAGGGGACACATTCAAACCATAGCACCCATCTTCTCACAGCTCAGGCCACTGGGTGCAGACTGAGGATGAGTAATGAGGCCTGAAAAGGGGGAGGACCCATCACAAGCCACCAATAGCCGTCTTTATCTCTCAGGAATCCCAGGTGAACCAGGAGAAATGGGCTGAAATAGTCAGTCTTATAGTCCTGAGAAGTCATGTAATCCAAACCAAAACAAGCCAACAAAACTCAGATACTGTCTGCTATGGGTAACACCAGAATAGTGCCTTCTCATTCATTTAGGCTCCAGCTAAACACAACAAAATAAGCATAGCCATTCAAATTTCACAACCTCTGACTGTCAAACCAGGATATTAATTTTATATAAATCAGAAATTTTATTGTTATTATCTAATTTTAAATAATAGCAAATTTAGTTACATAAAAATATTTAAATAAAAGTATTTAGCTTTATATAAATCAGAAATTAATTTTAATTTCTGAATGTGAGCCCTCATTTTGCTGATGGTAGTGAATTTCATCTTGCCAAGTTTAAATAAATGTCCAAGCACTGTGTCTTCCCCATCGCCAGTGTGGTCCTCTCTCAGCTCCACCCTGCCCTTTCAGGAGGCATAAGGACCTTTGGATATTCTCTTTGCATTAAGATGGCGTATCAGGATTCCATGAGGCTAACTTCAGAGCCCTCTGGCTGTTGCCCAGTCATGTGTGACTTCTCCACCTCTGTGGGGCCAGGCTGCCTATGAAGAGCTCTAAGAAGTATGTGGTCTCCTTGGGCTGCACCATGGGCAGGGAAGTGCAAGTTACTATGCTCAAGGATCACCCAGACCTCTCTGGGTCTCTATCATCATCCCCCCAACCAGGGGCTTGGCTCTGACAGTGTGATCCTTTCTCTAAAACACTCCTGACATCAAAGTCAATTTATCTCCTCCCCTAACTCAAAAAGCAAAACCAAGGAAATGCCTCCAAAGCCGGGAAAAAGATTTGTATTTGGCAAGAAAGGCTGTCCTTACATAATTATTCATTCTTTTTAATTCTATTGCTTATGAAATCAACCTTATCTTCATTCAGGCATTTTGACTGCTGGAACTCAGATAATAATAAACAATAGTAATAATTTTTTTTTTGAAACAACAGCTTTTCTCTTCTTGGCAAGGAACTGCCAGCTTCACTGCCCATGGTCTAACCCAAGGAGCTACAGAATCCACACGACCCTTTTATGGAGCCTCCCTGATTTCAAGCTCCTGCCCTGGATACAGAGCCAGAAAGAGCAAAGAAAGGAAATTCTGTGCTTTTCAAATAAGTCAACCATCAGAGCCCAAAGGAAGTAAAAATAACTCAAGCTAGTGTCATGCAAGCACTTGTCCAACAAAAACAGAAGTGGCTCTGGCCATGAAAGGCTTTGTCTATACCACAATTGTCCCAAAGGGAAACACCAGTTAATAATGGTACCCTTCAAACGGCCATTTCTTGGTTATGTTCCCTTATTTCTGTGTTAGTTCCCTCTAACAGAAAAGTAAAGGAAAGAAAATTGAGAGGGAAGACTAGAGAAGGAGTGAGTAAGGATCAGCCCATAAGATATGGCAGCCCATAAGATAGAGATTTTTTAAAACAACACAGAGATTGTTTGAGACACACATGCATAAATAATGAATATTAAATTTAATTTTAACTTTTTCTATATTAACCAAATTACAATTTTTAACATTGATGTAATACTATTGTAGTCTACATTTAAATTTTCTTACTTGTGCTAATAATATTCTTTAGAGTCCAATTTTCCTCCAGTATCCAAAATCCAATCATCAATTACACATTGCAGTTAGTTGAATATCTTGTTAGTTTCTTTTAATCTGGGATAATTCCCAGACTTTTTGTCTTTTATGACACTGACTGTTTGAAGAATCCAGGCCAGTTGCTTTGCAGAATGTCCTTCAATTTGGGTTGATTTGGTTGGTTCTTCTTGATTAGATTCAAATTCAACATTTTTGGCAGGAATTCTATGCAGGTGGTGTTGTGTCCTCATGTGTCACACCAGAGGCCATAGTGATGATTTGTCTATTATTGATGTTAAGTTTGATCACTTAGTTATAGTGGTATCTGCCAAATTTCTCCACCATAAAAGTTCCCTTTTCCCTTTGTAATTAGTAAGTAATCTATGGGATGATACTTTGAGACTGTGAACATCCTCTTCCCCAACAATGTTTCAGCCAATGGTTTTAGAAACCATTAATAATTCTTGCCTGGATTATTACTATGTAATCAAATAATATAAAAATTAATAAAAATAATTGTAATAATATTACAATAATAATTATTTCAATCACCATGGTGGTTGAAAATGGTGCTTTTGTAATTCTATCATTTGTATTTATTAATCGGCACTCTTCTACAAAGAAAGGTTTTCCCTTCTCCCCTCCCCTTTTATTTAGTATAAATATAGATGGATAGGTTCTTTTTTAATGCAATGAGTTATTACTCATAACTGTTATTACTAATTTTGTTTCTCAGGTTATCCGAAATTTGTCCAGGGGAGCCCCTTGAAGCAAATCCTGTGTCATTTTGACACACCTTCAGTTTTAAACACCTTATGGTGGTATTTAAAATGAAAGAAAGAAATCAAGGTTGAAATCCTTAAGAAGGAAGAAGAGCCACAAAGGACAAGACAAGAGAAGGATAGTTCTGATGACAATGAAACTCTTTTTAACTAAAACAGAGCTCTTGTCTTCAGCCAGAGCTCTCTGTTGTCCACCACCGGGACTTAGATATACTCAGGAGCCACAGGGACAGGCCTGACAACAGGAAACATACATGGAAAGTCTCCTGGGAAGAACTCAAGATTTTTCACCTGATAGACTTTAAAGTATTAAGACATGCCTGGCAAATAGTCTACTTTCAGAAGGGTGAAGGGAGGTAGGACTCATCCTAAGGAAAGAGGCAGTTGAGCACAATGGATTGGTCCTTGGTTGTTAAAGGAGAATAGAAGTTATTAAAAATGAAAGAATGGGGGGTACTACAGAATCCATCTCCAGCCAGCCCTGTAGGTGCGAGAGAGGTAACTGAGAGGAATGGGAACTCTAGCTCATGGAGGTTCAAGCAACACTGCTTTGGGACCCTTCTAGCAGAAGGCAACACGCAGGGGAGACAGCTGCACTTCCCCTTGGCAACACAGCTTGTTATGGAATGAATGTTTGTGTCCCTAAAATTCATACACTGAAATCCTAATCCCCAATGTGATGGTATTAGGAGGTGGGGCCTTTGGGTGGTAAATAGGTCATATGGGTGGGGCCCTCATGAATGGGATGAATGCCCTTATAAAAGGGATCCAGAGAGTTGTCCCTCTCGTCCTCGCTCTCACTCTTGCTCTCTTCCTCCCATGTGAAGACCCAAAGAGAAGTGAGCAGCCTGCAACCCAGGAGAGGGCCTGGCCTTGCCAGAACCTGGCCATGCTGCACCCTGACCTCAGACTTCTAGACCTCCGAGCTGTGAGAAATACGCTTCTGTTGTTTATAAACCATCTACTCTATGGTAATTAGTTATAGCAGCCCTAATGAGCTAAGACACAACCCCATATAGCTTTGGTTTCCAGGGAAGCCACAGCAGAATCCAGTTTGGCTGGCAGATCACTTGCACCTGGTGGAACAGTGCAGACACTACCAGAGAGGGCATCTTCATGAGAACCTTGGGACTGACCCACAGAAATATTCGAAACAGAAAAGAAGATGGACTATTTAGATAACTCTACATGAACAGCCTAGGCCGATTAATTTAGGCTACAAAATAAATAGTCCTTTGCCTGGGAAGTAGACATGGAAGTTATAATTATCCCTGAAACAAAGGCTCAGTGGGGTCCTCCTGTGTCTCAAGGCCAACTAGCTAGTAAGTAGTACTCACAGGACCTGAACCCCTAGCCCAACATCCTCTCCACCTAGCAGAAAGGAAATGAAGGCAGATGTGGAATTCCAGAAGGATGGAAAGAGAAGTCAACATTGCCACAGTAAGAAAAGTGTGGATGAGAATGATGTAGAAAGAGTCAGAATGGTCTGCATATGAGAGCCAAGAAGGTCACCTCAGGAACCCCCAGACTGAGGAAGAGATTCCATGGAAGCCAAAGGTACCCCAGGGCAGCACCATTAAGGGACAGGAGAGATCGGGAACATGCCCTACTGGCTCTGCCTCAGATGACCAACAAACACGGTCCATAGTCAAATGGAATGGGGAGAATAAAGGAAAAACTGCACCTCAACGAAAGCAGGAATGATCACAGGCAGAATCACAGGGGGGAAAGAAGGCAAGAAGCAGGAACAATGAAACAAAAGTCGATGTTAGGCTTTTGTTGGGCAATACCCACTATTCATAAGTATTTGTGATAGATGAAGATACCCTCAGGGAAACACTTCAACAAAAGCACAAGATCAAACCTTGACAGGAATGGCTGCCAGTCCCTAATACAAACTTTTGCTTATTTATTTTAAATCTCTGAGCATCACTTACAAGAAAAATACACTTTCCTTCCAAAACTAAGTTTGCTTATATGCATTGTCTATTGCCTCCCCCTAGTGATTGGATATGTGAAATGCCATAAGAATCTATTGGCAAAGCTGGAGAAATTAAGTGACCGCGATGATGGTGATGACAATGACGATGATGATGATAATGATGCCTCTTTATACTTGAACAGTATTGCATGCTCCTCAAAGTGCTTTCACATAGGCAATTTCATGTATCTGGATAACTACTTTGTAAACTAGACAATATGGATTCCACTTCCAAATCATCTCACACTGACATTGCTTTGGAGCCTGTTAATCAAAATCCGAGACAGAAAACTACCTAGGGATTTGGAGTCAGACCTACATATGAAGCCTGGTGCCACCATGCACCCCTTTGTGATTTCAAGCCAGTGGCTTAAACCATGAGCCTCCATTTCCATATGTGTAAAATGGGTTGGGACTGCATATATCATAGAGATACAACAACCACTGAATGAATCATTCAGTACTGGTTTGAGCACTGTGCCTGGTGTGAGGTAAGACCTTTTAAAATGTCATGGTGGTTGTTGTTGTTGTTGCTGCTGCTGCTGCTGCTTGTTAATGGCATCTTTTAGGAGTGGCCTTTCACTTCCTCAGGACCACATTTATGATTTCTGAGCCTGCTGGGAGACAATTCTTCCTTGTATCTAACTGAAAAACATGTACTTTACTTAAATCTACTTTCAACCAGATGCAGGAGTTTGTGCCTGTAATTCCAGTGCTTTGAGAGGCTGAGGCAGGAGGATCGCTTAAGGCCAGGAGTTCAAGTCTGCAGTGAATCATGATCACACCACTGCACTACAGCCTGGGTGACAGAGCAAGACCCTGTCTCAGGAAAAAAAAAAAAAAAAAAAAAACCTACTTTCTCTTTCTCAATTTTCCTTATTTTCCAGTTATTTTTCCCTCCTTGGCCTGGCTTATGACCTGTCTTAGGGTTCATTTCTAAAGTAGAAGAACCTTGGCATGACAAGAAGTGCAAAACTGCAGGATGTCCTTTACAGATGCTCCTTCAGATCCTATAAAGTCTGCCTGTCCAGCCTAGGAATGCTGAGAGCCAAGTGCAACCAGAAGAGCACATTAGACCAGGCATTGCTCAGAACAATTCTCTTCCTCAAAGACTTTATCCCCTGGTGGTTAAAGAGGAACTAGTGGTCATAAGAAAGTGTGGAAAATCAGATAGGGAGCTTTCTAAGACTCTAAATCTGGCTTATTATCAGTGAGCAAGCTTATGAAGCACACATGCACCCAAGTGTGCACGCACACACACACACAGAGGTTCACAGCAATTATGGGCTTATGAGATCTGCTTGGGGATAGTGAAAAGTAATTCCTGAAGTCAGCTACCAAAAATAGCTCCAGCACCTGGGCTTAGCAGATGTCAGGATGAAGAGCAAACAGCTTATTCTTGAGCAAACACTTTTGACACAACCACAAGTCACCCAGGCAGCCCTCACTGCAGGTGCTGGCCTGTCTCCACTTCATGGAGGAGTCAAGAGTCTGCCACATCCCATTAGGCCTTATGAAATAATAAGTAGGAGAGAAAGTAAAATGGCATTCAGGAACTACAGAAACTTCTTTATCCTGATGCTTCCTTCCTACTGCTGAAGAAAACACCATCCTTGCCACCTCCAAGTGGCAGAAGTCTATAATTCTTTTTCCTGCATACTAGGAAGGTCTTTCTCAAAAGTCATGCCCTGGGATGTGAGATACCAGCCCACACAGTCAAGCCCGTGCGTGCCTCTCTGCAGTGAGCTTGGAGAGCTCATACTCCAGTCCCTAAAGTGCACACAGCAGACTCCATCCAAGTCTCAGTTTCTTCAAAGCTTCCAGCCTTCCCTGTGAGCCCACACCAAGGGCGGACAAAACTGTAACAAACCAGGGACCTGCCATGCTGACCCCACCTCAGGAGCCAGGGACACTTGGGAACCAGAGGCCTAATTCACTGTGCTTAGCATTGTATTTGCACCACCATATTTGCACTCAACAATGTCTGATTGAAGGATTCTACTCATGCACATTGAAAAAAACGATGTCTCCAAGTCTTAGGTGATGGTGGGTGAAGTGTACAGGACCAAGAAGATACAGCTCTTGCTCTGGGAGATGAACATTCATTGAGTACCGTCTACGTGCCAGGCAGTGTAAGATGCTTGACCCACATTTATCCTATAGTCCTCACAATGATCTATGAGAAGGTGTTAGAATCTTTGCTGGACAGGTACAAAGATGGGGGCTGTAAAAGTTTAGGTCACTCACTGATGGCTACACAGCTTGAGGAACAGAACAAGAATTTGGAACCAAAGGCTGTCTACTTAAAGGTGGTTTGATTACAATGCTGACATCCTAAGCAGCAGCAAATGTTACTGTGAGTGGGAACTGTCACCTGAAAAGATGGCTCACCTGGCTGGGAAAAGCTTGGCTAAGGCAGCATTTAATAGGCAAGCTGTGCACCTCCTCAGTCCAGTCTGGACACCCAAATCTTGACTGCAGTTGTCAGTTCAGGGCTACCTTATTCAAGAACTGAAGAGGGTTCTTTAACTTTGTGAAGCCAGCACAAAGAACCAGATAACAATGACCACATTCACTCTAGGGAATGAGGTTAAGAGCATAGAGGTTCTAGTGTCAGATTACCTGGGTGACGCCTTGATTAAGCCACTTAGTAGCTGTATGATCTTGGGCAAGTCAATGAATCTCTTTGGGTCTCAGTTTTCTCATCTGTACGATGGGATAATCATGGAATCTACTTCATTTAGTGGAAGATTTAATGAGATGATATCCTGAAAGTACTTAGCACAGCAGCTGAAACATTGCAATTATTCAATTCATGCTCACCACTGTTATTACTATATTACTATCATTACAGTTATCGATCATAATTATATACAATAAAAGATAAATAATCTGTACTGGGGTGGACTCATATTAATTTCCAAATTCTCCTTGCTGGAATTGAACAACTTTAGCCAGATATGGCTAAAGGAAATGTCTTTCTTTTCTTTGGTTTTGCATTTTCTGCAGATTCTGTTCCATGCAACGCGTGCCCTTTCCCCATCTGTCTTCATCCTGGGGCCAGGAGGGAGGCAGAGCTTCCAGACTGGTCATCAAACACCAGTGTGGTCAACAGAGCATTCACAGGGGCTGTGATAGAAGTCTGCTGGGAGTAGTTCTGGGGCCTGAGCAAAAGATCTGTCAACTGCCCTGTTCATCAATGCCTTGCCCCCTGACTTGTTCCTTTCCTTGAACCAGGGTCCGTAACCCTAAATGCAAGGAATAACTAATATCTGCTCCAAGTCCACATATTTCTATAAAAAGTTTCCATTTTGAAGGGAAAGGCACTTTCTTGCTTTACCACCACTTGTTGGCATATACACATAAGGTACAGCAATGTATCATCAGGGTTCCCCAGAGAAATAGAACCAATAGGGTAGACAGATTCTATTATAAGAGATTTATTATAAGGAATTGGCTCATGCAATTACGGAAGCTGGTAAGTCCCAAGGTCTGCAGGGAGAGTCGGCAAGCTGGAGACCCAGGAAGAGCCAAAGTTTCCGTTCAAGTCTTGCAGGCAGGAAAAAGCAACTATCCTAGTTTGAAGGAAATCAGGCAGGAGGGTCTGACTTCCTTCAGAAAGACTGAGGGGAGGGTCAGAGTATTTGTTCTATTCAGGCCTTCAGCTGATTGAATGAGGCCCATCTACACCAGGGAAGGCAATCTGCTTTACTCAGTCTACAGATTTTGATGTTAATCTCATCCCAAAGTACCCTCACAGAAACACCCAGAATAATGTCTGACCAAATATCTGGGCACCAGGTTGACATATGAAATTAACCATGACGGCCAGGCGCAGTGGCTCACACCTGTAATCCCAGCACTTTGGGAGGCGAGTGGATCACGAGGTCAGATCGAGACCATCCTGGCCAACATGGTGAAACCCTGTCTCTACTAAAAGTACAAAAAATTAGCCGGGTGTGGTGGTGGGCGCCTGTAGTCCCAGCTACTCGGGAGGCTGAGGTAGGAGAATGGCGTGAACCTGGAAGGCGGAGCTTGCAGTGCGTGGAGATAGCACCATTGCACTCCAGCCTGGACGATTGAGCAAGACTCCGTCTCAAAAAAAAAAAAAAAAAAGTAACCATCACATGCAGTGTTAGGTTTTCCTCCCTGCATTGCAGCCATGTCTCCCGCTGGGCCCTCTATCCTCAGCCTGTGATTTAGCAATGATGGAGTGTTTATCCATCCTCGGCCTGTGATTTAGTGTTTATACTCTGCTCTTGCCAGTGGCAAGTAAACTTCCAGACTGAGTATGAGCTGAAAAACACCTCCTGTAATACAGAGAAAAAAATTCACCAAATAAAATTTCCTGCATGTCAGTGTCCTGCGGCTCGATACAGTGAGAAGGAAATAGCCACATTTTGGTAGCCAGGCCTGACTTGAATCCTAGTCCTACCTCTTCTGGGTTTGTGGATCTTGGAAATGTTGCTTAATCTATTCAATCCTCGGTTTCCTCATTCTTAAAATGGGCATAATAATAGCCCACTCTTGCAGGGAAATCGAGAGGATGAAAGTAACGTGTAAAATACTGGACCCTCTTAAGCATGTCATAAGTAGTAGCTCACTGTTCCCGTGGAAGCTCGTACATGGACCCCGACTGCAGTAGTTTGAGTGTGGTTTCTGCCCTACCATTTCCTCCTGCCTAATCATGCAGGATCCTCCACTGCCTTGAGGCTAATGGCCCTCATACTGTGCCTCTTATGATATTCTTGCTGTTGGGCTTCATTAATTGTTGCAGAAATCTGTTAGGTACAACCCTCTTGAGACTCCTACTGTGCCCCAGAATAGCTTACAATTCTTCACATTACAAATGAGCATCCTCAACACTTCTTTTCTCACCCCAAGCCTCCTGGGACATGTTTAAAACAATAATCAAAGCAGCATAACCCATTGACACAAGCCTTGAATAAAAGCAGGCTGTCCCTAATCCCATTCCTTTTGAGCTCATTAAATGACTTGCAGTCCCACTTTAAATGAAATCTTTGTTTCCAAGGAAAAGAGAGGAAGTGTTTAGCATCCTAAAGTCACTGCTACCAACCTACCTCTTCCTCTTCATTCCTCCCGAGTGCCCCTTCCTGCTCACTGTCACCCTCCTTTCTCAACAGTCTCCCCACTTTCCTGCTATCCTGCCCCAATATCGGTGATGATGATGATGGTAACTGAAAACATAGCCTGAACACTTACTCTGTGCCAGGCACCGATATGAGCAATTTATACACACTACGTCATTTACTTCCCACAACAAACCTAAGAAGTGCACATTACTGTTATCCTTGTTTTTCAGATGAGGTGACAAAGGCACCAACATGTTTGAAGAGTTTGCCCAAGATCACAGGACTACTGCATGCCCAAATCCACCACATATTAAGGATCTTCCAGCCATCCTTGAGCCCCTCTTCTCTTTCACTCTTACCCTCACCCCTACCAGGTCCTATCTCTTCTGCCTTCTCAATAACTCCTGAACCCATCCCTTTATCTCTCCTGAGATGGTCCTGCTTTTTGTAGCTTGGGCTCTCATCACCTCTTCCCTGGATTCTCACTGCTAAAATCTCTTCATTGTTCTCACTGCCACTAATGACTCCTCCCCCACATCACCCTCCACATAACCACATTCAGTCAGCCATTCACTTGTTCACTAAGTATTACTAATAAGTTTCACAAAGCATTAGTAAGCAGCTAACATTGCCAGGCATAGTAGTAGATTTGGGGTCACCAAAGTGGATAACATAGTCATCCCTGACTCCAACGAACTCACAGTATCAGGAAAGTCAGACAGGCAAAAATAACAAATACTCAATGGTAATTGAACGTAGACCTATGCAACATGTGAGATGGGAACTAAGAGGAAGGACTACCAGATTCTGCCCAGTTTGATGTAATAGGACTTATTTCGCCTACAATTCACTAGAGCAATTTAAACAAAATCAATGGTATTTGGTCTTAGGTTTTTATTTTGTTGTTGTTGTTGTTTTGTTTTGTTTTGTTTTGTTTTTACATACCCAGAAGTCTGGAGACAAGAGGTTAAAGGGGTGGGTGAGAGTTTCATTGATTTTAGGGCCAATTCTGCAATTCTTTTGGCCTTCCTTCTTGGTCACAAGATGGCTGCTGCATCACCAACCATCATGTTTATATTCAAGGCAAGAAAAGGAGAAAAGGCAAAAGGGCTGGATCAGCTCATGTGTTCTTCTTTAAAAAAAAAAAAAAACAAGAGAAATTTTGCTTTTCCAGAAGCCTCCCCTGCAGATTTACTTAGGGGTCACAGCCCAGATCTAGTTTACATGGCCACTTTTAGCTGCAAGGGAAGTTGGAAAAGTGAATATTTGGTTTTCAGCCCCTCTAGTAGAGAGGCAGTAAGGGAGAAGGAGGTTTGATGTGACATTTAGATAGCCAGACCACACATGTGCAGGAAAGTTTCAAAGCAGGGGTGATGCTTAAGCCAAATCTTGATTTCTAATTCATAACCTATATTAGTTCCTGTTCATGCTGCTGATAAAGACATACCTGAAACCAGGAACGAAAAAAAAGGTTTAATTGGACTTACGGTTCCACATAGCTGGGGAGGCCTCAGAATCATGGCAGGAGGTGAAAGGCACTCCTTACCTGGTGGCAGAAAGAGAAAATGAGCAAGAAGTAAAAGTGGAAACCCCTGATAAACCCATCAGATCTCATGAGATTTATTCACTATCATAAGAATAGCACAGGAAAGACCGGACCCCATGATTTAATTACCTCCCCCTGGATCCCTCCCACAACATGTGGGAATTCTGGGAGATACAATTCAACTTGAGATTGGGTGGGGACACAACCAAACCATATCATAACCCATAAATGAGTGCCATGATCAATGTGCTAGTTCTCATTCAGAAATGCTTTGACAGTGAATTCTATGTATAGAATTTTCATATTATCATTACCACGTACCTGTTCAACAATAGGAAGGCAGAACTATTTGGACAAAGATGGAAACACACGTAACGTTATTCCATTGTCCTCTCCTGTATCTCCTGCTCCATCCCCTGCTCCCTCTCTGTTCTCCAGCACCCTGCATTCCCTTCTTTGCCTGTACTGCTTCAGGCCTTAGCTTAGACATTGTGTCCTTCTAGGAGCCCTGCCCAGCCTAGGCTCAGTGTCCCTCCTGCTTGGTTTTCTGTCTTTGTCATCCCTACGGTTGCCCCGAGCTTTATGGAAGTACTACCATGTCTCTATTGTTATTTGCTGTGGTTCTAGCCCCAGAACTTCTGCTTAGTTCCTAGAAGATGTACAATAAAAACTTGTTGAATGAACAAAAATCACAAATCCTCCATAGATATACAGTAGCATCCCCATATTTTTAGGCAAGTGCCTTTCTTCCTAGCCAAAGAGCAAGCAAGAAAGCAAACAAACAAAAACCACCCTAGAAGTGAGGCCGAGACGGGACTGGCTTAATCCAGATAGGGCTCAATATCAACCAAGGTGCTACTTTCTGTTGACATCTGTACATAATCCCAAAATTGGAACCCAAATTAGAAAGAATAAGAAAGACAAACCAACAATCAGGAGATGGCGCTCAAAGGACCTAAACTGGCTTTCTGGCAACAAGAGCCAGCTCCCTGCTACAGACACGCCTCAGAACACAGGCTGGCCCCTGGCATGTGCTCACAGGGAGGGAGGGAGACGAACACTTGCTGAGGGCCCAACACGCACCAGGCCCTCCACACGCCATCCCATTTTTCTCACAACCCTCTAAGGTAGAATGGGTATGTTGTTTGTGGGAACATGCAACAAGGCTATGATGTGTTAACTAATAAGCCCCAGTGGCTAAACACAATAGATCATTTCTCACCCATGCAAAGTGTGCTGTGGGCACTGCCCTGCACAGCTTTCCTCCAGGCAGTGACTCTGGGACCTGAGCATCCTGGTGTGACTCCGCCAACTTCGAGTCCTTCATTTCCATCCTTAATGATCTCTCACCTGCAATTCCCTTGAGAGCAAGAACATGCTATTCCAACTAGTCGCTTACTTCTTCCTCAATTCGTGTCTAATGGTTTCTTTGCCTTTTGTCTGATGAGGTCTCTTCCTCCTCCAGATGGCCCTACTGGATAGATGCCAAGACAATGCCACTGGCTTTCTCTCTAACATGACTCATGTCTGCTCCATGGCAGACATCTACATACCCTTTGTTCTGAAAAATTTGGGAAATGCAGGCCATCCAGCATAGCCACCACTCCCTTATTTTGCCATCAAACAAAGTAGCCATTTCTTGACCTTTGTATTTTCCGGGATGGAGTCAGACCCCAGTCTACTCTGTTTTCCAAATGCAGAGGATGCATAACAAACTGCCAAGTTGGTCTCATGGAAGGCCCTCCTTCTTTAGATGAAGGGTTCCCCCATTCCTGACCCTTGACGGAGGTGGGACTCACAGTACAATAACAGCAACAGCAATCCCTGAAAAATTCCCTTCTCTCCTAATTTCTAACTCCCATTTATATGATCATAGATGCAGGAATTAGGAGTAGCAACACCATTTCCCCATCTTCCATTTTCAGAGTCCTGCATGTTTCAGAATCACACCCCACTTTGCAATTTCGTCTCTATACATGTGAGCTTCCACTTTGATATATTAATATACAGATTTGGAGCTCTTTGCAAAGCATGTGTGAGGGACAAGAGAGTAAAAGAATTTAATATATTGACAAAAGACATGTATATAATGAATCATAGAGAAAGAAATATATATTATTTTTAAAATTGTTTAAAGCTGTCAACAGGCTAACACCTCCATGAGGGCAAATGACAGAAACAATGGAATTTAGCAGCTAAGAAATCTGGAATGGTGAGAGATTGTATCAGAGGGTAGAATACTGGAGAACAATAGCAAGGTTCAAGCTGGGGTCTTAAGCATGAAAGAGAAGAAGGTCTTTCGAGTTGCAATAGTCTGAATAATGGCTCCCCAAGAGATAGCCACATCCTAATCCCCAGAACCTGTGAATGTGTTATGTTACAAGGCAAGGGGAAATGTGATTAAGGACTTTGAGAAGGGACAATTAGCCTGGATTACCCGATAGGCCCTAAATATAATCACAAGGGTCCTCATAAGAGGGAGGCAAGAAGCGTTTTATGTTTAATGCCATAGGTCAAGATCATGTTTATTAGTCAACCTGACTGGGCCATGGAGTACCCAGTTAACCCATTTGGTTAAACATTATTCTGGGTGTGTCTGTGAGGCTGTTTCTAGATGAGATTAACATAAGAATCTGTAGACTAAGTAAAGCAGATTGCCCTCCCCAATTCGAGCTGGCCTCACCCAATCCATTGAAGGCCTGAATAGAACAAAAGTCTCAGTAACGGAGAATTCACTCTCTGCCTGTCTTCAAGCCGGGACATCGACTTTCTCCTCCCTTCAGGCTCATACTCGGGCTGAAAATTATACCATCAGCTCTCCTGGTTCTCAGGCCTTTGTACTCAGACTGCAACTATACTGTCGGCTGTCCTGGGTCTCCAGCTTGCCAAACACAGACCGTGCGGCTTCTCAGCCTTCATAAGCATGTGAGCCTATTCCTTATATTAAATCCCTTTATACATATATGTCTTTCCTATTGCTTCTGTTTCTCTGGAGAATCCAGACCAATACAAAGGTCAAGGGGAATGTGATGTCAAAGCAAGAAGTTGGAGTGTTGTGAGGAAAGGCTGACAAACCCAGGAATGCAGGGGGCCTCCAGAAGCTAGAGAATGTCAGGGAAGAGACTCCCTGCTGGAGCTGCCAGAGGAACCAATCCTGACGACATCTTGACTTTAGCCCATGAGACTTACTTTGGCTTCCAGAACTGTAAAAGAATAAATTTTTGTTGCTTTAAGCCACTAGTTTAAGCCACTAGTGGTAATTTGCTTCATCAGTTGTGAGAAACTATACATGAGTCAATGTCTAAGAATTGTGAGCCTAGAGCGCTGGGTGAGATCCACAGTAAGTTCAAATCACCTGCGACGGCTGTGGAATTTGCACTGGAGAGGAAGCTGGAAGGTGGATGCCAGTTTCTAACCCATGGGGTAGAAGTGACCAGGGGGTGAATGGGTGACAGCAAAGGGGAGAGCAATGTTTCTAGATAGCGTGAGGCTCAGGGGAGCAGAATTTTATTTTAAAGAATAGGGGAGGGGTATCAGTTTTCCAAGGGAAAGGGTTACCAAAAGAGGAGTGGATGACCCAGGTGAAAAGAAAACAAGATGTTGGGTCAGTGGTGAGGAAGCATGAGGCAGTGTGGGGATGAGAATCTAGGGGAGGATATTTGATTGAAAAGTGGATCAGTCAAGGTCCAATCTGGAGACAAACCCCACAAAACTTGAACAGAAAAAGTTTAATATAAAGAGTTATTTATTACAACAGGAGATGACCTACACATGGAGTAAAAATAGCACTAAAGAATACAGGGTATATATATATACCCTGTATATATATATATACACACTGTATATACATATATATATATACACACACACACAAACACACACACATATGCTCTTGGCAGCCATACCATAGGAGCAATAAGCAGATAGAAAACACCAGAACCAGGAAGAGAAGGTCCTTTTCCTTCCATGTCCTTCCAACAACTTCTATTGACAAAGCTTAACAGTGTACCTGCTCCAAAGGAGAAATGTTTAAAGGACTCAGCTCCATTTTAGGGCAGACAATGAAAAGTAGGTTTGCAGCTGAGAAGCAATAAATTTATAACTGGCTCAGGGGGCCCTTAAATTTGGGGTGGTAACCAAGGATGGCAGTAATATGAGGCTGGTGAGCTTACTGGTCTTAGTTTCCAGAAAAACCCTGGTGTACAGATATCAGAGAACTGAGGATTAGAGGGTGGCCAGCTAGTGGCCAGCCGCACTTGTAGATGTGAAGGCCAGTACAGAGCAGCTGAGCCCGTAGACCCTAAGACCTGTGTAGACTGGGCCCTGGGGGGAGCCAAAGGCCAGGACTATGAATAACCCCTAAACATTTATTGCAAACTGCAAAATATTTTTTTTTCAACATTTATAATGTCTAATAAGACATCAAATTACATGTCATCTCATTCAGCTCCATCCCTCCTGGGCCTACTTAGGCCACCCTCAATCTACAACCATTTTGGGAAAGGAGATTTTTTTTTTTAAAGTTAAGGCATAGAAAGTAGCCTCAATCCCAAATCCTATCACTCATCTTATAATTCAGCAGCTGGTGAATTCCTTTCCAGGTTTCATTTGGAATGCTATAACCTTGAATCCCTCAGCCACTTCCATAAAGGCAAGTAAAATATGATCTCATCGGACACACCAAGAAGCCAGTTGAAATAATCAAATGATCTCTCAAGGAAATAAAGATATCAAGCCTTAACACTTAGGAATTTCAACTTGATTCTGCTCTGCAGTAAATGAAGTTTTTAAAGTTTGGCTCTCACTCTTCAGATCTGGCTATTGAAATTGCTGAGGGCTATGGTTGTGGGAAGTGTCAATATCACTAAAATGTGCTTATTTGCTCTATCATGATTAGGGTAATTTAAGCTTGGGACTCCAAACATTCAAACGCTTCAAATAAAAGGAAACAATATGGCTGTCATTAAAATGGTAGTAACTGAATCTGCCATTTGTTCATTTTCTGGCAGGAAGACAAATGGTCCCACATTGAAGCCTCAATTGTGCTTATTCTAATCATTTAAATCGTTGAGTTGGGTGGCTTACTTTGCCAATGGCAAAAATGCCACAGTTTGTGGAATTTTTCTCTGCAGTTACCCCTGCTTCTAAACTTTCCCTTGGGATAAGTTGCATGAGCAGGCATTTTTCCCTCCTAAGCCTATAAGTAAACTAGACTGAAACCTTGGCGCAGTAAGTTCTACTTCCAGCTGACTTTCTACATGTCATCTATAACAAGATACAACCTTGCTTTGTCTTGGTTACCTCACCTATAAAAGGCCGATGATAGTCTAGTAAAGTCTGTTATCTGGCATGGAAGGAACCTGGTGTTTGGAATTCTGCTATTATAATAGAAATAAAGACATGCAGGGTAGGGAGTAGAGACAGCAAGACATTCAGGACAGTGGCATGTACTCTGATAGGGTCTTTACTGGTTCAGAATCTTGTGCTTTTTCTTTTTCTGGAACAGAATGAAGATTTTTAAATCTTTTGCTGTGAGGTTGAACAGGCACCAAAGAACCAATCCAAACTTATCAAATTATCTGTTTAATAAGCCAATTTATTTCCTAAACAATAGAATTGTTAATGAGCAGTAATTATTCTCTCCCTGGAAGTTATCCTGGCTTAGCTTTGTGGGGCTTTGCCCTAAGCACGAGCAGATTAGTATTCAGCCAAAGACTCAAGGGAATCCCTGTTCGATTTCTGAAACTCTATAGCTCCATCCTCTTGGGTATTCTGCTCCACAAATTATAGTTGGTTTGGCTATCTCAAACTCTGACTTCTATCTCTTCAACTCCGTGAGGCTGCATGACTCTTTAACATCCCCTTCCTCACACCATATTTTGGACATGGCTCCCAGGCAGGGACTCTGGAGAGTGAAAGCTCATCTCATTTGTCCCCTTTTTCTCAGTCACCATGGTCCTGTTGTCTGTTGTCCAGTGTCTAAAAATGGTGGATTCTGTATTTTGTTCAGCTTTTTAGTTACTGGTTGTTTTTGTCATCATTTTCTACTGTTGCTTTTTTTTCCAGTCTTCTTTTTAGTAGTATGTTTTATTCCCTTTCTTTTCAGCTGTGCCCCTTTGTATAATTATTTGTTGCTTTAGGGATTACATTATGCCTCCTTATCAGTCTATTTGAAATTAATGTCATACTGCCCCACATATGCAACATTACAATAACATAATTCCATTTGTCCCAAGTCTTTTGTGCTCCTTTCTGTCATGTATTTTACATCTACATAGTTTTACTTTAAAATTTAGTTACCCTTTAAATACATTTTTTAAAAATAAAAAGATAGTCTTTATATTTTCACATATTTCGCCTTTTTGGAACTCTTCATTTCTTCCTGTGCATTCAAGTTTTCATCTGGTGTCATTACCTTTACCTCCAGCTACAGGGAACTGCGTTTAGCGTTTCTTATAGTGCTGGTGTGTGGGTGATAAATTCTCTCAGCTTTCATTTATCTGAAAATGTCTCAAGTTTATACCTTTTTATAATTCTTCTATTATCATTTTAGTGAGATCTTAGGAGGGAGAAGACAAAAATTTATTCAATATGCTTTCTTTAATGCAAAGTTGGAAGGCTGACTGTAAGGGATTCTCTATTTCACTCCTGGCCTCTCCCAGCCCTTTGCAATTCTGGAAAAGATTTTTTGGAAAACGCGAACTGGTGCCCAGAGCCCTCAGAGGCCAGGGGCCAGATAAAGGGTGTATAATGGTTACAGAGAGAGGTTTAGTATCCAGACAACCATTTTAAAAACAATAGTAACAGCTAACATACATTAAGTTTATGTTCCAGACACTAGCCTGAGTGCTTTATGAGCATTCTCTTACCTCATCCTTATAGCAGCCCTATGAGGCAGGGGGAATGAGGAACATTATTGACTTCCTGGAGTTGCTGTGAGGGTAAAATGGGGTGAGGATAAACCATTAGGGAGAAGGGTGGTAGCACATGGAAAGCTCGACATATGTTAACTATTGTTATTGTCACTGTAGCAAAAAAACACAAAGATCACAAAGAATATCAATAGGAAGGTGGATCAGCTCCAGACACAGTGGCTTGGCAGGAGACAGCTAGGGAAATGAAGTCAAAGAGTGACTTCTGAAC
The DNA here is from genome assembly GCF_028885655.2 of Pongo abelii. Taxonomy (NCBI): domain Eukaryota; kingdom Metazoa; phylum Chordata; class Mammalia; order Primates; family Hominidae; genus Pongo; species Pongo abelii. The sequence continues at coordinate 59,738,079 of NC_072000.2, read as the reverse complement.
GGGAGAGACTGATGGGCAATGCAGGGATGCTGTCCCTTGACTCCCTCCTGCCCACCACATCCCAAATTATCACTGCCTCATAATTTTCCTCTTCCGTGATTTGATGGCTGGAGTAGCCCTGCTTACTAATAGGATGATCTGTGCAAAAGACTGATACAGATTATCCTGGTGGACGTCTCTTAATGTTCAATTATAGCTTGGTATTTTGGTTTATGTTTTTAAGAACACTTATGTACAAGTCTTGTATATACATGTTGATAGCAGCTTTATTTACAATAGGCAAAAACTAGAAAAATACAAACATTCATCTATAAATGAACAAATCAATTGTAGTATATACATATGATGCCATGTACTCAGAAATAAAAGGGACTATTGATTATTATTATGCTGAGTGAAAGATGTCAGACAAAAAATAAGTACCTACTGTATGATTCTAGAAAATGCATATTACCATCGAGAGAAAGCATTATCAGGAGTTGCTTGGGGACAGGAAAGCGGGAGAGAAGACAAGTTACAAAGGTTAACAAGAAATCTTTTGTGGGTAATGTTTATATTCATTATCTTGATTGTGGTTCATATTGCAAAATTTATCCAACTGTACACATATGTGTGATTTATTCTACATCCATTATATTTTAATAAAATGGTTTAAAAACAAACCATGAGATCTCAGTTAACTCCCACTATATTGGCAAAAGAAAAATGATTTGTAGAATAATACCAAGTGCTGTGAAGTTATAGAGCAATAGAAACTCCCATATACTTTTTATGGAAATGTAAATTAAAACAATCACTATGGAAAACAGGCTTGTGGTTCCTAGTAAAATGGAACACGTACATATTCTATAAGCCAAAGTTCCATCCCTAGGTATATACCCTAGAAAAGCTCCTATCCTCAGACCCAAGAACATATGTACCAGAATATACACAGCACCATTATTCACAATAGCTCATATTCTAAAAAATGGACCCTGTTACTGTCCATTTAGAACAGATGGATAAGGACATTTTGGTGTATTCCCTCAATTAAACATTATATAGGAAGACGAAGGGGGAAGAGGAAAAAAGACAGGGGAAAGAGAAAGGGAAAAGAAGGAGGAACTCAAGCTATATGCAACCATATTTATGACTCTCATAAAATAATGTTGAGCAAAAAAGGCACATCACAGAAGACATTAATCATCCATCTTAGTAAAGGTCAAAAGCATATAAAACTAAATAATGTACTATTGGATGTGTAAACCTATACAAAAACACTACTTACAAAAAACAAAGAAATAACATACACAAATTTGGAATTGTGATTTTATCTGTGAGTGGTTGGAGTTGGATGGGATTGGGAAAGGATATCCAAGGAAACTCAAAGTAACGGTAACATTATCTCTTTTAAATAGGATAGCAGGTAACCAAGTGCTCATTGCATTCTTATTATTTATACCTCACATGTATTTTACAACTGTCATTCTCAATCAAATCAATATTAAATAAAAGTAATTTTAAGAAACAGCTATTACCAAACATTCAACTTAGGCACTGTAAAGCTCTATAAAGACTCCAAAGAATAAACTCCTACAACAATACAACTTTCTGGATAACCTTCCAACATACCAGTAGCAAAATGAAACATGGATTTAAAACACTAAGCATTGTACCTGGAAAACAGCACTCAATAAATGTTTGCAATTATTATAACTGCCATTATTTTGTTGTTGTAATTATTACTAATAATACATGCTAATCGCTTTATAGAAGCATCAGCCACAATCCAGTTAAAAATTGTAAAGTTAACTCCTAGGCCATTGTGAGAGTGAACAGAAACTGGGGCAATTATGTGTTAAGGCTACTCATGATATTAAAACCAGGTGCTCAGCACATATGCAAAAGTTCTGTATTCTCCATGCAAATGTGGGTAGGAAATGCAAGCTAGTTTATTCAAAATAGGTGTCGATACAGGCAGAAAGTTACCAGGATTAGTTGTCAGGAAAAAAACCTGTTTCATCTGACTGGACATATTTATCTGTTCTAACAGAAGACTAAGACTATAGAGACTGTTACCTAACAGAACATTAGGGCTAAGATTCCATAAAAACTTTTATACCTGGGTTCCTATATTGTCCTCATGGTATTAGGTGAATAAACCACCCTGTCCTTGTTACCAAAAGTGGGAAAAACTTACATTTGTCTCATCTTACATTATTCCAAGCAATTCCTTCTTCAAGGGGATAAAAATCACAATATTGGTCAATCGGAGAACAGAATTCATGCATATTCAGACTTTGCCAGGGTGGATAACAAAGAAATTCACTGAAGAGGAAAAAAGCTTAAATTTGACTTATTTCTGAAAAAACTATTCTCTGTGTGACATGATGAGAAAATATCAAGAAACACCAAGAGAACCACCAACTGGAGCCAAACACATGTTGCAATCTCTGTTCCTCTCCAAATTTGTAGAATTTATAGAAATGGTATAAAAATACTTAGTAAATATTTTAAAACCTTGAAAACAAGAACATTCATTTAATGAGAAACTGTGAAGAAATTGCAAAAGAAGAAAGGCAAATTGAAAACCATATGCGTGACTTTCAGTGCGTTCCCCAAACCAGCAGCATTAGCTGCTGGGAATTTGTTTGAAATGCAAATTCTTGAACCCTAACCCACACCCACTGAACCAGAAACACAGTTTGGGAACTGAGAATGTATCAATTAACAAATTTGAATTTAACAAGTATAAAACATACTTTCAATAGTTTGGAACATTTACAGATACTGACTATATAATTGGCAACAAAGGAATTGTTAAAGAAAACTCATATTATTGCATTTGAGTTAGAATTTGCTAGTCACTGATACAGTTTGGATGTTTGTCCCCTCCAAATCCATGTTGAAATGTAATCCCCAGTGGAGGTAGGGCCTAGCAGGAGGTATTCAGATCACTGGGGCAGATCCCTCATGATTTGCTTAGTTAGCATGATGAGTGAGTTCTTGCTCAGTTAGTTGACATGAAATGTGGTTGTTTAAAAGTGCGCAGTCCCTTCCCCTTCTCTCTTGCTCCTGCTTGCCATGCAATACTCCGGCTCCCCCTTTGCTTTCTGCCATGATTATAGGCTTCCTGAAGTCTCATCAGAAGCAGATGCCAGCACCCTGATTTCTGTACAGCCTGCAGAACCACGAGCCAATTAAGCTTTTCCTTATACATTACCCTGCCATGGGTATTTCTTTATAGCAATGCAAGAAATGACTAACACGGTCACATTTTTATTTTATTTACATAGCTAGCAAGGAGAAAAACTAGATGCAGAGGTTTGATAAGCCTGCACAATTTAGGTGGCAATGGAACTTACCAACACAATTCATCAACATAAGTAAGCAAATTTCCATTTCCTGTAACTATAGTCTGTGGATTAACTCAACAATAACATATTTTATATATTTTGAAATCAATACTGCATTTACTAAATAGGAACTTTGTATTTGGCACTGGATGAAATCCCAAGAACTCTGTATTGAATAGCTCAGGAAGAACCTGCTATTGACTCATAAACTCATAACTGCTAGATTCTTCATAGCAAAAGCAAGAGACAATGCAGAAATGCAAATGTAAATAAGACCTTTCCCCACCTGTTTGACTGTTTCCTGTTTTCTGAGATCACTGGAAAATAAATATTCCCCAACTCCCTCTTATTTTTTAACTGAAGAGGGTAACAACCAGTCTGGTATAGTAACTTGGAAACTCAAACTTTCAGATAATGAAATCATTTCCTGCCAAAGCTTCATATTCTTGTTGACACATTCTTATTCTAAACCAAGACTAAATAAATTTCTTTTTTGGTTTATAATTTCTTTCTGAAGTTTCCACAAATTCAGGAAATTGGTGTCATATAGGTCATATTCACTGACAAAAATGCAATATTAGAAAAGGATCCTTTAAAAATCTATGCATGTGACAAATATATAACACACTCCAAAAAAAAAAAAAAAGCTTAAAGAAAGCCCAGCTGAAGGTGGGAATGTATAAATTGTGGCATATTCATAGTTCAAAATGAATAAATTTTAAAGTTAATATTGAATGAATAAAGCAAATGGCAGAACGATTTGTATAAATTTTGAAAACATGCAAAATAATATTACATTAGTTATGGATACCTACCTATGGTATTGATAACAACATGAAATTAAATGATAAATTTCAGCTTCAGTGCAGTGGCTACCTCTGAAAATGGAGGGAAATTGGATGGGGGTTATACAAGATGTTTCAACTGTAGCTAATGTTTTCTTTTATTTAAAAAATTCAAGCGAACAGAAGGTGGAGGAACACAGACTTTTTCTCTTATTTTCTATGCTTTTCTGTATGTTTGAAATATTCACAATTTAAAAAAATTAAAAACTGGAAGACAACAAAATCCCTGTGTATCAAAATCCGAGATGCAGGTAAAGAAGTCCAGAGGAAAATGTATAGCCTAAATTATTAGAAAACAGGAACTGAAAATAAATGAATTAAAATTTACAGGTAAGTTGGAAAAGAAAACAAAAAGAGTAAAAAGAATAAAAACATAAATGAATTGAATATAAAACAAAATACATAAAAAATACTAAGTTGTCCAATATAATTTAAAACTGTTGGAAAAATAAACCAACATGCCAGACCAGTGACTTGTTTTTGATCTCAGAACTGCTTTAGACTTAAAATCTAATTTCTATCAATATTCAATGTACTAGAAATTAAAACCAAGAAAACTGGAAGTTTACTAATTTAAAATAACAATATAATGAACATATTTTCATGAACTATAACTTCATTTTCCAAAACTCAAAAGATATAATGAGAAGAGTGGCATGACTTTACATATTTGCAGATCTTTTTTGTAGAGAAGGGGTCTCCCTATGTTGCCTAGGCTGCTCTTGAACTCCCGGCCTCCTCAAGGGATCCTCCCACTCCGGCCTTCCATAGTGCTGTAATGAGTCATGAGCCACTGCACCCGGCCTTGTAAAGCTCTTTAATTCCTGGCCTAATAGAAGGCAACTGCTTCCGAATTCAATCTGTTGTGATATGTTGTTTTGGTTGAAGTGTATGAAAAAAATCTGGCCTCACACAGACATATCCTTGGAAAAAAGGCAGCTATTTCAGACAACTGTGGATGTTCTTTAATGCTACAGCCAAACTCAAGTGGTAATTTATTAAAGATTAACCACAATATGGAGTCTGAAATGATATCAATGAACTTTTTGCACTGTTACATTAAAGTCCATTGGTTTGTCGTGCCCTTTTTTTTTTTTTTGAGATGGAGTTTCTCTCTTGTTGCCTAGGCTGGAGTGCAGTGGCACAATCTCAGCTCACTGCAACCTCTGCCTCCCTAGTTCAAGTGATTCTCTCACCTCAGCCTCCCGAGTAGCTGGGATTACAGGTGCCCACCACCACGCCCAGCCCTGTCTTGCTTTTTGAAGGGATCTTTCACCCATGCATGACTTTGTAACACTGTGCATTGATAATTTGGAAAATACTGGTTCACTGAGTTATACAGATCTTCCAAATGTTGACACACTTTATTACACATATCACAAAATCACATTCATTACCATCACTACTGATCTCATCAGAAGACATTCTTAGGTGACTTTGATATTGTAGTAGGACTTTTACTGGGGTGAGTAGTGGTGTAAATACAGTAACAAACAAACAATTGGGAGCCACTGCTTTAACACTTGCTGAGGTACCATTCAGCGCAGATGTCAATATGGTGAAAAAGGCAAATAACATCTTATTATGAAAATTAAGTTTGACCTTGCAAACTCCTAGAAAGGGTCTTGGAGATTCCCAGTGGTCTGCAAACCATACTTTTGAGAACCACAAAGGTAGGCAATCCTTTGCAAAGTAGAATCAAGACAAAATGAGAGAAGGCACCTTAACAACAGGAACAAATGGAGGGAAAAAAATGAGTAAATTTAAAAATTATCAGACTATGTATAGTCTAATTTAAAAATTACTCTAGTAATTTATATAATTACACTCACATTTATAAATGCATACATATATAAAAAAAATTTTAATGAGTATAAATAAGGCAATCAAGCCAGACAGCTTAGGTTGGAGGTTGGAAACCTGGTTCCTCTACTTAGTAGCTGTGAGACCTTGGATAATTTAATTATCCTCCCTGTGCCTCAGTTTCCTTATCTATAAAATGAAGATGATGAAAGCACAACCCTGGTCAGTTAAATTCTACGGAAGATTAAATGAACTAACGTAGCTGCTTAAAAAACATCTGGCATGTGACAGGTTGTACAAGTGGTATGTTGGCTGCCTTGTAGAACTCTGCCAACAAATATGAAATGGCCAGATTTCCTAGGAAAATAAAAATGACAGAAACGTAGTCAAGAAAAAAAATCTACCACCCAGGTTGCAGAACAGCCTAAGAAGTTAGTGTCCTTTCCCAACCATAGTCTCCAACTATGCTTTGCGGAGTCTCCCTCTTCTGCACATCCTAAGTAGACCCAAAAGCTGCTCTGTAACTCCGGTTAATACAAGTCCAGTCCAACCCAGTTTAATAACCCATCTCCCATCTGCCCCCTGGCTTTAATAATGTCAACAAGGAATTGTCTTCTCTTTCATTTTTCCTTTGCCCTCCCTTTTCTGGGGACCCAAATGAATGAGATCAAGGGACAAACATGTCTTAACCGCGGGTGTAACTGCAGCCTCCTTCTGGTGGTAACTGCTTCTCCCTACATCTCATCCTGGGCAGATTCCACAAGTGGCAGGTGCCCACATGCAGTCTCTGTCCCGGGATGCAAGACACATGAAAAATCTAGCTCTAACTCTGTGAGCAATACAGCTATTGCCCACAGCTATACGCCACATAGCCTCCTGCAGCTAGAGTGAAACACATGCAAGGCAGCTCAAGCCTGGATGCTTTACACAATATCACTACCTCCAGGAAACGAATTAGTTTTCCTACCCCACACCCAAGGGTATGGCCGGCTTCACAGGCATCCCCACTCCTCCCTTCCATGTCTCTCTCTTCTCTTTTTGGGGATCAAGAAGTCTGCCCCTGACTATTCTTTATGCTCTTCCTGTAAGCTTTCTTCAATGTGTCATTTTCTTAGGGCTTTCTGCCTCAGTTGACTGTGATAGTGGCAAGGAGAGCCATTGAGTTTGATGACACAGAATTCCTTCTCTTTTGATGCTCCCTTCCTCTCCTGGAGATAGGTTTGTAATACACTGGGAGGAGGCGGACAGTCGGGGATTGAGGCAAGGAGGCTACTTTGGCCTTTAATCACTCAGTGCAACTAAGGAGCTGGGAATCTTTAACTGTAAGGGGAATGAACGTAGAGCAGAGAATTATCTTCGCTTATCTGAACAATCACTGAGAGTGTGATAACATTTTCCTATGTGATTCTGTAGTGAGAAAGGACAGATTGATGCAAGTATCAGGGACACAACTTTTAATAATGTCATACAAGAACCATTAACAATTACAGCTGTCAAGTTAGAAAAGGCAATGTTGTGAACTTCCTGCTACTTCAGAGGCAAAAGATGAATGACTGTAAGGTTGGGATGTTGAGGGAAGGGATACAAACTGACAGGAGACTGGACTGTGTCCCCAGAGTCCTTTGAAATTTATTTTTTTAAATTCAAACATACAGAAAGGTTGAAAAAAATAATAGAATTACACAATTCTTCTGAGGAACTTAGCTCTGAAGAGAGGAAGAGTAGCAAGAAGACACTGTAACTTGGAAGGCAGAATTTGTTTGTTACAGGTGGCAGCAACAGGAGCACCTTTAGGCAATGGGAAAGGACAAAGGAAAGAGGCTGATGATGTAGTATCTGGCCTTCAGATCAATTTCCTAATGATTTGCTGAAAGCAGCAAAGGTAGCAAAAGGTAGCTTGAATCCCCACACCAGTCCTCACTGACCATAAGAAGTCACTTCAGTTGATTTCTATATGCCTTAGAAATACTACATGTGCAGTGAAGTGAAAAGGTTAGGAAGCACCACTTGAGATAATCTTCAACCTCCAAAAATGAATTTTATCCATTCATTCAAATAGTCGAGCACAATGACGTATCAGGCACTGTCTCAGGCTACAGATACAGCAAAGAACCAAAGAGATGTTTCTTGTCCTTGTGGAGCTTACTTACTGGTGGGAACAAGGGGAGTAGAAATCAAGTATGACAGACAATAAGGCAGAATAGGGAGGGCAGAAGGATAGCAGATAGTCAGGAAAGACTTAATGAGAAGGGTGACATTTAAGCAGATTTCAACACAGTGAAGGAGCAAGCCAAAGCTGACACACCAGAGGAGAGTTCCAAGCCCAGAGAAGAGAAAATGCAGAGGCCCCATGACAGAAGCATGACCGTTATGTGCACCAAAATAACAAGATGACCACAGTGCAGCCTAATGGGTACTTCAGTACTCAATGGCACAAGATATTTCTCAGTGGTTATTCAGCATCTGAAGTGTTTTTAACCAATTATTAAAAAAAACTTTCATCGGCCGGGCACAGTGGTTCACACCGGTAATCCCAGCACTTTGGGAGGCCAAGATGGGTGGATCACTTGAGGTCAGCAGTTCAAGACCAGCCTGGCCAACAAGGTGAAAACCTTTTTCCACTAAAAATACAAAAATTAGCCAGGCATGGTGGCTGGTGCCTGTAATCCCAGCTACATGAGAATCGCTTGAACCCAGGAGACGGAGGTTGCAGTAAGCCCAGATCGTGCCACTGCACTCCTGCGTGGACAACAGAGTGAGACTCTGTATCAAAAAACAGTAACAACAATAACAACAACAACAAAAAAGATGACACATGTAAACGGTGTAACAGTGCCTGAGAAAGAAAACTAAAAGTTAATTATTACTTCAAAAAAATAATAGTAATGGTAAAAATAGAGCTCCTCTACCTGAAGTGTGGGTGTTAAGTCTGAAATTCTAAACGCTTGCTCTGTCCTTTCTGAAACCCCAGCACTCCTGGGGCACTTTATATTGGACCAAACCGAAGAGGACCCAGAGCACCAGTTAGAAAGGTTATAGAAGCTACATAAACCTATCTTGTTGAATGGTTGCCAATTAATAGCTGTATTCTAAATTACAATGATCTGTACTACTAATGAAATCTGTTAAAGCTCAATAAAAATTAGAACAAGTCAAGTTTGAATAATAAGCATCCTTTTATTTGCTGACGCCATTACAAAAACCGATTACATTAGCAACAAAAAAGTGTTTTCTTGAGTTGAAGTCAGAGGCAGTTACTTCCCAAAATGTTAAGTAAAACAGTGTTCAACATCAGTATTAAAATGTTAAATTTTACATTGTCTTTACCACTTTGATCTTCTGAACAATTTTATTGAGCAAAATAAGATAAAAGATTACATGTTTATCTTCAGGAATGTAAAGGTCTAATTATTCAAACAGTTTTTATTATAAAACTAAACTCTGAAGGTGTCTACAGAGTTGGCTTTTTTTTTTCTTTCTTTAAATCAGTAGTCTAACAAGGATTAGAAAAGACAAAACTCTGTTCAGTGTTTCTGACAAAGTAGAAAGGGTGAAAACATAAATAAGGCTTTAATTTGGCAAAATATAATACAATGCCTTTTTTATCCTCAAATGAACAGTTTCCCAATTACTTCACTCTGTAAAAGATCAGAAAGAATGAATTTCACTTTAAAACAAAGCAACAGAAGGCAATCAGAAGACATTTGTCAAACACCAAAAGTACATCTTCCATTTGATCTAGCATGGCCCTTTCAAATAGACTCAAAGTAATTCACACTAATGGTAATCAAAATGAGAAAAATCTCAGGATTCAAAGGAAACAAGCTTTTAGGTAGATATTTTTGAATGTGAGCCAAATTCTGTTAGAAAACATTTAAGACAACAACACTGGTAATCCATTTTTATTAAGTCCTACTCAAGAGAATGTAAAGCTAAAGTGAGTGAGTAGCAATGAAAAGAGGTTGAATACAACCTTACCCCAGTGAACAAATAATTTAAAAGAGCAGAAATAGATTTTTTTTTTTTTTAGCTCATATGAAGTTTTCTAAGTCACATAAGATGACTACAGAAATTAAACTTCAAAAGCCATTAGAGAGACTAAGAGGACTTAACCAAACACAACATGTTAAATTTTGCCTTGGATTCTGGTTTGGGGAAAATAGTTAAAAAGCTACTTTGGGTACGATTGACAAAATGTGAACAAAGGTTTAATATCAGATACTACATAACTACTATTTTGTCTTTTTGGATGTAATAATGGTACCACTGATTGGTAAAACAATGTCTTGTTTTCGGAGATGCGTGCTAAAGTACTTAGAGATAAAATGTCATAACGACTAAAAGTTACTTTCAATTAGTTTAACAACAACAAAATATGTAGACATATAGAAAGAGATGAAGCAGGTGGAGGGTTTATGGGTGTTGTACTATTCTTTCAACTTTATGTGTGAAGTTTTTCAAAATAAAAAGTTTAGAGGAAAGAAGCAATTGGAAAATTAAAAAGCAAAGTTATCACTGGCTATTAACAGTTGATTGGAAAGTCTAAAAAGATCACTAGTACATTAAACTCTAAAGTGCTATGTAAACATATTACAGAAAATGAAAACCTGATCCATACGATAGCCAAGGTTCAGTGTAGAAATAAGATAAGTTTTTCTCCAGAGCATTAACTCTTGTACTTCAGGAGCACTACAAAAGGACTTTTTCTTCCAGAAACACTTAAGAATCTATTTGTTAAAGGGGGTACAGAGAGCACACACAGAGCTTCACCTCCATTTCATCTGGATAATACTGTAAGCCTCTCCAATACACTACTGACAAACCAAATACCAACTTTAGGAAAAAGTCAGAATTCACTGACAAAATTTCTAAGAGGCTGGCAAAAAAAATAAACAAATAAAAAGACAAAATGAGGAGAAAAGAAAACAGTGACAAAAGGGATCAGTGAACACAGTGCCTGAATTAGGGAGAAGAAAAGCAATGATTAAGAACACAAGCCCTGTACCCAAACTACCTTGATTTAAACCCCAGCTCGCCCATTTATTAGCCGTATGACCTTGGACAAGTTATAGAATCTCTTTGGGTCTTTTGTAACATGGGAATAATAATACCTACCTACCTAACGCACAGGGTGGTTGTGAAGATTAAAAGAGCTGCCACATGTTGGAAGCATGCTTATGCTTACAGGCATACTCATGAAGTATCAGCTATTTAAATTATCATCCTCCCTCAACAGGATTCTACAAACTGGTTCCAAGATAAGGTAACCTGGGATAATAAAGTTTTCTGATTTGGTTAGAAATACACCTAGAAAACTTAGAAACCAGGCAAATGTGAAACATAAAGAGTAGATATCTGGGAACAAAAAAGTATATTATAAAATGCCAATACTGTCAATTCATATAAAAGGCATCTTAATCAATCTCCCACTCCCCTCAAATGGAAAGAGGAGGATGGTACCCTTTTCTTTTTTTGATGGGGGGGAGGAAAAATAGGTAATGGGAAAAAAAATTTCCAAAAGAAAAGTTTTCACAAATTAAAGATATCAGTTAAATACACCTCCCCTACAGTTCTAAGAAACGCTAAATACTATGTATCAGGATTTAGAAAAACTACATCACTGCATATTATCTCTTGCATATTTGTTTTTAAAAACAACTCTCCCTTTACTATGTGCAGCATTATCATAAACAATTCATAAGTACTTGTGTATATTTTTAAAGGTTTCTTGACATTAGATATATTAACCTATTACCTACATTCTAATGATTAAGAAATGTGTTATTTTCAATTTAATCATCTCGTGTCAGTTTAAATAGAGTATACGGGAGGGAGAATACATGTAGCAAAAATGATAGCTAAGGATAAAAACCTGAGGGTAACACAAACATTTAACGGGTATAAAGAAGAGCTATGGGAACCAAAACATAAGCACATAAGGAAGAATTATCAACGTCAATGCCAGGCAGAGCCTAAGGAATGAAGAAGTTCGAGAGGGTCTGGTGGGCCTCTATTTTCATAACAATCTAGCCTATCATTCATGATATAATACTGTCAACCACCCACTTGCCAAACTTGGACTTATGTTTATCAGCTGACAAAAGAATGTTGTGCTATCACTTAGGGGAGCTGTCTGCCAACTGCGTTGTGAGGGTATACAGACATATTTTAATAAATTACTATAATTCTGTAAATCAAAAAGAAAAAGTGTTATTATCAATGATTCATATGTCTCAAATGTAATACAATTAAAACAAATGTGGCAACGGACAAGCCAAAAATAGTTCACAAGACTTAAAATGAGCAGACTATGTATTTAGGAAGAAAAGAAAAATATTAAAGAACATCTATGAGATGCTAAAGAGAGAATATTGCTTAGGTCTAAAGGCAAGGGGTAATAGGCAATCTTTTAATTGTTTAAGCTCTCTAGAAATGAAACCCTTCCCTTATAACGCAAAGGTCTAACATCAGCATTTTTGACATATTTCATAAGTACTTTCAGTATCTCATCACATGCAAAAGAAGGGCCTATATTGGATCTAGCAATTAGGGATCATTAATGATTTTTGCAAAAATGATTTCATTGAAATAGCAGGAAGAAAAGCCATTCTAGAGTGTATAAAGTAATCAATAACAATAAATAAGTAGATAGAGAGTATTTTCTTAAGAATACTAAATAGTAAAAAAGTAAAAAATAACGGTGGTAACCTGAAGGAAGTACAAGGTTAAAATAAGCCATCTGAGCATGTTTTCAAGACTGAACAGAGGGAGCCAGTGGAAAGAATAAGGCTGAAGTCCTGGGAAGGAGCGATGGAAGAGTTTCCCTAGGAAGCAAGGTTACTTCCTAATTTGGAAAAGCGAGCAAATTGGCAGAATTTTTACACTGGGAAACTGGAGAAGTCAGCTTACCAAGGATAAAAGATTTGGGATGAGGCTTAATTACTTTTGTTGATATGCTGAAGAATGAGCTGGGCTTATCATATAGAAAGTCATGTTAGAGATAACTGACCTGAATTAGCATTTTGAAGGAGAGCATGTGTCAAGGTAGGCCAGAGGATGATCACTCTAAAGTGAGACAAAATGCTCCTGTAACATCAAAATGGAAGTCCATCCCAACTTTTCCAGAATACCTAAGCTCTCCCTGAGGCCTTGTATAGCCCAACACAGTATTATCAGGGGTTCTGAAAGGGATAATTCAGTGATGAGTTGCCCCTCAGGGTCTCCAGGATATCATGATTGTTTTAGAGAAAATATCTTCAAAAGAAGAATATCTGAAGTATTCAGTGCATATCTGAATACTCTAATTACACTCTAGGCAGTGTGACTTAAGTTATTCATAAAACAGGTAAAATCCAGGTAGCAACAGAAAAAACAAAACAAAAAAAAAAAAAACCTACAACCAGAAAAACAAAAACTGCATTCACCGCTGGAATACAAGTCATTTTAAAATGCTACCAAATCTGAGCCTTCCAAGGTAATATAGACAATAAAAGCTCATAACATGACTTGGTTAATTATGGGTTTAGCTATCCTCAAGTAAAAATCTCACTTCAGGAGCTAATGAATGAATTTCTTAGATTACCTAACAAAAGCAAACTTGAATAAAAACCAGCTTTCAATTTTATGACACTGTGATGACTTTACTTTCAGTTCAGCAATCTTACCTCAGTTAAAATGTTATGGTCATTTTATTTTGGGAGGGAGGAAAGGAGGAAGGAAGGGAAGGGGGAGAAAAGGTCACAGATACTTACTCTAAACTAAGAACAGAATAAACTAACGAAGCAGTTGCAGGTATTGAGGCAACACACAAAAACCCAGGCAGCCAAGTTACAAGAGAATCTGTTTGATACAAAGGTCAAAGGAGGCAAAGATAACCCCTCCAAGCTACAAGACCTTCAAAATATGCACAAAATAGAACTAAAGCTCCAAGAAAGCTTAAGGCTGTCATCTGAAGTTCTGAGAGAGATAAAGAAGGAATATTTCCTCTAGTGAAGTGAGCTTCCTTTATTTATGTAAATACACATTACACATACACCTAACGTCAATTACCCATAGACAGCAATATTTCAGTTGTCCTTACCTAACACCTGGTAGTGCTCTTTCTCTTTTGTGAGCTGTTGGTTTACTGCCTGAAGCAACTGCTGTAACTGTGTTACAGTCTGATTTAGACTTACAGACATTGTCTCCTTCTCAGAAGACTCCTAAAAAGAAGATGGAAGTGATGATAAACTCCATACACAAGGAAAAGAAATGTACAACCAAACAACAGAAAATGTTATATTGCTGATTTAAACACAAACATTAAAAAATCTGAACAATGACATGAAAATCAACAATAACAAAAACCACATAGAGAAATACTGTTTGCTAACTAGTGGTGCAAACTAGTTGGCACCAAAGAAAACTATGTTATAAATGTTGTCACTTGGACACAAAAGGAAAAAAATCTAGAATCTATGAATATCAGAAATATATCCATTTTTTCTTTCAGAAAAAAAAATTTGCCCTGCAAAAGAAAGCACATTCCAAATAGTAAAAAAAGTTAATATATATTGAGCTCTTACTAAGTAAGTGCCAGGCACTGTTGTAAGTACCACCTACTATTTTAAGTGTTTTATGTATTAACTCATTTACTTCTTTCAAAAACCCCACAGGATAGGTACTATTATCATTGCCTTTTACAGATGGGGCAACTAAAGCACAAAGTGGCTAAGATCTGCCCAAATTCACATAGCTACTAAGTGGCAGAGCCAGGATTCAAACATAGGCAGTCTAGCTCCAGAGTCTATACTCTAAGCCAGCAGTACCCAACCGTTTTGGCACCAGGGACCAGTTTTGTGGAAGACAATTTTTCCACAGATGGGTGAGTGCGGGGATAGTTTCAGGATGAAACTGTTCCACCTCAGATCATCAGGCATTAGATTCTCATAAGGAGTATGCAGTTCACAATAGGGTTTGCACTCCTATGAGAATCTAATGCTGCCACTGATCTGACAGGAGGCAGAGCTCAGGCGGTAATGGTCATTAACCCACCACTCATCTCCTGCTGTGTGGCCTGGTTCCTAAAAAGCCACTGACTGGTACCTGTCCACAGTCCAGGGATTGGGGACCCCTGCTCCATACCTCTCAACACAACCCTTAAAATTAACATACCTCACTAAGCAAAAATGAGATCAAACATCAGTGAAAACACTACGTTTTAGGGACAGAATATTTTCAAGAAAGATGACTTTCAGAGATGGACCTTATACATTTTTGTTCTTCACACAGGTCACAAGGTAACTAGCTCAGAGATCTGGGGATGAAGAAAATACATACCGTTTCTGGGGAAACATCACTATTTTCAATAACAGTAGTGTCTCCAGCAGCTTTTACTATTTTTGACTGGATAAGCTCCAGTGACTGTTGAGCCTATAAGGAAAGCAATATGGTAGCTACTAAATAATACAGTTGATAAATACATAAAAAATGAATAATTTTATTCATTTTGTAGAAGGTAAAATCTCCTCTCAAAAGACAACACAGGTTTTTCCCTCCAAAATGAAAATAGCTTCACCCCCCACCAGATTATAAGAACATATGTTCACTGTTTTTAAAAGCTTAAGTAATACAGAAACTATATAAAGAAATTTAAAAACAGAAATAACCGTAGTTGATATTTCGGTTAGTATTAGTCTAGATTAAAGGTTAGTCAAATCTGGCCCAAAGCCTGTTTTTGTACAGAACACAAGCTAAGAATATTTTTTACTTTTTAAAGGGCCATGTTGCTGGGCGCAGTGGCTCACGCCTGTAATCCTAGCACTTTGGGAGGCCGAGGCGGGCGGATCACCTGAGGTTGGGAGTTCGAGACCAGCCTGACCAACATGGAGAAACCCCATTTCTACTAAAAATACAAAATCAGCTGGGTATGGTGGCACATGCCTGTAATTCTAGCTACTAGGGAGGCTGAGGAAGGAGAATCGACTGAACCTGGGAAGCGGAGGTTGCAGTGAGCCAAGATCGTGCCATTGCACTCCAGCCTGAGCAACAAGAGTGAAACTCCATCTCAAAAAAAAAAATTTCTTTCAACTCTTTAAAAGGAGAATTATTTTTTAAAATGAGATAACTTTTAAAATCTATCAGAATATCAAATATTTAAATGTTAGACAATATCTAATATTGGTGAGGTTATAGGGAAATACACGTTCTCATACCATGTTGAGAGGAGTATAAATTACTACTGTTGGGTTTCTGGGATTCCATTTTATACTATCAAAATTTAAGGCATGCGTACCTCTTGTTCTTGCAATTCCAAAAAGTGACATTTGTTTTGCTAATGATGATATATCCATAAACACTACCATAGCTCTAAAACAGCTTTGATATAAGAATATGTGAATTCTACTATTAAAAATAGACCTCAAAACAGAATTATAAATAATCTGTCAAACCAATGCAAAGAAATGCAGTCCTAAAAATCATTCATTTGCATTGAGATTAGGAAAAATATATTTGTATGAAGAAATAAATGAAGGAAAAACTTCTGAAAAAAACAGAAATTTATATCTTTGTTTTATCCAAAAGACCAAGAGAAACATACTTTGTAAATGAATACACAGCCAAATCCCAATTTTAAAAAATATATGGATGCAGCCAAATTTTAATAACTCCAACTAAATTTTACTCTGTACTTTATAAAGCAATTAATTATAGAAACGTGAGGAAATAATGAAGTGAATTAAGAATCCTGGAAAAACAAGCCGAAAAGTTTCGTTCCAAAATAGTAACTAATAACAAGCAGCTTAAATTTATAAAAGGTTAATATAATGATGCAAAACAACAAATCCAGAATTAGCAGCATAAGTTTGCTTAAGACTAAACACACAACATAGGCTCGTGATACTACATCTCTAGGACAAACAGTGCCTACCTTATGCAAATCACCAGCTACCTTCTGTCTTTCATTTTGTTCAGTTCTAAGTTTTGTGAGTGTTTCATTTAACTGTGCCTTCAACTGTAAAAATAAAGGAACACCACAATTAACTTAATTTGCATCATTCTTTGATTATGCTGATACCTCTAGGACTGAAGAATGAATGGGATTGCTAACAGTTATTATGCACAGTGGATTAGCCAATATGCTGCACCAGATGTATAGAAAGGCTAAGCAGTAGAGGTTCCCATCTGTAAAGCTAAACATAAGAAAAGCCACAGAAATGAACTACAGTTTAGAGTAGAAAACTGCAAATGCAAAAACAAAACCATCAAATTCCAGTAAAGTGCCTTTTAAAGGTATCACTATTTGTAACAGTCACTGAAATTATTCCAAATTAAAAGCCAAATAGATACTTTATCCATTAGTTTTTAAAGGCTTTCTTAATCTATACAGTTCAATTAAAGAGTCAATTATACAATATTTTTAAAAACATTGAACAGAAGACTACAAATCCAGTCAAATTAAAACTCCCAAAATACTGACCATCGTTTAAGGCTTCACTAAGGGGTAGTACAAGACCACACTGGCCTAAATTATACCATCAAGAAATGCCTTACGACACACCTATGAATAACCAATCTGTCAAAACAGAAAGTTCTGTAACTCCAGTGCGAATATATAATGCCACTTCTCTGATTTTCCAATTAAATATGAGCAAGGAAAATGAACTATATTGCTCCCAAAAAACTGTCTTCTTATTCTCATAAGGTATTTGTTTTTGCTTCCCACCCATGGGCACTTTTGAAACAGTTCTAGAGGCCCAAAGCGGGAAATACAAGGCAGTGACATTTAAAATTGGAGGGAGAATTAAAAAGGGGCGGCAGTGGGGCGGAGGGAAACTCCACTTGGAAATTTTATCTGAGGAATTCTATGTAAGTACCCAAATAAATTTTGCTCCTTTACACAACTTTGAGTTTTAATATTCTCCATCAGAGAAATGAATCTTTTGGCCCAAGAATACACAAAGAACGCACAGGCAAACAAAGCTATTTTATCATAAAAAGTAGCAGCAGTTATTCTGAGCAAACAAACATTAAAATAAAGATTCCAAACTCAAGACTAGGGAAAAAAAGTAAGTATCAACCACTCAAAATGATCTCCTGACAGAAGTAGAGGGACAAAAAATCAAAATAAAGCATTAAGCTGAGTGGAGATGTAACCATGTAACTGTTGAGTCAGCCACTAAGCACCAAAGTTAATAAGTAAAACTCTAACAACTAGTTAGAAATGATTTTTTAAAAACACAGAGTGAGGACTTATAGCCATGACATATCACAGTCCTAATCTGTGCAATGTATAGCATAGAACTAGTCTCACAATGCAGTGTGAATGAGTTCAATTAAAGTAAAACATTGGTAAATAAAACAAAGATTTAAAAATTAGAGGTGTAGGGCTCTGTGTGTGTAGGGCTGTGTGTGTATGAACATCCCTAATCTGAAAATCTGAACTCTGAAATGCTCCAAAATCCTAAACTTTTTAAGCACTGACATGACACTCAAAGGAAATGTTCACTGGAGCATTTCAGATTTCGGGTTTTCAGATAAGGGACACATACAGAGCAAGCATATAATACAAATAATCCAAAATCCCCCCCAAAATAGCTGGTTCCAAGCATTCCAGATAAAGAATATGCAACCTGTATTTCACACAGCTCTACTCTAAAAATTGATTCCCATAAATTTTTGCCATAACATAGGATACCAACCACAAATGAATGAGTTAAAGTTTTCTTGGTACATGGAGTAATGCTAACAAGAAAATTCCAAACTGGGCAGGGTGAACTTTGGGTAAAGAAAAAACTTACTTACTGTAATCTTCTGAGAGTTTATTAAGGTACTCAAAAAAAAAAAAATCTAATCCCTGTGCTGTAACAATTTTTAACTCACAAGGAAGACCTAAAAATTGTTGTTTGAAACAGAGAGCAAGACAGCCATATTTGTCTAATAGCTAAATCTGTCACAATCAGTACAGTTTTTAGAAAACTTGAGAATAGGAATACAGGGTACCATATGTTCTAAGACATTTAGCTAACTTTATCTCAAAGTCTATGCTTTTAGGATTACTATGCTCTAAATAGTATGTTGATAATAAAGACTCTTGTACGCTTTTTAATATTTGTAATATATAGAGAGACTAGGTTAAAATTAGAAACTGGATTAGATTACTGCCCTTGAATGAAGAATACGTGTCTTTGACTTTCAATATAATCTTCTCCCAGGTTAGAAAATAAAAGGCCCCATTAGCTATGATAGTCTGAGAAGAAAATCTTCGTAACTCAGCCAATCTTTCATTTCTTTATTCACAGAAAAGACTGCTGTTTGAGAAAATAGGATTTATAAAACATCGAAAATTTTGAAAAAGAGTTGGAAGCCAAACATGCCATTGTTAGGAGCTAAGAAAAGACGGATCATTTTAGGAGTCAAGAAAAGAAAGATAATCTTAGGAATCATCGGAATATGAAGATTATCTTAGACTTACAAAAAGGCCAAGCTAAAGATGTTAGCAAAGAAAAAAAAGCTTGGATGGTTTCTCCACATGTCAACAAAGTGTTTTCAGTGCCTACTTGATACCCAGTGGAGGACAAGCTTCTTACCAAATTTAGCTCTTCATTCTGTCTTACTGCTTCAGAATATGAATCATCAAGTTTTTTCTGCAATTCAGTCAACAGATCTTTCAGCTGCAATGAAGTTTAGAGTTTAAGATTGATCTCCTTATGATAGCCCATGTTTTGTATGCTACTCGGAAGCTCTGCCACAAACAACTTATACTGAAATATCACTGTTATAAACTTAATCTGAATTGAGAAGCAAGTTTGAAAAGATTCTGTTTTAAGTACCTCTCTGACTTCTGTAACATAGGTAGATCGTTCCATCTCTGCCTTTTCTAGTTCCATTTCCAAATGTTCTCGTTCTCTTCTCAGCTAGCAATGCAACAAAGGAAAAGTTAACACACTTAAAATTTCCTTTCATAATATTTCCCCACAAGGCAAAATTATGACACTTATGAATATAAAACTATATCAACTCAAACACTACCCAAGATATTAAGAGCATAACTATAAAGTAATCTTAAACTATAGATCTTCAGACAACCGTTAATGCTAAAAACAAATCCATAGGTTACAAGTAAAACAATCAAATAACATACATTTTCAATATCCTTATTTTCTCTTCTTAATCGCTCTAGCTCTTGTTCTGAAGATGTAAATGATGACTGCATCTGAAATGTGAAACAATTATATGGCCAAGTAAACCACCAAGGATATAGCAGTTTCTATCCTGTAGAATTCTGATCAATTAAAAGACACTTCCAAGGTTTTGAAATGCATCTCATTTAAAGTCTTACTGAATTTTAAAAGACCTTAAAAATGAGTCACATTGAACTTGATTTAAATTGTGGTCCAAACCTACTCCATTTGTCTATCAGGCTCGGCTAAAAGTGATTAATTTTTGATTAGTATTTACTGATATTCAGCTGTATTTATTCTGCAAGTGCATTAGAGTACCATCAGCAACTGTAAATTCTGCACATTGGCCCCAAAAAATAAGTGAGTAATGGTACTCTTTATCACGCTGAAGTAAAAGGGAGAAAAATTAAGGTTGCACAATAACATTCAGGTCCCACGAATAGAAGAACTTTTTCTTGAATTCTATATTATGGGTTAAATACTTTAAAACTGATTTTGAACCCAGTATTCTTTACCTTATCACACGATAGTTCTGTAACTAGCACTCTACATTCTATATGATTACCCTTTAGTCATACTTTAAAACCGGTGATTTTCAAACTTGGGTGGGCATTAGACTATTCTGGAGGGCTCATGAAAACACAGACTGCTGCCACCCCACATACATGTTTTGGATTTGGTAGCTGGGTTGGGGCCCAAGAATGTGCATGGTGATGCTGATACTGCTGGTTCAAGCCCCACACATTGAGAACCACTGCTCTAAGCTTTTCTTTTGTAAATACCTGTTTAATAGTCTTGTGTGATTCATCGACCTTAACTTTCCATTTATTTTCTTCTTGCTCAACACTCCTCTGTAGCTTCTGTAAAATTCCTTCCTACAGACAAAAGTATAGTTGTTTTGAAAAATTCATGTTCTAATGCCAAGATAAAACTATTTAGGCCACGAAGGAAGAAGGTAATGATTTAAAGTAAAATCAAAATGTAGATTAAAAATCATTTCCTACTGTTTCTGCAAGGACGGATTTGTATTTTTCACACTCAAGCTGTAACAATGTGTGCATTTCATCAGCTTCTTTTAACTTGTGCTCTAGAACCTGCAAAGAACGAAATAAAGAAAAATTCCATAATTCTACCGGAAAGTTTTACGCTTCAAGTTTGTTTTAGTACTTAATACTGTAGTATGATAAATGGTTTCAAAGTGTTTTATAAGGAAACACTACATTTCAACCTTTCTAAGTAGCAGTGAAGTTCATTCAATGACCCTTTTGGTCATTTTTATTAAACAATGTTATAATAAATAGTCTTGGTACTAAAGTCTTTAGTCAGGTGGTAAGATCAAAGCAGACCCACATGTGAAGGACGGTCACAATGCCTATACTACACACATGGGAAAGAGGATTTTATTCATGCCACTTGAGATACAAGAAAACAATAATAATAAATCCCCCCAATTTCAGTAGCCAAGGATAAAAACCAATCCAGTTTCTAAATACCTCTAACGATGTATTTGGGGATGCTTCAGCAAACCAGTGAGATTCTACCTATCTCGACTGATCTTTACTTTTTAAACCTAGGCTAAAAAGATAGTAAGGGATAAATATTCAATTTTAGAAACAATTAAAATACAGAGTTAAAGGAATGGCAAACACTAGCTTTGTAAACAAATCAAATGCAAAGACAACTTACTGTATTTCAACTAAAATTTAAACAAAATGAAATCACCTTCTTACACTTTCTCAAAAGAGCCTTATTCGATTATCTTTTATCTTTTCCAAGCTCATGAAGACAAAATCTTATTCTTCTTTTTTCTATGTTTAAATTACAAACAGTTCATTTGTTGAACTAACCTTAACCTCCTCTGACCCTGAAGTTCCAGCCATACATTCTTTTGCCTTTTTTTCAAATCCATGCAACCATTCACTGTAACTCTGTGGAGGAGAAAAGTTAAAATCATTAATTTCCAAAGAAAAAAAAATCCAAATAAAATAGGTCAAACATTTAAAATAACCAAATTAGATAATTATAAAAGAAACCTACATAGACAAACAGGACATAGCTACAAATTTCAAAGAGGAATGTAATTACTGCATAAGTTGGACATAACCCACTTTTAAAACAAGCACTAAAAACAGACCTACGTACCTACCATCAAAATAAAATCTTATATACCTAACCAAGAGTATTTTCAACTAAATTCTGCAGTTGCAGTTAGAAAAACCTGGGCTCAAATCTGGCCTCTACCACTTACTAGCACCAGGACAAATAATCTTTAAAACACAAAAAACCCAGAATAATTTTTCAAAACTGTTTCCAGGTAAAACAGTTCTCAAAAATGAAGTATTTTGAGTTCATAAAGTGGAAGTTCAACTGAAGATGTTTCATTTGGAGGATTTCAAATTCTATGAAAATGCTCCAAGGACTCTAAAATTATTTCATTCAAATTAGGAAATATTATTAAGCATTTTAAAAATCCTAATGAGAAGTGATATGCATACACATTTACTTGTTTAAATCCAACAAAAACTCAATTTGTACTGACAGGTTAGCTGGTAAATATGCATATATTACAGTTTTGGCATTTACTCTAAATTTTAGAATAAATTACTCTAAATTATTGATGCTTATCTGAATTTTACACTTTGATAAAGTGTATCTGTGTGTTAGATACTTTAAATCAAATTTCCTCTTATTCCTTCTTTTAAGTCTTTGGATTAAATTTAAGAAAAAAAACTCATGAAATTTTTATTAACTGCTATAATATAAACTGTTACATATGCAGCTGAATCAGGGTTCTCTGTAAACTATCAAATAACAAAAAACAAAAGTAGATGCTGAGTCACTCCATAGTACAATATCTTTAATATCAAATTAGTTTTAAAACACTATTTAACATTCTCACATTATAAATCTGAACCAAGACTAAATGTACACTGTCAGAATCCTACTTAACAGTTTCAACTATTGGTACCCAACATAAATTAAGATAAAAAACTAGTTTCGTTGCTTAAAGTTTGTAAATTTCCCTCTAGGTCATGTAATTTAGATCTCTCCTATGTTGACTGCTCAGCAAAACAGCAAAAGGAAACAGTAAAAAAAATTTATGTACTTTTATATCTACTGATTATCTTGACTTATCTTAATGTTAATGAAGCTTATTGCTTTATTATTTTATAACGTAAATAGTTTATTGTCCTTCATATCTTTACAAACCTAAAATGCCAGACTCTAATGTTAGCACATAGAAAGTTTAGTACATTTCTTGTAGACTATACGCAGAAATATTCAACTTTTAACAACTATATGAACAAAAGCCAAACAGTATCATCCATATATTATGATGACTTATAAACATTTATAGTGTCAAAAAGATCTGGTTACTGAGAGTGGGTAGTATTGCTGTTAGAAAAGAAAATTTTTACTGCTGGTGATCTTATACAATCTTTGAAGAACAGAAATTATCAATCATTAATTCTCTTGGCTCACAAAGTACTGCCAAAAAATACATCCCCCAATATTATTTCCATAAATAAAAAGTAGAAACAAAAACAGGTTACGCCACAAACAAAAAAAAATAAATATATTAATAGCAACCCTTTCTCTTAGGTTCAATTTAACAACAGCACTAGAACTGATAGCGTATCGATACGTTTACTCAGTGCTAGATATTTCATCAGTTCAACTCAAAAGTGGTAGAGATCTCCTAAACTGATCAAATCGGAACATATCCTCGATAGTTACAATGGAAACAAAGGAGTTTTCTCTCCTTACTTGAAATAAATGTAGGCTATACTTAACTCAGACTACAAATAGAACAAGCCATTAAGTTTACTTACCCCACCCCTAGCACCCACAGAGCTCCTTGGAGAAATAGTTGATTCTATGTTTGGGGCAGGAAATGTATATGATAAATCAGGAGCACCTTATCATACCACAAAGCATAGAAGCTATCAAAGTTTAGCAGCATTGTGTCAAAACGACTTGGTAACCAACCTAAATAAGTTCCAATGGGCCAAACGAAGACAAGCAGACATTACGAATCTCCTGATGAAAGTGCACACCACCGCCTATGAAGTGGTCTTGCCCCTACTCTACCCTACCCCCAAAATACTGAGCCTTAATCTGACCAGGAATCAGATTCCTGATTACAGATTTGATATATAAAAGATACATAAAGAAAAGAGGAACATGCTAACACCACAGGGATGCAGTCAACTAAATCCAAACTGTGGGAAACTTCATAGGAAACCACTAAGTTTTGTTTTTGTTTTTTTTTTTAAAGGAGGTGGGGTGTTGCTGAGAAAGAGTCGGGGAACCCGTGGATTAAAATATATCTAAGAGATGTCTCAAACCAGTTACATACTGACCTTATTTGGATCCTGATTAAAACAAACTACAATAAGTTATTATTTAATAAAATAGACAGTTTATATGACAACTGGAGAAATACATACTATACAAAATTAAGAATGTATTTTTAAGTGTAATATCACACTTTTTAAAAAGAAATCCTTATGTTTTAGAAATGTGTACTGAAATATTTACCGATGAAATGCTCTGATGTTTGAGTTCCTTCAAAATAATCTAGGGAGCGCAAGGTGGGAGGTAAAAGATTGCTTATATGCATGCCATGTACTGATATGCATATAAGTGCTATGGAGAGATGTTGGGTACATGAGGCCTCATTATGCTTGTCTCTCTGTTGAATAGTTTTCCATTAAATAAGAAAAAAAAAAAAGACCCTACACTCTATTCTAGGAAACTCACATGCACATTCACTGACTTTCTCTGCCCTCAAGTAATTATTGTTAATTCTCTGAACAAAGGAGAACATGTACTACCTCAAGTAAACCAAGTTTTTCTATATTATCTGTAAGATTTCTGCTTGAAGAAGGTAATAGATGACCAAAAATCTTGAGTTTTAAAATGTAAAGAGCCTGGTTCATAGTATCAAGTACATTAAGGAAGTGTTGCTAAAACTAAGAAGCAATCACTTAAAATTAAGTTTTAAATAAAGCCATTAAGAATGTTACCATATTGGTTTTATTAGCATTAAAAAACATTTCTTTCCCAAATATGATGTTTTCAATCTTCTAAATAATGTCTCATATATAAAATTTTATAGAAACAATACTATCAGGTAAATAGAAATGAGTTTTGAACCAAGTTATTAATCTTTACTGAAAAGCACGAGCTTAACAATAGGAAAGATCAAGAAATCAGCACTCTACTGAAACCAAGTGGAGTGCAAATGATGTTGCTTATTCATACCTTTCTTGAATAATGTCATCATGTTAAAAAAAATAATAAATTAGTCTTACCAAATCAGAAGGGACAGACACCTTTGGAAATAATTTTTTGAGAACTTCTTTAGCCTCCAACTCAACAGCTTCCACCTCTTGCTGTCTTTCCTAAAGCAGAAGATGAACCAAATCAGACTTACAAGATCACAGAATGTTTTTAGAAAAAGAAAAGAAAAATAACTATAGTGTTTTAAATTCTACAGGAAGAAAAAGTTAAAAAAATTTTTAATACTGACAAATGTTAAAATTTCCCACTTTAAGATATTAAAATGCTCCCATAAGAAAAAATCTGCAAAATCTCTAAAGCATCCTAAATATCAAATAATGCCTCAGCAATATCTGACAATATGGACATTTTCCTTGGCATTTAGAAATCAAGTGATTTGCCTGTCCAGGAACAATTCAAAAACAGACACAAAAAACATTTCTTATAGCTAAAACTTTATAAACTACCTACAGTAGAAAAATACACATTGGAGGAACACAACTGAGGTTTATTGGCCAGTATATCTCTATTAAAAAAATGGATCACTGATGGACTATATAACATCATGGCATTAAAATGGTAACTTTCTTATTTCCAACTTCAAGGTCATGTGAAGTATTTATGCTAAACAAGGAGGACCATCAAAATCTGATGGATGATATAAATGGGAAAAAGAAAGAACAAGGAGCAACTGATGGTGTATTACTTCACTAATGCCACACATCATAAAAACTAGTTCTGACACTTGTATATGGACTCTGCTATAAATTTACAAATATTACAAATGTGTAAGTCTAAATTTGCTGATATTAAATCCAAGTCTAATGGATATCAATTATAAACTCAAAACCATGGTTTGTCAAAATTAGGGTAATGACTTATCACACACCAAAAAAAAAAAATCTAACATTCAAACTACCTCCACAAGATTAAAAAAAAAAAAGACCCCTATAAAAATGCACATCTAAACCAAGCCAAGAAAATCATCTAAAAACAGTCACAAAGTTCAACAGGTGACAAGAAGGCAAGCAAGCTAGAAACATCTCAACCATATCTTTCCCCCAACATTTACATGTGAAATTTGAAATCTATCACTGATTCAAGGTCTACACACTTCAATTTTAGAAAATCTAATCACATGAAAATTTACACAATAAACAGCTACAGATTTTGCCATTTTCCATACACACAAAAAGCTGTTAAAGATCAGCAGCAGTATTTTTACAATAGGTGTTTTAATAGGATATTTTCAATAATTCAATGAAGTCCACTAATTTTCAGGAATACACCTAACTGCATAAAATAAGGAAAATAATTAATGCTATTTCAAGGACATTAAGAGATAATTCTTATCATTTGATCAAAGTACTAATCTTTAAAGAAAACCAGTTAGGAAAAGAGACACAAGGAACAGCTTTTCGAAAACTTCCCAAGGAAAAAAAAAGACTAACTAAAAGAACAAAGTATCTGACATAACCAAAAGCCACAAACATGGGAACTTACTTTTATTTGGTATTAACAATTTTAGCTAAGAAGTTTTCATCTGACATAGTAGTTGGGTTATAGATAGCAATTTCCATTCCACTTTAACATCTGGGAAAGATCTAATATTGAAAACTGAACTATAATTTGCATACCATCTTTAAGTGAAATGTTTAAGAGTTTCTTTCAGTAGCTCAAGAGTATTTAGCCTCTAAAAATAATCCTGTAAAGACAGCATATATCATCCTCTTTACATTTTAGGTAAGCTGACTGTAACTTATTTCTAGTTAAAATACTAAAAGTGTTTCACATAGTTCCTTTTCATCACAACATAATTTATGGCACTAGGTCAATCAACATCCCTTTACACCTATGCTATCTAAGGACTGTCTAAATTCCATTAAAATATAGAAGACTTCCAATTATATTCTCTGTAGATCTTTAGCTATGCAAGAAGGCATCATGCACAAAAATTCATTCTTTTAGAATTATAAAATGCAAAAATGCCTGTGGCAAGTAGCATGTAAGTAACTTCTTGTAGGAATGGCGTCATTAGCAACCAGATACCCAGTCCCACTAACAAAACCAAAAAGGTGGCTCTTAACCATCAAAAACAAAGTAATAGAAACAACCAGAAACCACACTAAAACCCTCATCGCTGACAGAAATGACTGTACAATTGCAACCACTCCCAGTGAAATAATAATGAAATGTCCCAATGAAATGTCCTATCTGACCTAGATTTTACTACTCTCTGGTCCCAATATACCTGTCAGCTATCTCGAATTTAACCTTTACTGAAAATTATGGCTAGATGAATAGGGATATAGTTAAATACAAATCCACTAAGCTATAGGAAATGTAACTACAAACGTATACTTGCTAAAAAAAAAAAAAAAAAAAAAAATTTACGGAACTGTTTTATGCTTAAACATTCCTTCGGGTGTCACTAAGACTTATATTAAAGATTCAGTAGAGTACCATGGCACACAAAATATTTTCATAGTGCTAAAATTAATCATGTAGGTTCCTTCATTTACCTGTCTGCAAAATTCAATACCCCTGTTTCACATTTATTCTTGGCAGGAATTTTCAAAATACTTGACTGGACTGGCAGATTCAATTTTCTCAATCTTTAAAAACAACTTCTCTATTACAATTCATTAGAAATCTTCACACCCAATGGTACAACTTGAGCTCAAGGAGAATGTCCTCCATTGTTCTGAAGACAGAGGGGGCTATATATTTCAGGAATACTTTACATACTCTGGCCAAGAGAATTATCCCTTGATAGTAATATTTCATCTAAACATGCCATATGTGTCATTGCTAGCTAGTAATACATGAAGTTTCAGTCCACCACCTCTAAGGAACCATTCCAAGCAACACACCCAAAGTTGATTCCTTTCCTTTGATCATTTTTCTACCTTATCTGAGACATCTTGGTGTGCCCTCCAAAACACCTAGTTTATGGCACATCCTACATATTCAAATGTGTTTGTTAATTCACCTAGATTTCTTTGGTTCAAAGTTTTCATGAAAGTTATCTTAACCAACCCAAAAGGCGCATATTGTCTGACAAGAGGTTAACATCAGTCTTCTGAGACTCTTCAGCTTAAAGTTGTGCTCAACAAAGCCCAAACAATCAGGTAATCACTACAAATCAGCATGCCCAAAATTAAAGTTTCAAGGAGTAGATGAAAAAAGCAGAGATGACAGACATGATAAATGTGGATAAGGAGATTTTATATTTAAATTGCAGTAAAAGTAAATGCTTTAGTCTGATTTTAAGACAAGCTGCAGATTTTCTCTGTTCAGTGGATTGTTTCTAGGAGTTAGCATTACAACCTTGGAAGTCTTGTTCACTTTGTCCTGCAGCATTTTTTCAGTTGATGCCAATGCTTCCATTGCTTCCCAGTTTTTCTCCCGAAGGTCCTAATCATTTTTAGAAAGAATGATTTCAGTTTATCCATTATTGAGAGATTTTTGCTTTTTTACTTCATCAGTATTTTGCACTGCATTTAAATGCTGGTTACTGCAAAATTATTTCAATGGGAAAATATGCATATTAGCAAAAAAATAAAAAGCAATGTTTAGAAGTTTGAATGAGAAAATAAAGACGCCCACTTTCCATGTTTTAGTATATATATCAAATTAGGCCAGCTTTTAAAATAATTACTATGCACATGTGACAAAGAAGAAAGCATTCAAAAGTAAAGACACAAACTAAGAATACATACATGATTTCAGGTACATTGAACATTAGAAGATTAAAGACAGAGCAAATATAGAAGTATTACAAAAAGCTTTTCATGTGATGTTTAAACGAGGCCCAATAACACTCATAGGACTTTCCACTGCAGTGTAACATTTTTTCTCTATGTTTTAATACAATTAACATGTTTCAAATCTACCTAGGAATCCCATAGTAACCCACTGTGTTCTATGTCTTTCTTGGCATGGCCAAACATTCATGCCACAAAACAACCTTACATGAATTGTATGAGCTAGTTGATCAAAGCAAGGGGGAAGGCTGGAAGGCTATAAAATAGATTCTCTTGGAGGAGAAAGAGGTTATTAAAAATTGAGAGATCTGGATTTTAACAGCATTTCATTCACATATATAATCTGCTATATTTCAGTCTTTTTTTCAGAATGAGAAATCTAAACAGATAAAAACCAACAACGAAAAATAAAAAGCCAATAATCACCATTTATTACTTAATATATGCCAACCACTGTACTTGGCAGTTCACAAATTCTCACCGTTACAACAACCCCATGAGGTATTTATTCCCATTCTATAGATAGGGAAACCACAGCTCAAGTAAGTTAGAAAACTGAGCCAAGTATACACAGAAAATGAAGTGGCAAAACTAGAAGGAAAGACTGACACTGCTATCTGCTGGCCTCCAGTGTCCTGGCTCTTTTCACACGGGTTCAATGTCTCCAGCACTGCTGCTGCTGCTGCATTACCATGCCCTCCTTATCTCAGAATTCCAATAATAAAACACAGTTAAGATGTTAGCAGTATATCGGCAAGTTCACCTCAAGTTTTGTGGCTAAGCAATGCTGTTAGTACTGTTATACCAACACACAAGCGGCAATTCATGTACCTAATTTTGACAAACTCAGGGGTACAAGAAAATGTCAACTTGTTAAATTAACAATTTAACACAAACTTTGAAAAACAGAAAACACACATCCATTTACTAGCAATGCTCCCTTAGATTGCAGTAACATTTTATCCTTGCTCAAGTCTTAGCAATCACACTACAGTGTACAAAAATTTCTTCTCTAGCAAGAATGCTTGGACTCTACTTATAGGTGTTGCCCTCTGGTATGAGAAATTTAAGAAATTCTACTAAATTATTTGTCTATTCAGTAAGTTATTAGGGTTCATGTTTCTGAAAGCACTATCCCTTCCCTTTCTAGTATAAATGTAGTCAGGTTCTAAAGCCTCTAACACACTTAATTACCAAAATTTGAACCACCTCTCAGTTAAACATGGGAGGCTCTGGCCAGGCGCCGTGGTTCACACCTATAATCCCAGCACTTTGGGAGGCCGAGGCAGGTGGATCACTTGAGGTCAGGAGTTCGAGACCAGCCTAGCCTACATGGTGAAACCCCACCTCTACTAAAAATACAAAAAATATTAGCTGGGTATGGTGGTGCACACCTGTAGTTCCAGCTACTCGGGAGGGTGAGACAGGAGAATTGCCTGAACCCAGGAGACCGAGGTTGCAGTGAGCCAAGCTCATGCCATCTCCAGCCTGGGCGACAGAGCGAGACCCTGTCTTAAAAAAAAAAACGCGGGGGGAGGTTCCAGAAGGCTTTCAAAAGACCTCATTACTGAGTATACTGGGTTTGAATACTGGCATTACTTTTAGTTTACAAAAAGGCCAGCCTAATCTAAGAGGAAATATCTTTGATTTTAAAATACCAAGCTGAAAAACATGTTTTTCCAAATAAAAGTTCAACAAAAAGTCAATTGCACTTTTAGCTTTTTAAAATAACTAAAGGTATAATAATTATAGCTTCAACATTAAATATTTATAAGAATAAGAATTCATCTTTTTCACTTATTTAAAAAAAACTGTTCTCCAATAATGCCCCGCCCCCTGAAAAAACTACATACAGAAAATAGTACTTTCTTACAAAGATTAAGAAATCTAAAGTAAAAGTAGATTTAAAAAAAATTCCTGAACCATATTTCAGTGTTAAAGTAATAAAAAGAAAAGCTTCATTCTGATAAAGATCTACTTACATTGTTTTTCTTCCTCTGGTGTTCAACTGCATCCTTCAAAGAATCTAACTCATTCCAGAGACCACTTATTTCTTTCTCTCTTTCTGAAATTCTAAACCAGAACATGAATACATGTAGCAAGATTTCAGGTAAACAGTAATACAACTTAGATCCCTACTATCAACATTTGCTACTACAAAATAAAAATATCAAGAGATAGCACCTTGAAAAGTACATTAACTAAAGAGTCTACCTACTGTTTACCATACAAAGCCCATCCTATGAATTTCAGAAATGATTTCTAATATAAATTTTTATACCTAATATGGTATGCTCAGGCTTATGCTAAAGAGAAATCTCATCCCCTAAGAAACATATTATGAAGATATGAACTGTTGTAGCTATTTATATTTTTACCTGCGTCAGTACACAGTAGCTATTTTCAGAGGAGTTAAAACTGATGTAGAAGCAGTCCCTTAAATATATTTTTTTTTCCAGAGGGCAATGAATCAGTTATAACTTTAAATGGCTAACCCACAACAAAAGTATAATATTAAAGTGAGCTCAGTGTTTTCTTGCCATTTTCATACGAATCTCAACATTCATGTTTTTTTCTGCTACTGTTTCCCAGAAACGCAGAAAGCAATGGCAAAGATTCATAATTTGATTCTGTTATAGTTGAGAGTGGCTGGAGTAGAAAGTTAAATAACAAATAGCTCTTCCCTGAGAATCAGTGTCCATATAAGAGACTGGCAAACTAGGGCTATGGGCCCACTCCACAGTCTGTTTTTGTAGGTCCTCAAACTAAGAGCTGTTTTTACATTTTTAAAGTGTTGTTTTATTTATACATGTACACACATATACACATATATATACACATGTATAAAACAGACCTATGTGTCCCACAGGCCTAAAATGCTATCAGGGCCTTTACAGAAAATGTTTGCCAACCTTTTCTCTATATAGTCAAACTCAAGACTCGATTTAATAGTCAATAATTCTAACCTAGTAAACAAGCAACTCTGTAAACCAACCAAGATAGAAGAACATTTAGATTAAAAAAAAAAAAATTAACAATATTCCCAATGATAGATCACTTTCACCATCTATTAATATACTTAATGTGGTTGACATTTTAACATGTTGAAACACACTAACTTATGTGAAATGACCTTAAATGTAGCCTCACAGAGAAAATTACAAGCCAACAATAAAAATGTTATCAGTAAAAAAAAAAAAAAAACTCCTTAAGAAAGACAATCATAAAGACTATATATATATTTTTTTTCTTGGTGCCAGGCTGGAGTGCAATGGTGCGAACTTCCTGGGCTAAAAAGATCCTCCCACTTCAGCCTCCCGAGTAGCTGGGACCACAGGTGCATGCCATCACACCTGGAATTTCTAAACTTTTCATAGAGACGAGGTCTCACTATGTTGCCCAGGCTGATCTCAAACCCCTGGGCTCAGTGATCCTCCCGTCTCAGTCTCCCCAACTGCTGGGATTACAGGCGTGAGCTACCACATCTATCCTAAAGTTTCTTTAAAAAATGAAGCTAAGCCAAAATTTGCATCATTCAATTACACAATCACATCTAGAAGAAAGAAGACCCAGTAATATGACTGAGATAATAGAAGGTGATTTAGAAAACCCTGCAAAGTACAGTTTAACTTGATTTGATGTTTTCTGAATGCCTAAAAAAACAAAAACAAACATCTCTCTCAGCAAAATATTCAAATCCAAATACCACAAAAAAAGCATCTTAGCCAAAGGTACCGCTCAACTCTAAACTGCAATTCAAGATATCCAAATAGAACTGTAAAAATCAGGTGCCATTTGCAGTTACACTAAATTGCTTATTTGAGAATGGTTTATCACATAAAAATAGTTACTACTTTATAAACTGTGAAACAAACTTATTACTTACACTTTTAATAATTCTTCATGAGGGGGAAAAGAAGATGCCTATCAAAAGAGTTAAATGTTATTTCAGAACAAAACTTTTCAGGAGACTTAAAAACATTGAAACTTTTCTCAAATATAAATTAAGAAAACAACAGAAGCAAAAATAGTATATATTTCATATGCCAGTAACCCTGACTTTAATCAAGTGATTGTAATAAAAACATGTACAAATCTGTAAAACATATTGAATGCTAAATCCAATCTTTACTGTCGCAACATACTTGAACTCTTCATTTAATAAGTATTTATCAATTTCCCACTACGTGCATGGAAGCACACCTTACATTTTCAAACTGCACAATTCATATTTGACTACATAAAAATGTTAAGCTTCCAAGTTAAAAAAAAAATACCAGAATCAAAAGAAAAACTAGGACAAGTTATGTTTCCTCACGTTTAACAAAGTTATTTATACATCAACATGCAAAGGTACACAGCCCTTCATATATGGTATTTATTCCTTGGTGACAATAATCTCTCAAACTTCTTGTTTGCAAGGACTCCCAATTCGTTTCTCAAAATACTATCAAGTCTATCCATATACATGCATAAATTAATTTAAAGGCTATTTTGGGTAGCATCTTTTATAAAAACACATTTTTGTTTTTACCAAGCAGAATTATAACTTGAAAACCTCTTTTAAATAGTAGTAGACTATCACTTATGATACATTTGTTAGTTTC
Organism: Pongo abelii; assembly: GCF_028885655.2. Taxonomy (NCBI): domain Eukaryota; kingdom Metazoa; phylum Chordata; class Mammalia; order Primates; family Hominidae; genus Pongo; species Pongo abelii. The sequence goes on along the minus strand of NC_072000.2, from coordinate 59,704,274 downwards.
TCTCCGGTTACTAATGTTTCATTTGGGAAGAGGGGAGATAGAGTGTGTACACATATCTTTAAGCCAACCTCTACAGTATTTAAACTGACTTGCTAAGAATTCTAGGATCAGAAAACACACATGAATATAAAACAGAGCTGGAATACAGGCAATAATATTATTTGTGTATACTTCATAAATTACAGATTTGTTTTACTTTGGATATGACATAGCAAGTCGCTTTCTTTTATATAAAATTTGATATAAACAAAACATACTGCATTCTCAATGAAAATGCAGAAATGGCAAAAATACTCATATGTCACTGGTTATATAATTTTTTTGCCACATAAGTGAAAGGCAAGACATCTAATAATACCTACCTGTTGGTAGTTTTGTTGTTTAAGCTGCTCAATTTGGGACTTAAACAATTTGTTTTCATCTTGCACATCCTAATTAAATAAAAATTAAACATCAGTATCTAAACAGATTTTTTCCACATAAACTTAGATCACAGAAGCTAGAAACAGATCATACAAGCTAGAAAAATTCCAAAATAGCAATAATTTTAAAGGCTGTAATAAGCTCTTTATTAAAACATGATGAAATTAGAGTATTTATATTAGTACTAGCTGCAGAGTTTGCATGTCTCAATGGAACAAAATAGAATCCAGAAATATACCCAAATAGCTCTAAGAATTTAGTATGAAGTGACATTTCAAATCAACCTCAACTCTAGTAAAACATTTTGGGCTTGATATTTTTCTTTGTTGTGGGGGTTTTATCCTATGCACTGCTGGACATTTAGAAGCATCCATGGCACCCATCCACTAGATGCCCCAGCCCCCCTGCCCCAGCTGTGACAACCAAAAATGTCTTCAGATATTGACAAATGTCCCCTGGGGAAGAGAATCACTATTGTTATGATGGATTATTTAATAATGTGGCTAGCCTTCTCTTTTTAATGGTTACAATGTTATTGTTACAGCTTACTGAAATCAGTTACACTAAATAAGCTAAACAAACAAACAAACAAAAAGAATTATAAACATATTAGAAGAAAACGTAATTGTTTTTTTTTTAAAGATGGGAGTCTTGCTGTGTCACCCAGGCTGGAGTGCAGTGGTGTGATCTTGGCTCACTGAAGCCTCTGCCTCCCGGGTTCAAGTGTTTCTCCTGTCTCAGCTTCCCGAGTATCTGGGACTACAGGCACCTGCCACCACGCCTGGCTAATTTTTGTATTTTTTTTAGTAGAGTCGGGGTTTCACCATGTTGGTCATGTTTGGTCTCGAACCCCTGACCTCAAGAGATCCACCTGCCTCGGCCTCCCAAGGTGCTGGGATTACTACTGTGAACTACCACACCCAGCCGAATATATTTTTATGAGCATAGAGAGATACCTTTCTTCCCGAGACTTAAAACTCTAGAAATTACTTATATTTGCGTACATAAAAGTTTCAAATTTCCCAAAAAGGGGAAAAACACAAATGAAGTCAGAAGAAAAAATGGGGAAAATAAATCACCTCGTATAATAACAAAAGGTTATTTAATTTCCCTTATTACACAAAAAGGATCTTACAAATTAGTAAAAAAAAAAAGTCAACCCAGTGGAAAAAATGTGGGAAAAATTAAAGGACAATTCATATAAAAATAGCTTGAACATAGGAAAAATGCTTAACTTCTCTCACAGTCAAATGCAAATTAAAAATAATCTTACCATTTTTCAAGTATAATATCAAAAATTTTTATCCTTGTCAATGTTGGAAAGGAAGAAGGTGAAATGGCCCTTAGTTGGTGAGAATGTCAATTAGTGAAAACACTTTTGGAGGTCTATCTAGCATTGTCTAACAAAATTTAAAATGAACCTACATGAGAGGGAGAAGGAATGTGATAGACTCAAACCTTGAAGCATGTAATGTGAGCAAGATTAATCGAAGACAATGTAGGCATCTACACACTTGCTATCACTTCAAATCAATGTTCTGTAAGTAATCTGAATACTAACTGTATGAAGGTAAGATACTGATTTTCTATTTAACTATCTTTCAACAAACAAAAAAGCTACATAAGCCTTGATCCAGAATTTCACTTCTAGGATACAGATACACTAGTAAAAGTATTCAAAACATGTGCAAGGATATTCACTGCTGCATTGTTTGTGCAGAAAAAACAGCCCTAAATAATCTAGGTATCCATCAACTGGGATTGGTTATATAAATGATATATGCTGAGTGCGGTGGCTCACATCTATAATCTCAGCACTTTGGGAGGCCAAGGTGGGCGGATCCCCTGAGGTCAGGAGTTCGAGACCAGCCTGGCCAACATGCTGAAACCCCATCTCTACTAAAAAATACAAAAATTAGCTGGGCATAGTGGTGCATGCCTGTAGTCCCGGCTACTCTAGGGGCTAAGGCAAGGAGAATCACTTGAATCCAGGAGGCGGAGGTCGCAGCGAGCCGAGATCACGCCACTGTACTCCAGCCTGAGCAACACAGCAAGACTGTCTCAAAAATAAAAATAAAAATAAAAATAAAAAAAGATGATATAACCATCCAATATCATAAAACTATTAAAAGTTAGGGCAGAAATGTGCTTTATATGGTAAGATCTTGAAAACACTGTTAATTGTGAAGAAAGCAAAATATACAAGTTAGTATAGTTCAACAGAGTATTTACTAAACAAGTGTACACACATACACACATTTTATGCATGGGTAATTACTCAAAAAATATGCCAGTAATGAGACCTAGTATCTGGGTGGGAGGGAGACTCATTCTGTACTCTATTTTTTGGCAGCAGTTAAAAATTATTTTAAAGCATGCAAAGACAATAATCTACAAAATAATTAATTTTAAGTCACCATATTCACCTGTAACAGCTTTGTTTTGCTAGAAAGATCACTCTCCCTCTCTTTTAGCATGGCTTCTAACCTCTTCAATTCATTTTCCTTTTCTTTCAACCTAGAATTTTTTACAAAGATCTGCATTAACTAAAGTACATAAAAAAGGAAAACCAGACTTCAATATCACCCCTAAGAAAAAAGCTGGCAGAAACAATACATACCAGCTTTTTTTCCCCCATATTATATCAACTTAGAAGTTTGTTTTAAAAGATATTTCTAGGATCATTCTACTCAGTCACATTTAACATTTCTTAAGCAAATGTGGCTTTATCTAGGAAGAAACTCTAAAACAAAAACTAAGAACAAAACTATATTTTATCAAATTGCTGCAAAAATTACCACTTCAAAAGCAAGGAGTTTTGCCCCCAAGAATCTTAAGTCATAATTTGTTGACCCTGGAAATTACAAAATATGTCTAACCTTTGTACTGAAGAGATACAAAGGATCTTTTATCCTTTGTATTACATGGATAATTTAATCTGTTTTTCCCTTACCCAATGCTGATGTAAATCTTACTCTAGCCCAAGTGAATCTCAATTGCCCTGGTCATCCTAAGCAATAGACCTCTAGCATAACACCACCATCAAAATGATCTGTTTAACTATCTGTTTCGTCAGGATAGGAAATCTTATCCATTTCAGTATCCCCAATGCCAGAAAGCACATAATAGAGTCTCAAGTATTCATTGAGCTGAACACTTACTTTTACCACACCTTGATCTAGAATTTCAAGATGCTTATAAATCTATATGAAAAAAATGACAAAACAGCATACATGAAGAGTGAGATAAATATATAAAAAGGGAAAAACTTAAATGCATATTACTAAGTAAAAGAAGGCAATCCAAGGCTGAGAATGGTGGCTCATGCCTGTAATCCCAGCATTTTGGGAGGCCAAGGTGGGAGGATCACTCAAGCCCAGGAGATCAAGACCAGCCTGGGCAATACAAGAAGACTCTGTTTCTAAAAAATTAGCCAGGCATGGTGGCATGTGCCTGTAGTCCCAGCTACTTGAAAGGCTGAGGTGGGAGGATCGCTTGAGCCCAGGATGTCCTGGCTGCAGTGAGCCATGATCACAGCCCTGCACTCCATGTACTCCAGCCTGGGCCACAGAGAAAGACTCTGTCCCCAAAAAAAAGAAAAGAAAAGAGCCAATCCAGAAAAGCCGTATACTGTATGATTTCAACTATGATATTCTGGAAAAGGTAAAACTCTGAAGACAGTAAGATCATTGATTGCGGGGGGGTGCTGCGGGGGGGTGCTGCAGGGGTGTGGAGGAAGGGAGGGAGGGATACACACGTAGAACACAGGAGATTTTTAAGGCAGTAAAACTGTTTTGTATGATACTGTAATGATGGATACATGTCATTATACATTTGTTAAAACCCACAAAGAGTGATCCTAATGGAAACTATGAACTTCAGTTAATAACAACGATAACAATGTACTGCTATTGGCTCATCACTTGTAACAAATGTACCATGCTAATGCAAGATTTTAATAGGGAGAATTGGTTACAGGATATGGAAACTGTATTTCTCTCATTTTTTCCTATAAAAACTGCTCCACCACAAAAAATAAAATCTATTAATTTAAAGAAGAAAATGGCAAAAAAAAAAAAAAAAAAATGTAAGGCAGAAATACACCTAAAATTACCTACTTTAATGGTCTACATATCCCTACTATAAACAGGCCAGAAATGCGGCTCTAAGCTTTCCAAGCAAATAAGAGATAAGCACCTCGACAGTTACACCATAGCCAAAAGACAAACAATAATTGTACAAATGAGTAATCTTCCAAGAACAGAGTAATCGCCCTTATTTTTAGAAAGATAATAACCCAATAAATATCCTCAATATCTTGACAGTTTAAAAGGGGGCACTTCTTTAAAACAAATATCAATAAAGAGTAATGGTATCACCAAGAAAAATTTGTTAAAAGCAATTTTAAAGGGAGCCAAAAAGATCAGGTCCAGATACCCTTTCTCACCATTGTAACCTGCTTAACTTAAGACAACAGACTGTCTAGAATAAAACATTTTCTAAGATTAGTATCTACAGAAACTGACACCTCTTATGCTGACTAGATTCAGTTTTCCTATTCAGCACAGGATAATATGACAAGTTCCATTTTCCCTATAAATAAATTAAAATTACAGAAAGGTTTAAAATTCATTATCAAGATTATGGCTAAGATTATCTTCTGGTTAATTCAGAGATGTTACTAACATCTAATTCAAATACTAATTTTCATTTGAAATAAGTTTAATCTCTATAATAATTGCATACTTTGTTTTAAAAAATAACTTAAAACCAGTCTATATTTGCAGAAAGAATAATTGAAAAAATGGGTTTGATGGATTTGGAAAGGATAAAGTCTCCAGGTATCTGAAAGCATTTAAATAACCTTTATTTTACCCAACAGAGACTTAGCCTATTTGCGTCTGGAATTATAATTTCCACTTAACAATAAAGTTAATGATGTACAGGAAACTCATCATTATATTCAAGCACACTCTGGAAAATAATTAGACGTTTGTTTCTCTTCAAAACGTGGTCTTAAAGCATACTTACACAATCTCAAGTTCTTCAAACTGTGATGCAGAAGAGGCCTGAGAAACAGAATCATATTTTTAATGCTAACATTAAAAAAAAAGGTGCTACAACATATGTATGGAATCACCCACCAATAAAAACAAAAACATAATTATATACAGTAAATTTAAGATTGGGTCATTTATAAAGCAAGGACAGAATGAGTTTTATTAAACAATTTTTAATACTTATTAAAAGATTAAAGACTAACACTTTAAACAGATAGTTAAGGATGAACTAAGAGTCTATTTGAAAAGGTAGAGATAAGGAAATGCTTGTAGGCTCAGGTTGACAGATTAAGCAGTTAAGTATGACTTGCCAGAAATAAAAGCTAACTTATTTAAACAACAACAAAACTATGGTACAACACAATTTTTCTGGCAAACTCAGAACATATTAACATCTTTACTTTCTAATGCCTTAAACAAAGATTTCTCATTCCTTATGTAACATGTTGGTAATTTGTTTATACTATACCTCTTTCAAGTTATGTTGTGCTACTTCCTGAACATGTGCTTTTAAAGATTCATTTACTTCTTGAAGATCCTTAAAAAGAATAGGTGTAAATTAAATTGATAGTCAAGTATAAAAAGGCTATTTTTTATTGTTTTTAATTTCTCACCTGTAACCACTTCCCTGTATTGGCTAGGTCTTTCTCTTTCTCTTCTAAAACAGCCTTCATGGTATTCATCTGTTCCTCTTTTCCTTTTAATCTGATAATAAATTAATCAGAACTCTAAATGAAAATGTTACATGACCATAAAAAGCAAAAATCTTAGACACTGAAAAAAGTATATTTTGGGTAGTACTCACAGACCAGCTGATTAAACTAAACTAAAACTTATCAAGTATAAAGGCATACAAGGCCGGGCGCAGTGGCTCACGTCTGTAATCCCAGCACTTTGGGAGTCCGAGGTGGGCGCATCACAAGGTCAGGAGATCAAGACCATCCTGGCTAACACAGTGAAACCCCGTCTCTATTAAAAATACAAAAAAAACTAGCAGGGCGTGGTGGTACGCGCCTGTAGTCCCAGCTACTCGGGAGGCTGAGGCAAGACAATCACTTGAACCTGGGAGGTGGAGGTTGCAGTGAGCCAGGATCATGCCACTGCACTCCAGCCTGGGCGACAGAGCAAGATTCCATCTCAAAAAAAAAAAAAAAAAAAAAAAAAAGGCATATAAGATTTTGGAGACAATCAAATCAGGAAGCACAGGATGATTAAGGAAAACCATTCTATCATTGAATATCCAGATATGAGTAAGTTAGTTTAGCTCTACCTCTACCCTATATCACCTTGTTTAAGTCAATATAAACAAACCTGGAAAATTTACTACGTTTGATCTGGATGTGAAAGATACCAATTTCACATGGCCATTAAAATAGGCAAAAAGCAACATCTCAATTTGAGGTTATATTCAGATTATAAATCATGAAAAGACTTCCTACCTCCTTCCCACAAAAAAACTTATAGGTTAAAGCCAAATAAGAAACTTAGGGCCCTTAGGAGTTTTGAGATAATTAGTATTTTCATATTTTCTAAAACACCACTTGAAATCAAGAAGCTATAATTTTCATTATACTTCTATTTAACTCATGAAAAAGAAATAGTAAAAGGAAATGAGATAAATGGTACTTACAAGTTCTGAAGCTCCTGAACTTGGGAAGTGATAGATAACTGAAATACAAAGGACAGAAAAATCAATTAATAATCCTTTCAATTTAACTTATTAAGCTTTATAAGTCTTTATAATGTGTACACTTCAAATTACAAAGAAACTAGCTGAATTTTTCACAACAAAATGAGATGTGTTTTGAGTTTACCTCCTCTTGACTCCAATAACAGGAAAATTAATAAACTAAAAATAATAAGGGGGAGGAACAAGGAAAATAGTTATGAATAATAAGTCTAACTAATGTGATGCTTTTTTTCTTTAGGCTAGTCAACTGACGCAGTGGGATGGAGAAGGAATAAAGAAATCTGTAACTGGTTGTGATCGGTTGTAAACACCACTGCACTCAGACCAGCCATACTTCTACAGTAGTGAAAATTAGAATATTAACTCTCCACACATCTCCCTACCGTATCAGAGCTCTTCTCCATCCCAGTTTTCAAGGCCAACTACTCAACAGTACTCTATGATGTCCTTTTTTAATTTTTTCTTAATCATACACAGTCTGATAATACCTTTTATCCTCCACTCTCTTCTCACAGGCCCTTCAGATTCTTGGCTTAGATGTCAGTTCCTCAGGAGACTTTCCTGAACTCTCAATCTATATTAGAAAATTATGATCTTTTCATCCTACCTGTTTCGCTCAACACATTATCTCCAATCACTAGCTAGTGATCCACCAATCACGAGTACAGTGCTTTGACAAGTACTGCTTTGACAATAAATATTGCTGAATGAATCTATGGATGAATGAATCATCTCTTCAATGAAATCTCACCATTTTTTCAAGAAAGCCTTATCAGATTAAAATCAGCAAAACTCATCAATTTCCAGTAATCACATCTACGTCTGAAATCCCAATGAAACTTGTACTTTGTTCTAAGGCAGAGATCGAGCAATGTATATTCAAATAACATTTTGGTCCATGCAGTTTTCTTTTAAAAGGGGGCAGGGGGATTAAAAACATTGCCAAACTGTTTCGTGTTTCATTTTTAATTGGCAAACTAAAATGAAACATTAACACAAAAAATGTTCTAGAAAATAACCATTAACAGTTAAAATTTTTAAGATATACAGATTAAAATATCAAGAATACTTTCTCAAATCAGGCAAAAAATAAAATTAAAAGCACGTAACCCAATATACTTACAGCATACTACTAAAAGTTTTTTCTGAGTAACAAGAAAAAAAATCAAATAGCTCATAAATAACACATAACTAATAAATCTGTCATGCTATGGCTCTGGGATTTTTACCTGTTGAGCCTTTTCAAGCTGGACATTTCCTATTTCTTCTTTTAGAGCCTTTATTTCCTGTTTCAAATCCTTGACAATGACAAAACAGACAAGATTGGACAATGGAAACACAGAAATTGACATAAAATGCAACGCACAGACAAACACATGAAATTAAATGATATTAACTAAAGTTGATAAACAAAAACATAAAACACAGTTCTCTGTCTCCCAATACCTGAACAGTTTTCTCCTTGTTAGCAACTTTGAGAAGTTCTGCCTCCAGAAGCTCTTCTACAGACTTGATCTTTCCATCCTTCTCGTGGATCCTTCAATAAAGAAATGCAGTATAATTTGATTAGAAATCACCAAGACCCACCAAGATATAAAAATAGCACTAAATAATGAAATGGCTCTCCAAATCAACCCTTTCCCATTTTAAATAAAATAGCAACATGTCTTTGTAGAATGGCAGGGTGAACATAAAGCTCCTCCTAACAGACAGCTGAAGCCTATGCACACAAGAAGTCAGTTAAGTGCTTCAGAAGTACATCAGAAATATAAGATTTGTACCCTGAGGAATACAGAGGAGAATCAAGTTCCATTCAACTATACTGACTCCCATCCTCTGGAAATAGATTTTTGTTTTGTTTTGTTTTTTAATTACACTGAATTTGGGAAAGCACAGCTAAGTTCTCTTATTCCGCTAAGAAAAATTATAGAGTGAAAGTTAAACATATATCAGCTGTCCCAATTGCACAATAAAACTAGATTTCTGAGCACACACACAAAAAAATGGACCAAAGAAGAAAAACCGGTTTATAATAATGTTATCACTTACACTTTCTTAAGTTCTTCAACTAGAGAGGCAAAAGAAACCTGGAAATAGGAAAGTATCCTACTTAGTAATTTGTTCAAAATAGAAATGGGTCAGAAGTAGAAATGCACATTATCCTTAGATTTTCCACTACAATCAAAATCCAAATGGGAAAAGCCCAGGCATTCTTTTGAGACTTTTTTAATGTCATAATAATGACAACAAATAGCATTTTGAACATAGGTAGCTTTAAGGTCACTTACAAATATGCCAAAAGAAAAAAATCATTAGATAAATGTTAGAATTATTTAATCAATAATTCCAACCACAGAGAAAATACAACTAAGAAACTGGCTAATTTCAGGCAGCCTCTTTTACTAGAGTCTTACTTTATATTTGTTTACTTAGAACCTTTTTATCACTCTAGTAAGAGGCAATGGCATCCTATCTGGAGTATTCGTCACAGTACCTGGCATACAATCAGTATTAAACTGCAGCCTCTATTACTGATTATCATTCATAAATTAAAACTATAATTGACTTATTCCAACCTAGAGGAAGAGAAACAACAGACTTGTTTTTATGCAACAGTTTGCCCACTGTTTAAAAGAGAATGGGCTGGGCACAGTGCCTCATGCCTGTAATTCCAACACTTTAGGAAGCTAAGGTGGGAGGACCACTTGAGGTCAGGAGTTTGTGACCAGTCTGGACAACATGTCGAGACTCTATCTCTACAAAAAAATAAAATAAAACCCGAGCATTGTGGCATAAGCCTATAGTCCTAGCTACTTAGAAGACTGAGGGAGGAGTTATCAGTTGAGCCCAGGAGTTCGAGGTTACAGTGAGTTATGATTGTACCACTGCACTTCAGTCTGGGCAAAAGAGCAAGATCCCGTTTCTTTTCATTTAAAAACAAACAAACATACAAAAAACAGAGACAAAGAACAGTTGTAAAAATTTACTACATTACCTGATCATTTTGCTTAGCTTTTAAGTCTTGAACTTCTTTTGTCAGAGATGAATTTTCTGTTCTTATTGCCTTTTTCAAAGACACATAAGCAAAACATGCTTTTACTCTCTGAAAAATATAGTTAGCTTCAAAATACATTAGTTTCTCATTTCTTTAGCTGCTTCTTTTCCACTCTGGAAGGCCCAAAACTCTCACTTTTTTCCATGTCTATAATTCTGTAACTTCTATAGCTACCCAAACGAATTTTTAATTCAATTACACCCACATATATTTCTACTCATATCTGGACAACCTCAAAAATACACAGTATACCACTTTTTAGTTAAGCTACTCCTCTCCCTAAATTCAAATACATCTTTTAACTTACTTCTTCCAGCAACATCTTTTAACTTACTTCTTCCAGCAACCTTTTCCCAATCAAGTTAGTTAAAGCTAATGACAACCATAAAATAGAATGGCAATCTCTTCTCTGGCCTCCAGTACCGTTTCATGAATTAACTCTGTAGTTATCATTTGGTTATAATTTGGGTGCAAGTGGGGAAACTGACAAACTATAACAATAGTATCTACCTCATTAAGGCAGTCAATGTTATGCATGTTTAACTTCTAAAAAAACTTTAATAAAAAAAGTATTATATAAATTTATAAATGTGAGAGGTACTATTAAGTTTAAGATCTATGGGAAAAACCTTACACAAATTACAGTGAAATCCTTTTATGTCACTGAATAATCACAAGGAAAACAAAACTACAAAATGCTTTACATTCAGCTCCTCTTCTTTAGTTGCCACCTGAATAAGTCCAGTTTCAAGTAATTCTTCCACAGTCTTTAACTTCTCATCTTTTTCTTGAATGCTGAAATTATCAATTTGTTAACACATGTATTAACTATTTTTCAAAGTTAATGATTTTTTTTTTTTTTTTTGAGACGGAGTCTCGCTCTGTTGCCCAGGCTGGAGTGCAGTGGTGCAATCTTGGCTCATTGCAAGCTCTGCCTCCCGGGTTCACGCCATTCTCCTGCCTCAGCCTCCTGAGTAGCTGGGACTACAGGCACCCGCCACCACGCCCGGCAAATTTTTTGTATTTTTAGTAGAGATGGGGTTTCACCATGTTAGCCAGGATGGTCTTGATCTCCTGACCTCGTGATTCACCCGCCTTGGCCTCCCAAAGTGCTGGGGATTAGAGGCGTGAGCCACAGCACCTGGCCTTTTTTATTTTTATTTTTATTTTTTTGAGACAGTTTCACTCTTGTTGCCCAGGCTGGAGTGCAATGGCACGATTTCGGCTCACTGCAACCTCTGCCTCCCAGGTTCAAGTGATTCTCCTGCCTCAGCCTCCCAAGTAGCTGGGATTACAGGCATGCACCACCATGCCTGGCTAATTTTGTACATTTGGTATAGACAGGGTTTGCCACGTTGGCCAGGTTGGTTTCAAACCCCTGACCTCAGGTGATCCACCCACCTCAGCCTCCCAAAGTGCTAGGATTACAGGTGTGAGCCACCACGCCCGGCCAGTTAATGATATTATTTCTAATCATTTTAAATGGATCAACTCGTTTGTCCATCATTTCTTATAAACTTTTAATTCTAGAAAGGTTTCTAGGAATCTTTGATCATGGTCTGAGGATACTTCCTCTTTACAAGTAAAACATACTCAAGTAATTCATGCTTACATGCTAGCCTTAACAAGTAAAATTACTGCCACACGTGAAACCCACAAACGGTAATGTAATCCCAAATCAACAGCATACTACATTTCTTCCATTACAAAGTTTAAAGAGAATTTTAAAACTCTAATTAATGTAGTTAATTTGGTAGAAGTAATTCATCAAAATATAAAAAGAAAACTAAACTCTTACCATTTTTCCATTTGTTCCACAACATCTTTATTAGGCTAAAATAAAAATCACCAAAAAAAGTTTAACTTTACCAAATTTGCATGAAGTAAAACCAGATGAGAAATGTAATTTTGTGAAAATTGTTTAGGTTTATTAAATAGATACAAAATTTAGGACAATAACTTATCTGAAGACTTGATAATTAAAAAATTCAGAAAACACAAAACAAAGAGATACATCTACACAAGAGACACAGAAAAAGTAGTAGTGTAAAATGGGCTGGTAAAATGAATTAGCATCTTATGAAAAAACTCTTAATCACTAGAAAAGATAACCTTAAGACAATCTGCCTCACTTCCTTTACATTAATTCAATTCTTCAAATACAAAGAACCCAGACTCTAAGACCTCACGAGTCCAAAAAAAAAGAAAGAAGAAAAGAGAAGGAAAGAGAAAGAGAGAGAAAGAGAAAAAGAAAAAGAAAAGAAAAGGAAGGAAGGAAAGAAAGAGAGAAAGAAAGAAAGAGACAAACAAACAGGGGCTCTTTTAATTGATTTTTTTTTTCTATACTAAGGTGTACATTTACATAGACAAGTGCACAAATCCTGTTCACAGCTCAGTGAATTTTGGTAGATAGATACTATGTAACTACCAACCAGATCAAGATATAAAATGTTTTAAAACTGATCGTAAACTGCAAAAGCAACAGGAATACATTCTCTTTATAAAGCATTAGAACATGACATGTAAGATGAGTCCCCTTTGAAACTTCTCCCGGCAACCCCTGGTACACACACAAGTCCCCAGTGTTAAAATTTATCTTATGTCCAAAGTGGGATTTCTCCCTCAGTATTCCCTTATCTTCAGACAGCCAAGCAGCCTGACCAAAGAGATTTAGGGTCTTTCTCCTAGAACATTCTCTTCTGTGCACCCCTTTGCCAATCTTGCTAGTTTCTTACTTTTTTTCCCAATCATTTTTTTGTTTTTCCCAATCTTATTACAATCATTTTTCACAAATGATATTAATTTTTCCATTGCCCTATGCAAGTCCTAAAATTCCACTCTGTACATATTTATGAAATTAAACCCTTCTCTTTAATGCCTAAGATTAGGCTCTCAGCTTACTCATCTCAAGTATCATAATACCCTAATTCTTCTCTCTGCTTCTAGTTCGTAAGAATTGTTTTGTAGGAGGCACAGGAAAAAAATTCCCAATGGGAAAAAATAATCCAAATATGAGAAGGGAAATAGGAGTTGTCAAAAGTACATTAAATCAGGTTTATACTATGAAAAACAAATCATGCATTAAGCCTTTAAATCATTCATGAAGATGGTTTTCGTCCATCTTTATTTTCAATGAATGCCATCTCACAAAAAGATATAACACTATTAAGTCTAAGTTACCTGCACCTTAACCATTTACTGTATTGTACCTTTAGTTACTCCTGCCTACCAGAATATTCTTTCTAAAATCTTAGGCTAAATGCTCATTTACCCTTGCAACACTCTTCAGTGGCTTACCCACATGCTGCATCAGGTTCATGGTCCTCACACAGCATACAAAGCCCTTCATAATTAGGTCTTAGCAAATCTTTCTCTACTCCTTACATCCTTCCTGTATTTTATACTTCTGCAATATACCAATACTCTGAATATGCCAATCTTGCCACACTGTCATGTCTTTGAACATTGTATTCCCTCAGCCTGGACTGTCTCTTAGCTCTTTGGCAAATTCAAGCTCATTTTTCAAAATCAGGTTTAGTTGTTCCCTGTGTCACCTCCCCACCTCCTTCAAATATTAACAGAATGCATTATCTCTTCCTCTAAACCTATACACAGAGTTCAGAAACTTCATTCACCATAACTTTCTGTTTAACACATCTATCTCCATATTAGGAGGGCAAGAATCAAGTCTCATTCATCTCTATAACCTCAGCATGTAGGTAAGTACCTAGCATATACTCAACTAGTAAGTAAGTATTTGATGAATTTTTTTAAATGAAGTTCCAGTTTAGAAAGTATTCTTGGTCTTCAGCTCATCAAATACTCTAATGCATAATACTGACCCAGCTTAGTTTGCATCTCCTCCAACATTTTTACTTTACTTCATACTTTATTGGTTTAATCCAATCCTACTGTTTCCTCCCCTAGATGATTTCCAAAACTACACCATATACAATATATTCTTCTGCAATACAATTTAACAAGGCAGTAGGGCAAAAAGAAGAAACTTCTTATAGTTTTTACTTAATAATCTTGATCACTGAATCTTAAAAATCTACTGGAATAAGAATAAATAAGTCATGCTGCTCCTTCACTAAAAGTCAGAATGCGCTCTCCCACAGCAAAAAAAAAAAAAAAAAAAGTCTTATTCTGAGTAAATGAAGTATTAGTAAATGACTTATTTGCATTATCTGACCATCTGCAAGCCTAAATCCAAATGCAGCCTTCCCTCCTTTAGGGTATCAACAGGTTAACTCACTTGGTACCTGTTGTCTTTCTGCTTCCTACACCTGAAGAAACAACAACTTGGCACCATTATTGGTTTCTGCTTTCATACGCTCAATCTTTTCCTCCAGAATAAAAATCCATGGGGTAAAAGGACTGAAATTTTTACATAACTAAACTGTTCAATCTCTCAACTGTCACTTGGAATTCTGACTGTGGGATAGAAAGGGGTTAAAGAAAAGTGGAAATGACAGAAATTAAGATTATACCAATCTTTTCTCTTCTTTCACTAGGAACAACAATAAAAACGACTAGAGGAAAAGCCACAAAAATGATTCTTTGTCTGCCAAGATGAAAGAAGTCACAACTATAACCAAAACCTCAGTCATATGCTTTCTAGACTATTAATAAAAAGCTCTCAGAGTCAGAAGAACAATTCTAAGAATTACCCAAAGATCTTAAATTAGTATCACAAGATGAGTTTCCCCCTTATCAAATAATTCTTTTAAATAAATCAAAAAATGTGGCTATAAAATTTTATCCTGTGAATTATTCTTCATAACAAAAGCACATCTCATATTAAAAGTTGTCACTTTAACAGAACATCTAAAAGTACGTAGAAACATTATAATAAAAGGCTGACTTAATAAGATAGCAATAATATTAACTTTCATAAATATGATTGGGAATTTTACATAAGGTATTACACTGGCATTTCTCAACGTATTATATGATTTTAAAGGAAAAGAAAAATTTAAGGCTGGTGGTTTTACTTTTATCTAATGATGGAAAATACCATTTTTAGCAAAGAACAAAAGTTTTCTGTTTAAATAAGAGTCGCCAGCACCTGGATACTACTAGAATACAAGAATTCTAGGACAGTTTCAGAAGTTTCTAAGCATTTGTTTTACCTCCATGAAGTTAATTTTAGAAAGGTTAAAACTTCATACACTGGTATCAGCATTTCAAAAATCCCTGGTAACTAACACACAGAAACTATACTCTGCATTTCCAAGTAAGAACACACACACAAAAATCTATTACATTTTATCTAATCCAAGTCACCAATGTTATATCTCACCACTGCTATTTAACAGTAAAAATTAAAAATGTTGCCAACTAAACAACTAAACTGTAACCAGAGACTACAAGATACATTCTTATTTCAGAGATCGTAAGGGAGGGTGGGGAGAGAGAAATCTTATAATTGATATCATATCTTTTTTGTAAGCTATACTAGAAAAGGAAGTAAGACAAGAATAAGCCTTAGCTGGGCACAGTGGCTCACATCTGTAATCCCAGCACTTTGGGAGGCCGAGGCAGGCAGATCACTTAAGGCCAGGAATTCAAGACCCGCCTGGCTAATACTGCAAAACCCCGTCTCTGCTAAAAATACAAAAATTAGCGGAGCATGGTGGCATATGCCTGTAGTCCCAGCTACTCAGGAGACTGAGGCATGAGAATGGCTTTAATCTGGGAGGCGGAGGATACAGTGAGCCAAGATAGTGCTACTGAACTCCAGCCTGGGCAACAGAGGAAGACTGTCTCAAGAAGGAAAAAAAAAAAAAAAAGAATAAGCCTTAAATGCCATTTAAACTAAATATCATCCCTTCAGCATTGTCTCTTCTATTACCTTTAGTTTACAAGGGTAAAGCAAATACAAAGTAAGTAGTAAGACTATGTAATAATGCACTTAATATCATATGGGGAGGTAGAATAAATTGATTATTTCTTGACAAGTTAACAGAATACTTCCAGAGGCACAGCTACTTACACCAGCTCAATATCTGCATAAATGTGAATTTTAAAATAAATGAAAGAACGCATGCATTCGCTAAAGAAGTGCTATCATTTGCAATGGCTTTACATTTCAGCTTCCAATAAAAGTACAATCCAAAAACTTAATATTAGGAACAAACGCAAACCTTCTATTCTAATGTGTCATCAAGAGTTTGTGTTATTAATAAATTGTAATTCTAAGAGCTGCGTAGAAGAAGAGTATGAAGGCAGCACTTAGGAATAGGCAGAGAACAGATACCATTGGGCTCTAATTTATGGAACCATGCTTATTCAAAGCTGCTATAGTTTTGATACCTTGCTATAAATATGAAATGAATAGTGACGGTGGCAGGGGATGAAGATGAGATGGATAAAATAAATACTCTAAGGGAAAAGAATTAAGGTTTAGATACCTGCCATAAACAAAGCACTGGGCTAGGCACCATACATAAGCTTCTCCTTTCAAATCTAACAACTTTATGGTGTAAATATAATCTCCACGTGAAAGGCTTGGAATGAGAGGTGTCACAAAGGTTAAGCTATTTGATCAACATCACACTGCTTTTAAGTGCTAGTAATAAGTTTCAACCTTTCAAGACACCATGCTCCCTAAAAGAAAAAGCTGAGGCTCCAAGTCTAAGGCAGGACATTTATTCTGAAAGTCAAATGTATCAAAATGGCTGAAATTATTTTTATGCATCCTATTACACATTTTTGTTTTTCTGGAATGTGCTTTTGAGCAGACTGGCATTAGCTTCATCTCAGGGAGAAAAAAATTTCCTGAATTTAGATACAGGATGAATAGAAAGGCAATAACAGACATATCTAAGCTTAAGCAAAATTTCTCAGTTAGTAATTTGGTACCTAAATAAGAAGAACCAGATCTTGTTATGTATCAAGTATTTCTACTTTGTAATTTAGGAAAAGCCTTACCTGTTCAGAAACAAGAGTCTGTAGTTTCTGAACTTCTGATTTTAATGCTTTGTTTTGGTCATTTAGAATCTGGAAGAAAGAATCTCAATTTACTGTTTTATTAAGAAAAAAGGTAATAAAGCAATCATTTGAATGGGTTTTTGAACAATCAAACCCTTATCTCAGCTTTCAGTCCTCAAAGTGACAGGTGAATTATATACTGACATAATTCAAATTTCACTGGACACAGAGATGCACCCTAGCACTTGGTTGGCCATGACCAGAAACTAGAACTACAGCAACAGTGGAGACAAATAAGACAGTCCCAAATAGAATCTATCAGCTGAGAAAAGATTGGGGGCCAAAAATAAACCTCTAAGCTCTACTAAAAGAACAGATAATCTAGGAGGAAAGTCTATGATAAAATTCATGGTTTGCATAAATCCCCTAATAAACTACAGAAACATTGTTTCAGAGTGACTTCATATAAAATGTAGTATTTCTGGAATCACTCAACTGAAAAGTATACAAGGTTGTTCTAAGAAACCTGAGTGTACAAGCTTAATCACACACCTTAAATTCTTCCATTTTGTTTGAAATTTCATGTTGTAGTTGCTCTTCCAGCAATCTTATTTTATCATCTTTAATATAAACACTATGAGGGTGAAAAAAAAAATTAAAATACTTCATACATTCAGAAAATCTACAGGAATTATGGGCACAACTATCAGTTATAAGCAGCAATATTTTCTGCAACAATTATACTTAAACATAAATGTATGAATGACTAGATGTACAATACTTTAGTCACCTTTGTTGCATCTTCTCCAATTCATGTGCAGCAGCAGCCTGTGTGTGGAATGAGAAGAAAATGATATCACTTCACAGGAAGTGCTCAAAACTATTTTTTTCACTAATTTTTACATATTAAAAAGCTGTATTTCCATATATTTGAAGTTACAGCAATACCATATACTTCTGCAACATGTTTTGCTGTTCGATATTTTTTACTTCTTTTATTCTATTTTCCATTCTTCATATACACTAACAAAAAGGTATATCCTTTTTGAATGGCTCAAATAAAAGACTCAAACAAACCAGCATAGTAAGATCATTTTAACTGCCTCCTGTGATATCTTGAAGTGATTAATTCATTGGATCAAACATTTATTTCAACATAAAAATAGTAACATCAAATCATGCAGCCAAAGATAAGAAACCATTATATTTTTTACTTACACAATCAAATTGGGGCTCACAATATCAATGACAATAAGAATACGCAAATTGAAATTCTGAGGTCAATGCTCAAAAGCAATAAAGATCTACCTGCTCATTTGCCAGGGCCTGTAATTTCTGCACTTCAGCTTTTAATAAGAAATTCATATTCTGTATATCCTAGAACAAGGAAAAATAGCATTTAAAATACTTAATACAATTGATTTTAAAGTTTGTAAAGCATCTTTTCTACAAAAGAGTTAAGCAAATGTCTCAACTTACAAAATTTCCTAAATAGTAAAGAGAAACCACCAATTCCTGTTATTTAGCATATTCCTATCAAATTATTGTAAATTATATCACATGAGAGAAGCCCTTTGAATTTTTCCTCCTAGAGAGCTAGAGGATTTTGTAGTTTAGAAAGAGTTATTTCAAATGAATTCTAGACTATTTTCTTCATATACACTTACCGATTATGTGGCTCAAAGTAATTTAAATTTCAGTTCTGTAAAATATTGCAGCCATTTATACGAATTACTATACCTTAAGTTCCTCTTCTTTACTTGTTAAATGATCACGTTCATTTGCTAAAGAATCTTCAGTCTGTTTTATCTGCTTATCCTTTTCTGCAATCCTTTAGAAGGAAAGACATTTGTACATTCAATAAACATTAAGAAGTCACAAATCAAAAGGATTTAAAGCCTTAAAAAGCATCATCCTTACTTCAGTAGTTCTCATATACCTTCCATTTCTATAGCCCCTTTCAGTTTACTAACAACTGTCATACACATTACTATAACTCCTTAAAATATATAACCCTATTTTAAAACTCGAGATAAAAGAGGTTAATCTGTTAAAGCTAGCAATGTCAAAACCAGATTTCAGATCTTCCGAACTCAAGTGATCAGCGTCTATGCAAAATTATACAGCACAAAAAAAGCATATAACTTTGTTTGGGGTATAAGACACAAAAACTAATTTACTTCCACTACTTTCTAAACAATTACCTCTTCCACATAATTGCTAACACCCAAATGAAACTCTCCCCAACTCTTGTTATAATAAAAACATAAATAAAAGCAGAATATATAATGTTTAGGGACCCAACTCACTAATGGGAAAAAGGGAAAAAAAAAAAAGCAAAAGTTGCTCCAAATCTAGTTCAGAGTATTTTCTGAACAGGTCAGAGGTATAAAGCTAATCATAAGTGTTGCATCTAACAAGTATCAGTTAGTGGTGACTACACAATTATAAGAGTGTGAAAAGGTAGGCTTACACTTTATGTAATTCTTCTGCTAGAACTGAAGCGGAGGTCTAAGAAAGAAAAATAGTGTCAACATAAAAGTATTTAAGAGAAAGCTTTAAAGATATACAATAATCATAACACAGCTTTAAATTTTAAGAGAAGTTAATGTATATAAATTGTTATGAAAGTATCTGGCCCATGGTGAGTGTTCAATAAAAAGTAACTATCATTCTGAAAGCAAGTTTGATCACCAACAGCCAGTAGTCAGGAATTACATATCACAAGACATTTAGAATAAAACAAGTTGACAGGCCTGGAAACTAAATAATTGACAAGCAACAAATGAGTAGGAAAAACAGCCAGAAAGGCCATTTGTCATCCTGTGTTTCTTCTCCTTAGTAACAACTTTTAATAATAAAATTATCCATTCCATGACTAATATAGTTTAGTAATACCCATGTTCATGTTTACTATTTAAAAGATTCTTACAGCATCCTCTATGTATTTAACTCCTGATAAATTTTTTAGAGCTACTTCTCAGCTGATAACTAAAGATCACTATTCAATTTGAGTTGGTAATTCACATATACATACACATCCACACCAGCACCCTTTCCTGCATTAATTCTTCCTCAATTACTCTAGACTATAATTTCTACAGATAAAGCAATTGGGAAAAATATATTTATATGGTCAAAGCTTTGGGAGTCTGAACTTCTCTGAACCTTAAAAACAAAATTTTAATGTTAAAACCACTTTTTATACAGAAATGTCAGACTTCTAAGCCAATACTTTTTGCTACAAATAACTCTCAGAATTTTCAAGTTGAAAAACTGAAGCTCAAAATTCACAATACTTAACTTGTTTTTATTTGATTTTCTTTATATTATTTATAAAGATGTGTATGTCACGTTAAAGAATAACAGGTCTTACACTATCACTTGAAAACTTTGGAAGGTTGAGTCACTAAACTGAGGTACAAATTTTCAATTGATCATTTTGCAAATATAATCTGTGATCTATGGTTACCATATTGCTCCCCCTGCTGATATATTAGGATTTCCAGAGCTAGCTGATATTTAATGAACATCTGTAATACATAAGCCACTATTCTAGATAGGATTTGGCCAATTCTCTCTCCTTGTTTTGTGACAGGATTGGGGACATTTTTGTATAATAAAAGCTCTCTAACCTTCCCCTCATCCAATTAGTTGGTATGGATTTTTTTCTTAGTGTTTTCCCTCAGCACCGTACATAATTAGCAAGAGTTTAGCACTCAGGATTATCATTTGTTGATTCATTGACTAGTCTCCCAGCTATTAATCCAGTAATTGGCACTCAACAGACATTCAGATGAGTGTTTAAATGGCTGAAAGTTATTAATCATAAGCAATAAGAAAGCATCATTACCTGGGCTGCTATCTGGGAATGGAACTGCTGAATTTGAGCTTTCAAAGCCTCATTCTGCTCCAAAATATCCTTTCATAAATAGCAACCAAAAAGAGAAAAAGCATGCTAATAAATAACCCCATGTATATGAACACAATGTATTACAGGTACACCTGTTTATCTTTTTCTTTCTTTTTTTTTTAAGGCATTCTTAGATTCCAAAAGGCATTATTTTAAACAATGATTAGATATTCTGAGTTAGCTTATAAGACAGAAGTTAAAGATATGTTTGTGCTATTCCTAATCTAACACAAAAAGCCTAAGACTGTGCGTGAGCACATCTTCAAACACACCATATTGTGTCAAGTGCTCAAAGACAAAGTTATACTTATTCATCATCATATCAGATTTAGGATAAGGTAGACCTTAGTCTCTCTTCTAGACACACAGATCTAATAACTGACCACCTGTATTTAAAAAAAAAAAAAAAAAGAAGAAGAAGAAAAAATACCTGAACCTGCATTTGTAGAGACTCTTCTTTGTTCACCCTTTTCTGCTCTGATTCCATTAACTGCATTAGTCTTTGCTCCAACTGTTGTTTTGATACCAAGGTATCCGTAAGCTTACTATGCAGACTCTGTACTTCATTTTCTTTGGCCACAAATTTACTCTGTAAATCTGTAATAAAACATTACATTTTACAGAGGTCTCTTTCTTTGCCTAGTTACTCATACTCATCTTTAGTGTAGGCATTCTCTCCTCTAGAAAACCTTCTTTGAATCTCTCCTGCTTCCATTCTTGCATGCTCCTGTAGCAGGCTATACTTGCGTTTCATGGGAGAAAGGGAGTAGTAGAGAAATAAACAATACACATAACATGTACTCCATTATCTCCCAGATGGATCCATCAAATTAAGAGTAAATGAGTAAAAGTTGGCATGTATTAAATGGGCAGTTTTAAGTAAACTACTTGGGATGGTAATGCTCTGTTTTTCTCTTCAAAATAAGAAGTAAGTATTTTCTTGGGGAAAAAAAGGAATTAACCAAAGAACCAAAGAGAATAACTACAGAAAAGAAACACACAGCCAGGATCCCATTACCCTGTCATGTACTATAATTTTGCCTGCAACTTTAATGCTTCAGGCAAAGCTAGTAGGTAACTTATTTTAAAACCCTAACAAATGTCAAAGAAAGATATTCTGAAAGTATAAAAGCTATTTTTATTGAGCTATAACCAAAATGCCAAATTATACTTTCTTCACAGATGGAAGAGAGGCAATTTTACCCAAAATTATATACAAAGTTTACATGAATACCTTTTTCCCTTACCTTGCTGTGCTGCCTCATGTTCCGCTGTTCTCTTCCTGATGTAGCTCTGAACTTCTTCCCACCTTCTCTCAGCTTCTTGTAGTTGAACCTTGATATTTTAAAAGGGAGAAAGGATAAATTAGCACAAACACAGAATTTCTACTTTGAAAAAGAGGGGAAAAAAGCATCCTCTACCTTTACTGTTGTATCATAAAACTGCTTATTACAACTAGTCTCCTACATTTCAATAAGATAGGCAGATACACACAGTCTAAAAGCCATTTATTTATCAGCCATAGCCATCCTATCCTCCAACATTACAGGGTTTACAGTCTGGAGATTATTTCAGACTCAATATTTGTGCTGAGTTTCTATCAAGACAGCTACTACTATACACATCTGATCCAATTAGCAATAACCTGTTTCCCACTAACCTTCCTTCAGCTGATAAGCTTCCGAAGGACAGGATGGTGTCTTTACTGCTAAATCTAAGTAGCTAAAAATTCTTATTTTGAGGTATTTTAATAACAGAACACTCCAATCATGACTATAATCTTTAATGTCATTTATTTATCCATATTCCACAGAGAACAGACTTCCATATCTATGCCAGCAGTAAACCCACCAGCAAGATCAATACTAAATAAAAGAAAGGATACTTATATCAATCTCCCAACAAGACTTAAGAAAAACAAAGGTTACTCACACTATTTTCCATATTCAATTACTCTTGAAGCCTTTTTAACTTCTACTCTGGAACTGGTATCAAAGTACAACTGTATCAATGACCTAGGTAGGAATCTATTATAATGAGGTAGCATTTAACTTACACAAATTGAACTATACTTTCAACAAATCTCCTCTTCAATAAAAGCAGGAATAGAGAATTATACTCATCATTCTATTCAATGTACATATGCTTCAGAATGCATATAAAATGCGATAAATGAATCTGCTCCTCCCTCAGTCAGCCTGAGCAAAGCCATGCATCTCTTCATAGTATAAGCATCTGACTGGACCAAGTGACACTCTGGCGTCTAAAGATACAGTATGTGATTTTTTGTACATCATGGGTCGAGTGCAAGCCACTGGAACACTACTTAGTCTTATGCTGAAGCAAAGGAAAAACTACCTATTCCAGTGCTGAAGAAAACTAGGTTCTACTGGACCTACTGAAAAATCCAAGCTATGGGTGATAAAGTGGTATTAAGGGTAATTTTTAACTACATGATTTCTGCCCTACACATGTAGACCCTAACCCCCATATATAAGGTAAAATTCTACAATTTATATCTGTCAATCAACTAACATCATTTACCATATCTTCAAACAGTCTTTAACTTCAAATTCAAGCCTATATTCATTCAATTCTTTCAAAAGGGCACATGCTTCTTTTTCTTTCATCAGGGCATAGCATTTAGACTATAGGTCCCATTAAGCTTAAAACTATATTTTTCAAACCTATATACACATTTAAGTCATCAAATTAAATACCTACTGATATGGTTAGGCATTGTTTCCCCACCCAAATCTCATCTTGAATTGTAATCCTCATAATCTCCATGTGTAAAGGGAGAGACCACGTGGACGTAACTGAATCATAGGCATGGTTTCCCCCATGCTGTTCTTGTGATAGTGAGTTCTCACAAGATCTGATGGTTTTATAAGGGAGTCTTCCCCCTTCGCTCGGCATTTCTCCCTCCTGCTGCTTCGTGAAGAAGATGCTTTGCTTCTTCTTCACCTTCTGCCATGGTTGTAAATTTCCTAAGGCCTCCCCAGCCATGTCGAACCGTGAGTCAATTAAACCTCTTTCCTTAAAAATTTACCCAGTCTCAGGCAGTTCTTCATACCAGTATGAAAACGAACTAATACGCCTATATTATTCATGAAATGACAAATAAAGGTGAGAATATATCACCTTCAACTGAGTAGCTGCTTGCTCAGCATTCTTCTTTTGGACTTCCTCTTGCTGTAGCTTTCCTGTTTTCTCAGTCAGCTCATTCACCAACCTAGCATAATCCTGGCGTAGTTTATTTAGTTCTGCAGACTGCCTGAAAACAGTAACTGGATTAGGAGCCTTCCATTATTACAAATATATATAAGAAATAAACAAAACATACTTTGTTAGTTTTGCTGAGCTGAGCTAGTAGTTCCATTTACAGCCCAACTGAAACAGAACACAAGTGACTACTAACAATAAAGTTTAGTTGTGTAATTCCTATATAATTCTAATGAGTTATCCAAATTCTAAAATCACTGTAAAATATCAAGAAAAATGGATGACCATAAATAGTGTCACCTTCAAACTGGTCTTCTGAAAACGTATTAAACATCAGTCAGGGTACTGTGTTCCTGTATTACTAGTCTCTTTAAGGTACTATTTCTCAAAGTATGTCCTCAGAGCCAATCACAATCACAAGGAAAGTGTCTCTTTTTTTGAGACTGAGTGTGGCTCTGTCGCCCAGGCTGGAGTACAGTGGCGCAATCTGGGCTCACTGCAACCTTCGCCTCCCAGGTTCAAGCGATTCTCCTAAGTCTCCTGAGTAGCTAAGATTACAGGTGCGTGCCACCAGGCCCAGCTAATTTTTGTATTTTTAGTAGAGACGGGGGCTTCACCACATTGGCCAGGCTGGTCTCGAACTCCTAACCTCAGGTGATCCGCCTGCCTCGGCCTCCCAAAGTGCCAGGATTACAGGCGTGAACCACCACACCCGGCCCGAAAGTGTCTTAATATGTAGATTCCTGGGCTCTTCCTCAGAGTCAGTGAATCATAATCTTTTAAGGGGAGGACTTGGTAATACACTTTTTAATTAGAATGCCAGGTACTCTTCAGAATGCTGAAGTTTGGGAGCTACTGTGAAAGGGGACAGATGGTTTAAAACTTATAAACTCATAAGCTTGTAGACCATTCCATTGGTGGTACTAGTATTTATTACATAGTTTATATATAATATACACATACATGTTTATATAAATATGTAATATATGATATATATTAATGTATTTGTATAAGTATACAATAGTATGACGTTAATATAACATATATAGTTTACATATGTATAACTGAAGAAGTTCTTCACAAAGCAAAAGAGAATTGTTTTTAAAAGTAACTCATTTTAGAAACAAATGTAAAAAAACAAAAGTCTAACCAATTACTATCAAACACTATTAATATTTTGATGATTCAAGAAAATACTCTGCCATTCAATTAAAAATAAGGTATTTGGAAACATACTTGCTTTCCAGTTGATTTGTAGTGTTGCTGACAGCATCTCTCAGTATACCATTTTCCTGCTTCAAGTGAGCTATCTCTGCCTCCATCTGCTCACGAACTTGCTGAAACTAAAATTATTTTACACATATAAAACTTAGAAAACAAAGACTGTCAAAGCTAACTTTTAAAATAAACTTTATTAAAGTAAGAATGTAAAAAGCATCAATAGAATGAAGTTTGAATCATTCTTCTCAAATAAATATAAACAAATTTAAAAGAATTACATTTTGTTAGTGATGAATGCAAATCAAATACAAACTGTCACCACATTCAAGAATACAAGTAGATGCTAGCTGCTATCATATTTGAAATACAAGATAAACATGCTTAGAGATGATGTTTCAGAACTAAATATGATTTAGGACTTCTTTCCTACCAAACAGATTCATATAGAATTAAGCTTGTCCTAATCTTATGTCAATTATATGTTAGTAATATTCTTAAAGTCTTTAGTAAGCCAAAGTTTAAAAACTGAAAATATGTTTGATACACTTTATATTAAGTTACAAAATGAGCCATAATCATGCAGATAACACAAAAACCTGCTTGCTAAAATATTCTGACCTCTTAATTTTTTTTCCAAGTTTTTACATTATAAAATACATATAACATAAAACATACCATTCTAACCATTTTTAAGTATACAGTTCACTGGTATTAAATATATCCATAATGCTGTGTCATCATGACCACCATTCATCTCCATAACTCTCTTCATTGTGTAAAACACCTTCCACACCTTTTTAACAAATAACTCCCATTCCTCTCCCTGCAGCCCCTGGCGACCACCACTCTAACTTTCTTCTTCTAATTTTTAAATTTTGGATTAAAGAATCTAAAGATAAAGCACACTGACTCTTATATTCTCATAAGAACATGTTTTTATATGAAATAATCTTATTAATAATTCTTTCAAAAGAAACTGTTGCTTATTAAGAGAAATTAAGGTATACGTTTCTATCTTTCACAGAAGTTATCATATGGAATCTATATCCTGACCTCTGTAAGTAATCAAGTAAAACAGGATGAATCACTTAAATACCTTTCATCTTCAACAAAAGATGCTGCTACAAGTATCTGACTAATTTTCAAATTAACAGGAATTAGGAATTAAGAAGAAAAGATCACTTGAGGCTAGGAAAATCAGTTCCTCAATAACTCAAATTGCTGGGGGATGAGAAGATGAAGGAATGAGTTAAACAAATGCTAAAAGCAGTGGATAGGGTAAGAACATGAAAACAGCATCATTCACTTCTTTTTTGCTATTAGTGGCATTTCAGAGGAAAATATTGGGACTCTGAAAGCAGCAAAGAATATTTTAAAATTTTTAGCAGACTAGTGACATTATCAAAGCAATATTTTACAAAAAAAAAAATCTGGTACCAAATACGAGATGGAATGAAAATGACAAACTTATTAATATCAGCCATAATTATCCTCGTATGTAATAATAAACTAAAGACATGTCTAAGAATTGAATGCAAGAGTAACTAGAAACAAAGAGGTTTGGAGTTTTTTGTTTTTTGAGACAGGGTCTCACCCTGTCACCGGCTGGAGTGCAATAGTGTGATCACGGTTCACTGCAACCTCAACCTTCCAGGCTCAAGCCTCCCACCTCAGCCTCCTGAGTAACTGGGACCATGGGCATGCCACCATGCCTGGCAAACTTTTTAATTTTTTTATAGAATGGGGTCCCACTATATTGCCCAGGCTGTTCTCAAATTCCTGGGTTCAAGTGATCCTCCCACCTCGGCTAGGATTACAGACATGAGCCATGGCACCTGGCCATAGAAATAAAATGTCTTTAAGATTTCAGAGCAAATTGTAGCCTAAGCGAGGCAAAGAGAAGTCACAGGATTCAAGCATAAAGATAATAATGCCTCAAAATATTAAAAACATCATTGCTCATGACTGGCCTGAAAAAATATGTATTTATACACATACATATACATTTATCAACCTGATCAATAGGTGAGTTTTAGACATATATTAAATCTGAGGTAATGACAGACCTTCTGAATTGAAGGATCAGCCAGCAGATGGAAGTAACAATTTCAAAAAGTCACTGGTCAAGAAAGTTAAATTAAGGAAGGTATTACATGACCACTAAGCAAGCAGACCCAAGCCATATTCTTCAATAACCTCTTTAGCAGTAATAAAGATATTTCAATCTTTTTAAAAATAAGAAAAAAAAATTCACTGGTCTAGTCCTAACTAGGATCATGAAAATGGAAAATATATACAAAAGACAGACTGTAAAAACTGAGCCTTCTGACAGAAGACAAGTGAAAGGGTAGGAAGCAACAACAGACAAAATCACTCAGGCCAAAACCTTGGAAGTCATTCTTCACTATCACTTCTCCCCTCCACACTAACACTAAGCCCTATCTAACTCTTTGTATACTCAAACTCATTCTCTCATTGTCAACATCTAATTTCAGGCCCTTGTTCTTTGACTTGAATTCTAGCAAAGTGTTCCAACTATCCCTTGCTCCACTCTCCCCACAGCTACCAAGGTAAAAATTTAAAATAGTAGTATAATTCCAGCAACTGCTGCGTTGCTTAAACTCCTTCACTGGCTCCCCAGTCTTCAGGTATACAAGGCCCTTTAAGATGGGGCCTCTATCTACTTCCAATATCCCTTCTTCATTCCAGCCCTCATTCCCAAATACCGCAACTCTTACTGTATTTCTCATAGAGCAGTTACTCTAGACAATCTGTACTGAGTACACCTGGAGTGTACTCATTAAAAAGCTGAATCCTGGGTCCCAAAATATACCCACTGAACTATCACCTCCAGAGATGGACTAAGAAATCACACCAAGTAACTCTTATCCTCAGTGCCCATTTCTTTACTCTCTTACTTGATAATGCCTAATTGTTTTAAAAGATTTAACACAGTCTGGATATCACTTCTAAAAAGTCTTCCCTATCAAATCCTTTTCTTCTCTACCTCCCATCACCATTGCTCTAAAGTCGCCAATACTTATCTCTATCATCATATTTATCTGCATCCAGCCTCCCTACCTCATTCCCACCTAGAAAAGTTGTTTTACTTAGGACACAGAGTGAACTTCACTAGCCACTGTATGTTGATGGCCCAACAAAGGGCCTTGTACATTCTAGCCACTTAAAAGTTTGCTAATAAAGTGAATGCAACCATTTCATCTTGTTTTCAAAGAATGAAAATATACCTTCATCTGCATCTGTTGAGTCTCTTGATAACTGACATGTATTTTGTTTTGAAATACATTATGTTCCTTTTCTAATGTTCCAATCCGATCTTTCATCCTTGCTATAACCACATTGCTTCTTTCTTTCTCTGTCATCATTTCCTAAAAGAATATCCCAGAAATTTAAAAACCTGTTATTTAATAAGTATCATAAGCCTGCAACAATGACAAACAATGATATTATTTAACATCATCAGTAAAATAATCATGAATGATAAAACATTAAGTACTTGCTTAAAAAAAGCAAGGTCAAAAGATTTTAAAAACAGTCTTCTGCATCTCATCTGCTCTTCACACCAATTCCCTTCATAAACACTTTGCCACTGTTGTTTACTCTTAATTCAAATGCATTTTCTAGTTTATTATGAGTTAAAGACTATGAACCTAGAATAAATCCTACATTCTAACTTGATTACACGAAAGAACATTTTAAAGCAAAACAGTTCATTCTCTATCATTCCCAGGTACACGTTCTCTTTCAGGGAAAAAAGGCCTAGAAGGAAATAAAAGTCTCTCTCCTAAGGGAAAAAATAGGGATAAGATGTCTATAGCAGAGTCAAAGTTTGAAACAAGGGAAAGTAAATTCAGAAAGCAAAGTTTTATCATCTTCCTAAGTCAAATTTTTTTTTTTTGAGACGGAGTCTCGCTCCATCGCCCAGGCTGGAGAACAGTGGCGTCATCTCAGCTCACTACAAGCTCTGCCTCCCAGGTTCACACCATTATCCTGCCTCAGCCTCCCGAGTAGTTAAGACTACAGACGCCCGCCACCATGCCCGGCTAATTTTTTTTGTATTTTTAGTAGAGACGGGGTTTCACCGTGTTAGCCAGGATGGTCTCAATCTCCTGACCTCATGATTCACCCGCCTCAGCCTTCCAAAGTGCTGGGATTACAGGCGTGAGCCACTGCGCCCGGCCACTAAGTCAAATCTTAAATGAGGGATTTCATTTTGCTTTGCTGGTACTATGAACTCTTAAAACAAATATTAATTATCGAAGTACATGAAAGCGAAGCAATTTTAAAGTTAGCTGCAGGTATCATTAGGACTAATCATGTTCCTGCTCTAAAGCAATTGTATGACAAAATTTGAGATATTACATAATTTATGGTTGCCTGAGTTTGTTCATTCATCTTTACAAACTGTTATACTCCTGTATAACATACTTAGAAGTATACACATCATAAGTATGCAGCTCAATGAATTATCAAATTAGTTATCCTAATTTTTAATTTTTTTAAATTAAAATTAATTTTTTAATTATGTGACTACATAGTCATATATAGTCACATAAAACTATGTTAAAGTTTCTAATTTTATTAATAACTTCAATTAATCTTGCCAACTTTTTCCATTGACTTTTTTTATTTACTTCAAATTCACATAAAGGATTTATATTCAAACAAGGCTATTCATTTTTACAATGTCATCAAGTGGCTAGGTGAATGACTCATAAATAAACATCATGTACTCTACTGCATTTAATCCCCAGAAAGAGAAACAAGCACTTCAGGAATAATGAAACCACATTTTCCATAGTTTCAATTCTGTTCTCTCAGTTTCATGATATTTTAAAGATTGGCTTTTCTGGTACTTTTTACTATTAACCTCTCAAAGTAAAATTTCTGAGATTTGAAGAACTTGACAAAAAATTATACTTATCACAAGAAGCTCCATAAATAAATTACCTATGTTAAGAGTTTCACATTTATTCCATTAATCAGACTTAAACAAGATCACACCAAATTCTGTGTTTCTATAGAGAACAGATCTAGTTCAGATCCAATTAAAACAAATTCCCATGCTTCTGTACAGAATGCTTTTGTTATTCTGAAGTTAGGATATCTGTAAGTACTCTTATTTTAAATAATTCAACTATAGGCTATAATATCACAAAAGAGAGAGACAGCTCTATTTACCCTCCCAAAACTCTAAAGGAAAGTTACTTTTGTTGGATATAAATTACAAATAATTAAACTACTGATTATGGACAATTTCTGAAATCTTTTGTTGTTTCTGATTTGGGACGTATATCCCTGGTACATATGAATGTCTTCACCTGGGTTAAGTGCTTACACCGATCCTTTGTAGCAGCAGCATCTTCCTTCACAGCAGCGAGTAACTTGTCCTTTTCTTGAAGCTGATGTATGAGCGTAGTCAATTCTCCCTTACTTGACTGCAATTGAGAAGGCAATGCAGAATTAGTAATAGTTACCATGGGCTAATAAAAATTATGAAAATGAAATGTGGCACATATACACCATGGAATACTATGCAGCCATAAAAAAGGATGAGTTCATGTCCTTTGCAGGAACATGGATGAAGCTGGAAACCATCATTCTCAGTAAACAAACACCAGAACAGAAAACCAAACACTGCATATTCTCACTCATAAGTAAGAGGTGAACATTGAGAACACATGGACACAGGAAGGGCAACATGCCTGTCAGGGAGTAGGGGAATAGGGGAGGGATAGCATTAGGAGAAATACCTAATGTAGATGACAGGTTGATGGGTGCAGCAAACCACCATGGCATGTGTATACCTATGTAACAAACCTGCACGTTCTGCACATGTTTCCCAGAAGTTAAAGTAAAAGAAAAATAAATAAATAAAATAAAAAATAAAAGGTGCTAAGATTAAAAAAAAATTATGAAAATGAAGTATCTAACATCAAGTGTTCTTGGGTCAATGCAGAGTTCTGTATTACATAAAAAGTAAAATAACTGCCAAATACTGATCAGTGAAATATTCAGAAAAATCTCTTTAATGTTGTATATCCTGAAATTTCCAACTAGATACATATCAACCAAGAAACAGATTTTTACAAAGAATTACGGGAATTCCAGTTTTAAACTCAGAGTCAAGACAGTAATTTCCTCCTTCTCCTGCTAGATCAAAAGAGAGAATATGAAACCAAAATGTAAGCTGCTATACATGAAACAGTAACCTGTAATCTCAAAGCATATGAGGAAAGACCACCAAATATAGTAAAGATCAAATTCAGATGCTCCACGAACCCGTCAGAATACACCCACGGCTACAGAGGTGCCATAAATGTGTAGTTCTCTGAAACTAACAGGCACATCCTGAAAGGTAAAACCAGCCATCCCCAATTTGACATGGGAAACAACAAACAAGTGCAAAGATTGAAAGCAGGAACTTTCTTGGAAGAAGGTCTCAAGAAGGAAAAAAAAAAGTCGCAGATAAAATCCCACATCTCAAGAGGAAAAACCTCACTCAAAGGGAGCAACTAGCCAGTGAGGCAGTCAAAAGATTCTCTATAGGGAGGCCCTAAGTCTCTTATCTGAAAAGCAGCAAAGGCTAAAAAAATCATTACATACACAGTCCCCAAGGAAAACACCAGCCATCCCTGACCCTTCAACACCACCAAGCTCTAACACAAAGATGATCCAAGAAAAACATCCCTCATTGGAAGAACAGTAGTAGTAAATAAAATGAAATAAAATAAAACAAAACAGGATCTATACAAGATACCAAAAAAATGAAAATAAGAAAAACACAAATAACAAGTGAAGAAAAATCACCAGAAAAAGGTTATCACACAGCAGGAAAAAATTGTGGTTAAAAATCTAATATAGTAATCATCTCTGGAAAATAAAAGAGCTCAGAGAAAAGATAACACAAAATGAGATGAAACGTGAGCTGGCAAAACTAAAGTGGAAGCAAAGGCAACACCATCCCAGAAATATACTATAGTTAGAAGCAGCAAACAGAAAAGCACATGCCGCTGTAAACACAGTTTAAGAGCCATAGAGTCCATGGTGGAGAGAAATAAATAAAAAGTAGAAATAAAGTTTTCTTTGGTTATGTGTTACGATTTTTTTGTTGTTGTTAAAGATATGAAAAGACAACAAAGGTAGGCAGAGGAGAGCCCACATGTATTTAACTGATCTCCATTATTTTACTTATTTCAAGAACATTATATACAACTTCCCAGTAATAAAAGCTAACTTGAATCTAATGATTGAAAAGGCATACTGTATCCAAGGGAAGTTTAACGGAGCAGTCAATGTCAAGCCATGTTATAGTACAATTACTGAATGCCAAAGAAACTGAATTCCTTGATGTGTGTAGAGTAGGTCAGACACTGAAAAAAATCCAGTAAATAATAAACGTGATTGATTATTCAAAGAATGTTTTATTGTGAGAGTGCAGTTTAACAAAAATACATGAAAAGGGTGCAAAATGCAGGTTGGCGTCAGTCCTCTACCAGCAATATGAATAAAGAGAACAGTGAAACAACAAATGCATAAAACGTTTCAAGGAAAAAAAATGAAACTCTGTTATGTTATACCCCACCAAAGTATTATTTGAGTATAAATACAACAAAAGCATGTTAACTTGCCAAAATTTGGAAAATTTTTTGAAGAAATCCCAGGAAAAACAACTTCAGCTAACCAAGAGATGCATAAAGAAGCTATGACAAAAGTACTAACATTGAGATCTGGACCCACCATTAAACTATAAAATTAAAACTAAAACATGAAAATTATAATCACAGAAGAGATGTTAAATATTACAAGTATCTGACAAACAGAAAAACTTATTAATGAAAGTTGAGAGTGGTGGAAGACAGAAGCTAGGAAAAAAATTTAAGTGGTATAACAGCAGTTCCTCCTGCTACACAGCATGGGGCCCAAATTGTTAATAATTTAAAGTTTAAAATATAACTGAAGCAAGTATATTTAAAGGTCAATGATAAAAAATTAATAATTAAACATTTTCTTACTAATAATTACATTAATAGTTTACATTTTTCAGCAGTTATTATATGCTAGGGACTGTAAGCACCTAACATGCACTAGCATTTAATTCTCAAAACTTGATCATTCCCATTTTAGACATGGGAAAACTGAGTCACTGAAGCTAAGTAACTTATCTAAGGCCACAAAGCTGCAAGTGGCAGAGTCCAGATTTGAATTTGGGAAGTCTGACTCCAGAGCTCAGGATCTTAACCAAACTCTCAAGTGCCTCATAACTCGAATACAAGGGCACGTGTACACTCACACAACATAATATCCCTGCTCCAACCCTTCTAGCTTTTGCTGTTTTCCCCTTCCCACCTAAGCTTACTTGTAGCGGACACTCGCTGTCACTTTTCCCATCCATTTGGTACTTATTTATAGTCTTGTACTGCAGTGAAACTACTTTTACTAAGGATATCAAACCCAGTTTTACAATCTTAATCTTGACATCTCTAAAGCATGTTACTGTTGATCATTCCCCCAACCTCCCTACTTCCCAAACTCAAAGTTTCTGTGATTCCACTACCTCCTGGTGTTCCTCCTACCACTTCGCTCCTCTTCAGCATCTTTCATGGTGATTTTCCTTGCCCTTTAATTGTTGGTGTTTCCTGGGGTTCATTCTTGAGCCTTCTATCACCTCTCACATCCTCCCTGATCTAATATACATCTACCATATGTACTGCTGATAGTGGATTATCTTCCTCAATCACTCCCATTGTAGCCTTTCTTCTACTCCAGAGAAATATGTTAATTGTAAAATAACGATATCCACTTAAATGGCACAAGGGATGCCTAAAACAGCTTTCTGAAAATTCTCAATCCTCTACTCTCTACAAAGTGTTCACAAAAACCACTGTCACTACAATCTATCCAGTTACTCAAGAAAGAAAACAAGCAGTCACCATGGACTCTTCTTTAGCCACTACATACACTGCTCAAAAAATCCTATCCTATGCCAGTGCCTTGTATTTATCTCCCCCTTTGCTCTAAAGTGGTCTTTATTCAGCACAAGGATTCAATTACCTCTGGGACTTCGAACAATCTGTGAAAAGCTCTGACCAACTCAGCTCTAAGGCAGGAAAAAGGAGAAATTCAACTTACCTAGTCTTACTCAGATACAAGAGACCTACAAAGGCAGAGTTCCTTTAGTAGAGAACAGAACCGCCCCATGAGAAACCAAGAACAATAAGATTTTAATCTAAAACCAAATGGCTCCAAGGAAAAGGGGAAAAATGTGAACAGTTTTAAAACACTTGCTCCATGCTATCTTTAATAGTTTCCAACTTCTTCCAAGGCCTGCCTAAAATAGATAAATGGTAGTCTGATTTACCACCCAGACTCTAGAGTTGACAGCTGTCTCAGACAATAAAATGATTACTCTTGCCCCCATAAGCTACCAGCAACATCTCTCATTAGAAGAGAGACACTTAAAGCAATTACCTTTAATCTTAAAAAGCATTAACTCTAAACAGCAATATAGTAACACGGTAACTTCAGCAAGGTTCTTCCCTGCTAGGAGCTTTTCCCAATCCCCACATATAACTAACAACTTTTTTAAGTATTTACTCACTCAATTACAATAAAATAAACCGAAGGACAAATTCTTTAATCAATATCAAGGCTAGGCGCCGTGGCTCACACCTGTAATCCTAGCACTTTGGGAGGCCAAGGCAGGACGACTGATTGAGCTCAGGAGCTTGAAACCAGCATGGGCAACACAGTGAAACCCCATCTCTACAAAAAAAATACAAAAACTAGCCAGGCATTGCCTGTGGTCCCAACTCCTCAGGAGGGTGAGATGAGAGGATCGCTTGAGCCCGAGAGGTAAAGGCTGCGGTGAGCAGAGACTGCGCCACTGCACTCCAGCCTGGGTGACAGGGCCAGACTCCGTCTCAAAAAAATAAAAATAAAAATAAAAATAATCAAGAAAGTTCCTTGCAACAAAGCATCTGTCTTTGTATTTAAAGTCACATTTATCATTATTTACTGATTACCTTTTTACTCTGGGCCATTGCTGGCATCACATGGAAACTGTCTAACAAGCATACTACATTGTAAAATTGCCACAGATTTGTAAAATGCACTGTCAATAGAAGTATGACAGACTTATAATGCTATGATAAATGCTATGGCAAAAACATCCAGACAGTTGTAAGAAAGAATAGCAGGGCAAACAATTTAGACTGTGAATTCAGGTTAGCCTTATATGAGAAAATGACATTTAAGTGGAGACTTGAAGGAGAAAGTGGGCATAGAAAGAAATTGGAAGGGAGGGTTTGGGAGGAAAGGGGAGACAGGACAGACAGAAGAAAAAAGTCTGGTATGACAGAAGAACCAGAGAAGACTCCGTATGGGTGAAATTTAGTGAGGGAATGAGAAAAAATGTCATTAGATGAGGCTGCAGAGAGAGGCAGGACATAGACCTGTTAAGGAATCTGGATTTATGTTTTAACTACAAAAGAGAAAAACACCAAAGGGTTTTCAAAGCAGTAATATAACCTAATTTATCTCTTAAAGGTCACTTTACAGTTACGTGGGAAAAAAACAAAATTAGAGGACTAAGAGGAAAAGCAGAAACATCAATCTGGAGACTACTGCAGGTAATCAGGTGAAAGGTAATGGTCTAGACTAGTATAAGAAAAAATTAAACCACTGAAGGTTTGAAAGTAGGCGAGAAGTTATGAGGGAAGAGGTGTGCATGTGTGTGTTTTTAGAATAAAGACAGTTAAATGCACCATCTAATATTGAATAGCAGACACCATGTCACTTTATTTTACATAGGTAACCCTTCAAAACTTGTCACCTTTCCCAGTATGACATAGTACATATGATATTATAGTGAATATGACCCATAAGAATATAGATGTTAGCTGCATGGGGTTTTTATTTTACAATTTTTTTTAAAACATCAGCCATAGCAGTGATTATGCCATTCAAATCATTTCTTTTAGAAGAGTACTATTACAAACACAATGCACACAACACCCCCACAACAACAGTCCTAAGGTTCTTTGAATGATGTGATCTTCAGTCACAAAAACCGTTCATACATGCTATCCAGAAATCACCTGACTTTGACTTTAGCACTTCTAGTCAGAGCAAAGCACGGTACAGTTTAGCCTAGGGCCAAAAGACTTTAAAAGTAATATAAATCTGGCCGGGCACGGTGGCTCATGCCTGTAATCCCAGCACTTTGGGAGGCCGAGGCAGGTGGATCACGAGGTCAGAAGATTTGAGACCATCCTGGCTAAGACGGTGAAACCCCATCTCTACTAAAAATACAAAAATTAGCCGGGCATGGTGGTGCATGCCTGTAATCCCAGCTACTCTGCAGAATCACTTCAACCCAGGAAGCGGAGGTTGCAGTGAGCCGAGATCGTGCCACTGCACTCCAGCCTGGGCGACAGAGCAAGACTCCATCTCAAAAAAAAAAAAAAAGTAATATAAATCATTTTACTTATTTTAAGCAATTGGCTCTGTCAAAGGATCAGATAACAACAGATGACATTTTAAATAAGTGAATTGATTAGTGTGAATATATGATATGGTTAGGCTGTGTACCCACCCAAATCTCATCTTGAATTGTAGCTCCCGTAATTCCCATGTGCTGTGGGAGAGGCTCGGTGGGAGATAATTGAATCATGAGGGCAGTTTCCCCCATACTGTTCTCCTGGTCGTAAGTCTCACAAGATCTGAGGGTTTTAAAAGGGGAAATCCCTTTCATTTGGTTCTCATTCCCTCTTCCCTGCTGCCATGTAAGACATGCCTTTCACCTTCTACCATGATTGTGAGGCCAGCCACATGAAACTGTGAGTCCATTAAACCTCTTTTTCTTTATAAATTACCAGTCTCAGGTATGTCTTTATCAGCAATGTGAAAACAGACTAATACAGTAAATTGGTACCAGGAGTGAGGAACTGCTGTAAAGATACCTGAAAATGTGGACATGACTTTGGAACCAGGTAACAGGCAGAGGAGTTGGAACAGTTTGGAGGGCTCAGAAGAAGACAGGAAGATGTGGGAAAGTTTGGAACTTCCTAGAGACTTGCTGAATAGCTTTGACCAAAATGCTGATAATGATACAGGCAATGAAATCCAGGATGAGGTCATCTCAGATGGAGATGAGGAACATGTTGGGAACTGGAGTAAAGGCAACTCTTGCTATGTTTTAGCGAAGAGACTGGTGGCATTATGCACCTGTCCTAGAGATGTGAGGGAGACTTAAGGGAGATGATTTAGGGTCCCTGGTGGAAGAAATTTCTAAGAAGCAAAGCATTCGAGAGGTGACTTGGGTGCTATTAACAGCATTCAGTTTTAAGAGGGAAACAGAATAAAGTTTGGAAAATTTGCAGCCTGATGATGCAATAGAAAAGAAAAACCCACTTTCTGAGGAGAAATTCAAGCCAGCTGCAGAAATTTGCATAAGTAATGGGGAACCAAATGTAAATCACCAAAACAATGGAGAAAATGTCTCCAGAGAATGTCAAAGACCTTTGCAGCAGGGCCCTCCTATCATGGGCTGGAGACCTAGGAAGAAAAAATGGTTTCCTGAGCAGGGCCCAGGGCCCACCTGCTGTATGTAGCCTAGGAACTTGGTGACCTGCAACCCAGCCACTCTAGGCATGGATAAAAGAAACCAAGGTACAGCATGGGCTGTGGCTTCAGAGGGTACAAGCCCCAAGCCTCAGCAGCTTCAACGTAGTGTTGAACCTGTAGGTGCACAGAAGTCAAGATTTGAGTTTTGGGAAACCTTTGCCTAGATTTCAGAGGATATATGGAAACACCTGGATGTCCAGGCAGAAGTTTGCCACAGGGGTGGGGCCCTCATGGAGAACCTCTGCTAGGGTAGTGCGGAAGGGAAATGTGAGGTTGAAACCTACACACGAAGTCCCCACTGAAGCACTGCCCAGCGGAGCTGTGAGAAGAGGGCCACCATCCTCCAGATCCCAGAATGGTAGAGCCACTGACAGCTTGTACTGTGAGCCTGGAAAAGCCACAGACCCTCAACGCCAGCCCGTGAAAGCAGCCAGAAAGGAGGCTGTACCCTGCAAAGCCACGGGAGCGGAGCTGCCCAAGACCGTGGGAACCCACCTCTTGAATCAGCATGACCTAGATGTAAGACATGGAGTCAAAGGAGATCATATTGGAGCTTCAAGATATGACTGCCCCACTGGATTTCAGATTTGCATGGGGCCTGTAGCCCTTTTATTTTGGCCAATTTCTCCCATTTGGAGTGGCTGTATTTACCCAATGCCTATACCCCATTGTATCTAGGAGGTAACTAAGTTGCTTCTGATTTTACAGGCTCATAGGCGGAAGGGACTTGCCTTGTCTTGGATGAGACTTTGGACTGTGGACTTTTGAATTAATGCCGAAATTAGTTAAGACTTTGGGTGACCAGTAGGAGGGCATGACTGGTTTTGAAATGTGAGGACATGAGATTTGGGAGGGTCCAAAGCGGAATGTTATGGATTGGCTGTGTCCCCACCCAAATCTCATCCTGAACTGTAGCTCCCATAATTCCCATGTGTTGTGGGAGGGACCTGGTGGGAGATAATTGAATCATGGGGGCAATTTCCCCCATTGTTCTCATGGTAGTAAATAAGCCTTGCAAGGTCTGATGGTTTTATAAGAGGAAACCCCTTTCGCTTGGTTCTCATTCCCTCTTCCCTGCCACCATGTAAGACGTGCCTTTCACCTTCCACTATGATTGTGAGGCCTCCCCAGCCACGTAGAACTGTGAGCCATGTAAACTCTTTTTCTTTATAAATTACCCAGTCTCAGGTATCTCTTTATCAGTGGCATGAAGACAGATTAATACAATATATAAAGTAATTTCTGAAGGCATTCCAGATGTATGTTCTGAGATGTTAAGGATGGGAGCAGATATTAATTGCTCTGGCTAAAGTCTTGTTTGGTGAACTTCTAATGACTGGTCATGAATATGCATGCCCATAATCAAAAAACATGCTTACCTTCTTTAAAGCATCTTGTATTACACCAGACTTCTCCTTTAGCAGGTCTACAACACAAAGAGCCTCATCTTCAGAAAACATCATAGTCTTCAAGGACAGAAGAAAATCTTTAAACTTCACTTCAGCATTTTCTTAATTTGAAAAAAAAAAGAGTTGGCATTTAAAAAACACAAGTAATAACTTCAGCAAAGGTAAGCATGAAGAATTCATGGCCCAGAAAGTCAATAACCAAAAGAAAACAGATATATACTTCAGGTTAAATAAAACAAATACTCCAGTCAAGAGGAAAAAAAGGGTTTATCATCTATAATACGGAATAATTACATTAGCTAAAAGTTTGCTCAAACTGCAAAATACTAAAATGCCAATATACCCTCACTTTAAAAAAAAAGTCACTTAGGTGTCTAGTATGTGCTAATATCTGCACTATTATATTCACAATAATCTCAATGAACTTAAATAATCCTTGCACACTGACAACCAACTGTGAAAAACAAAATAATCCTGAGAGATATTAAGCCAAATTCCACACATGAGAAAATAAGTTCTAAGATAATTATAAAAAGGAAATCTGATTCTATGAAGATCAAATATATGCAAACCATCCTGACATTTTAAAAATCCATGCATCAACCACCTCCTGACCCACCCACCCTTATTTTCCTAAGGTTCTCGTATTAGGCATTAACAACCTCTTCTTAAAAAGAGCTGTCACCCATCAGACTCGAAGGACCCTAGGGCTTTTAATACTTCAGCTAAATTATAAGTTTTAAGAGGTAGTTGTGTACATATGTGGAAACGGGATATGTGGGAACTCTGAACTTTCCAATGAATTTTGCTGTGAACCTAAAACTACTCTAAAAAAAATAGTCTATTAAAAAAAAAAACAGTTATGAATTAGCCATGAAACCTCACAGGAG
Source organism: Pongo abelii (assembly GCF_028885655.2). Classification (NCBI taxonomy): domain Eukaryota; kingdom Metazoa; phylum Chordata; class Mammalia; order Primates; family Hominidae; genus Pongo; species Pongo abelii. The sequence goes on along the minus strand of NC_072000.2, from coordinate 59,663,804 downwards.
ACAGTAGTAGCTGGGAAATAATCATCAGATAGCAAAATAGCTGTAGGACCTTTAATAAGTCAAATTCAAGTTCCAGATCTACAAAACTGAGGAGGTTGGACTAAAAAACTACCAGTAAGTCTTCTACCACGAGGATTTGATTCTTTTGAAATGCATTGTTTCTATGAGAAAATGACTCCATCAGAACTCAGAAATGTCTTTTTATAGTACAACAAAGACTATACATCCCATATATTACCTTTGTCAGTTTCAGTCTTCAGTTTTTTAGTCCCAGATTTCTGGATCCCTTCTACTTGGTCAGGTTTAAGCAAATCAATAACCTCTCTCTTATCTACCACAGGACTTGAGTCAGCATTATCCATCAAAGGAATATAAGTAGTTGCATGAATAAGGGGTTCATCTACGAAGACTGCAATTTAAGTTCAACAAAATCATAATTAGAATTTTTACAAAACAGAGTAAATGACATGCAAGCAAACTTTAATGATAAATGCAGTTATTTTGAAACCTTTACTGGTAGCTCAAATTGGTTTTAAATTCCTATTTCATCATTTAACAAGTCAAAACACTCATTCTAATGAAGCCGTACCAGCTCAACAGTCTTATTTTATAGTAAATCATTTAAGTCATCTAAAAGTGTACAGCATATCTCCTCTAACAGTATCTAAAAACTTTTTAAGCATCCTTAGGTCTCCTTTAATTTTTGTTTTAATATAAGAATTATTTCCACTTAATTAGTGCTCAAGGAAAACTATTAGTTTTTATTTATGTTGGTACTTTACCAACTTACTGTAGTTGATAATTTTTAATCAAGTTCTTCGTACTTGCTAAGTGCAAGAATCACAGTGCTCCTTGCAGATAGCTTCTCATTTCTGAATAGTTATGCCTCTAATTTCCATGGTACATCTACACTTGCTAAAACTTCCAAAATAACATTAAAAGTGGAAGAAGGAAGCCTCTTTATTTTGTTCCTAATTTTAATGGGAAGAATTTGAAGAGTTTGAACATTAAGCCTAATGTCTGCTGGTTAGAGATACAAACTTCCACACCCAGATGAAAACCTCTTTTCTTTTCATTCCTACCTTTTAAAAAGAGCTTTTTTACTTATATATGTCTCTTCTTTTATTTAAAATTGTTTAACATTTAATTTTAACAAATATATTCAGGTAATATTTCCCTCATACCTAATTGATATGTCATAATTTTAAGTTGTTTAGTCTTCACAAATTTCACAGCCAAGCTTTCCCTGGAAAACTGTGAACAAATAAGATTGCTCCATCTCTTATAATTTGATGCTTGCCATATACACATGTGAGTTCTGTTTAGGAATTAATTGGAAATGTAAGCTAATGCCAGATCTAGCTAATGTCCTTAAGCATAATCTTTAAGTGATATTAAAAAGTACAAATATTTCAAGAATGTTTTTCTTCTATGGTCTGTATGCTATTCATTTTCTTCAAAACTGAGTTAAGAATATTAATGCTTTGCCCTTTGTAAATGGTATATAAACTTTTTCATCTCAAATGTACACTCTGCCCATCTGTCAAAGCGCTATAAAGTCATAAGGCTAAAGATAATTTTAGACCTGTATTAGTATTACAGTTGTCATTAGCACACATTAAACTGGGAGCTAAAGAGCGTGTGAGATTTCCAGGGTCCTTGTGCTGGTGTACTTCTCTAGAATTAGCATTATAAAAATACATATCTAAACATCTCACCATTTTCTGTCTTTTGTTTCTTTGATGAAGCTTTCTTCTTCCCTGATCCACTTTCTTGTTTAGTCTCTTGGTGGAGGGGCAATGCTTCTTGCCTTTTTGATGGTACCATGAGAGTTTCCACCTTTTTATCCTGGTCATCTTTATTAAACACAAACAAAAAAAATAATTGTGGCAAACAATGAACATAACAGAAAAGATGCAATCATTGAGTAATTTCCAGAATGCTTTACCACTAAAAATTTATAGTCTGACATATAACGCTCTCACCAACAACTTATTCTAGCTTTCTTATTCCACTACACCAGCTCTTCAATGTACTTACTCCTCCTTTCCCATTCCTCAGCTATTTTCAACCCTACTGAGCCTATAGGCATGATCAAGTCTCTATCATCTTAAAAAATAAACAGCAAGGTGCAGCTGCTCACACCTGTAATCCCAGCACTTTCGGAGGCTGAGGCAGGTGGATCACTTGAACCCAGGAGTATCACTTGAACCCAGGAGTTCCAGACCAGCCTGGGCAAAGTGGTGAAACCTCATCTCTACAAAACTCCATCTCTACAAAAAAAATTAAAAAATTAGCCAGGTGTGGTGGCGCACACCTGTAGTTCCGGCTACTCTGGGGCTGAGGTGAGAGGATAGCTTGAGCCCCGGAGGTCGAAGCTGCAGTGAGCCAAGATCACACCATTCACTCGAGCCTCAGCAACAGAGCAAGACCCTGTCGAAAGAAAAAGGAAAGAAAGAAAGAAGAAAAGAGAGAGAGAAAGAAAGAAAGAGTGAGAGAAAGAGAGAAAGAAAGAAGAAAAGTAAAAAAAAGAAAAGGAAGAAAGGGAAGGAAAGGAAGGAAAAGAAGGAAGGGAAGGGAAGCGAAGGAAGAGAAAACCCTTCCCCATCACCGTAATTCGCAGCATCCCACATCCATTTCCTTACATCTTGACAAAATACTCTTAGTTCCTTTTCTACCAATCATTCCTCAACTAATTGCAACCTGATTTTTATCTCTTTCATTCCACGAAAGGATTAACTCAGATCCCCCAGTGTCCTAAATGCCATATTCTACAAATATTCATTAATCCTTATTTGACTACTCTTTGGCATTTTATACTTTTGGTCTCTACCCCTTTCTTAAAATTATCTCCTCTCCATTATGCTAAGTAAAATATGGCAGTGAAAAAAAGATAAATATTGTATAATTTCACTTATATGACATTCCCAGAGTAGTGAAATTCATAAAGACAGAAAGTAGAAGGGTAATTGTCAAGATACGGGGGAAGGGGGAAGGACGGGGGAAAAGGGGGAGGCAGGCGGAATGGGGAATTAGTGTATAATGTGTACAGAGTTTCATTTGGAGAAGACGAAAGAGTTCTGGACTTGGCTAGTGGTGATGATTATATAAGAATGTGAATGTACTTACCACCACACAACTACACACTTAAAAGTTGTTAAAATGGTAAATTTCATGCTATGTGTAATTTGCCACAATAAAAATAAATAAAATAAATTACCTCCTATCAGCTCCCATAATAATTCTCTTCTTACACTTGAAATATTCCTTTGCGGTATACTTTGGGAACTGCTTCTACTGAATACTGCTTGTTCTCAGGGTTGGGGCTTCAATTAAAATACTTCCCTTGGATGAGCTATCTACTCCCATGCCTTCTACTACCTTCACGCTTAAGGCTTCTGAATCTACTTTTCTACATTTACATACCCTACTGCATCCTGAGTTGCTCTACGTAGATGGCCCCACAGGCACTGGAAACACAAACTGGAAGTGTTCTCTTCTCCATTCACATCTAGTCTCTCTCCAGTATTACCTATTTTAGTGCTACCAACCATCTGCCAAGCACAAGTTGGCAAACTTTTTCTGCAAAGGGCCAGGTAGTAAAACTTTAGACCTTATAGGCCATACGGACTCTGGTACGACTATTCAAGTCTGCCACTGCAGCATGAAAGCCAGTCATAAACATATTATGAATGAGTGAATGAATGTAGCTGCATATAAAAACACTTTATGAATACTGAGATTTGACTTTTTTTACATTTTTACGTTTCTCAAAATATTATTCTATTTCCCAACCATTTAAAATGCAAAAAGTGTTCTTGGTTCATGGGCATAAAAAAAGGAAGTGGGCTACATGTGGCTCACAGGTTGCAGTTTGCCAACCTCAACCTAACTCAGAACTTGGGAGATCAGCTTTAATCCTATCTTCTCCTTTATCTGCCATACTTCTATATAGTGAGGTTATTCGTGTCATTCTTACTTTGCATACTTCTCAACTTTGTTTCATCTGTCACTACCATAGTTCAGGCCTACATCTTAATTTTAGAAAACTACAATAACCTCTTAACTAGTCTGCCAGCATCAAATACTGCCCCATGAAATCTGTTCTTGCTAGCTCTGCCAAAAAAATCTTTCTAAAACAGAAATATGACCATGTAACTAAACTGCTTGAAAATCTTCAACAATGGCTAACCTAAGAAGTCCTAGCTCCCTGGCACGGTATCCAAAAACCACCATGATCTAGCCACTGCTATCTTTTCAGCTCTGTTCCCTACCACTCTCTATACCTCACATTGTATGGCTCAACAATACACTGTACTCTTGCAGCTCTGTGCCTTTACATGATATACTGCCAGTGAGGAATGAGACCCCACTATCTGCCTGATGAAGTGATTCAATGCTCAGACACTGCCTCCTCTGTAAAGCCTTTCAGCCCAGCATAAGTAGTACTTGCTTTAGCTTCTATATTTCCTCTATACTTTCTCTATCTCCTACATAAACCCCATTTTTTTTACTGGCTTACGTGTCCTTTTCCCCAACTAAAACATGTAGTTCTTACTATGCCTTGATCCTAGCTGACATGCAAATATTTAAAATTCAATACAACCGGGTCAAGCGTGGTGGCTCACGCCTGTAATTTCAACACTTTGTTAGGCCAAAGTGGATCATTTGAGGTCAGGAGTTCAAGACCACTCTGGCCAATATTGTGAAACCCCATCTCTACTAAAAATACAAAAATTAACTGGGTGTGGTAGCACACGCCTATAATTCCAGCTACTCGGGAGGCTGAGGCAGGAGAATCACTTGAACTTGGGCAGCAGAGGACACACTGAGCCAAGATCACACCACTGCACTCCAGCCTGGGTGAGAGTGTGAGACTCCGTCTCAAAAAAAAAAAAAAAAATCCAACATAACCTCCTACAAGTTAAGACACACAAATGACTTAATGGTACATTCAAGTCCTTTCAAATAAAACAAACTGTTTACAGTTTCACACATCACCACGCCAATTCTCAAGGCTTTTCCATGGTACCTATCAACCCCCTTTCCCTGGAATCTCCCTCCCCTCCCCATCCACCCAAAAAACCTAACTAGTACTTACCCAAACTTTAAAAATTTCTGGCATTACATGCTTTAAGTGGTCTACCTTAGAATTCCTACACTGGTTTAGACATATCTAGACCATTACACGAAATCTTTCATAATGACCTATTTGTGTCTATAGCTAGCACACGACTACCTCGAAAACGCACTATTCATCTCTGTAGCCCTATTACCTAGCATAATGCCTAGCATAAAACAGATATATGATAAATGTTAGCAAAATGAAGCAATCAAGGGTGAGAAATGATATCTGATTTTAGCTTTTCACCTTTAATTCTTATCACATCATTTAGAAAGTTCGTAACTGCTAATATTTACAGGTCCTAAGTGGTTTTAATAAAAGAGACAAAGTTGGATATTTATAAGATGTATGGGTTTTTTTTTTTCTTTTAATTTCTCGTAGAGATGAGGTCTCACTTTGTTGCCCAGGCTGGTCTCAAACACCTGGGCTCAAGAGGTCCTCCCACTTCAGCCTCCCAATGTGCTAGGATTACAGGCATGAGCCACTGCATCGGGCCCTGAAGTTTAAAGTGCTATTTTATGATCAATACTAATTTCTACCAGCAATTAATGTTAATGAAGCAAACACATAATGAAAAGAATAATCTTGGCTTCAAATTCAGTATTAAACATTCTGTGTATGTACCTAACAGAATATCTCAATTCCAAGCTCCAAATCATACAATAAAATTAAATAGATTAAACAGATTACAATACCGCTTCCATTTTTAGACTTCTTCTGCCCTGGTTTCTTCTTTGAGGCAGCTGCTTCAGAGGGAGGGGTGGGCTGTTTAGTAACTGGGACAGGTTCTACTTTTTTGCCAGGAGTCTTTGATGCGTCACTTTCTTTGATGACCTGCTCTTCAAGTACAGGCTTTTGTTTCTTTTCCTTCTTTTTTCTTTCCCTAACACTACTTGAAGTTTCAACCACATTCAATGGAACAGGTACAACTTGATCATCTTCTACTGCCAAAGCATCTGATAATTTAAAGTCTCGAGGTACACTCTCAGAGTCGGATTCATGGAGGTTTCCATTCTGGATTTCTTTCTTTTTATTCTTTTTCTTTTCTGCTTTCTTTTTATCTGTTTTGGTAGGAATAAGCTTTTGTTCTCTTTTTTGTTTTGCCAGAACTTCATCATATAACGTTTCTTTCATGAAAAGCCAGAAGAAGAGGAAAATTACTGTAATAACTATTGAAGGAATAAGAACAATAAAATATGCTGACTCATAAAACTCCATGGTACTTTTGTCAATGTGATCCTATAAAACCTAAATAGGGAAGAAGGTGGGGACAAAAAAAAAAAGAACCTGTCAGTCTCATAAAAATTAAATTCAAAACTGCTGCTCTTTCAAGTGGCATTTCAAATCTAACCTGACTTACAAATCCAAACAGGTTAGTTCTTTAAATCACATTCTGATTTATTTGCCAACTATAATTCATATATACTATGAAAAATAAGCCAAGTGGTAACTAGAAGGAGTAGAACACATCCTTCCATTTCTAAATCATGTGAAAATATCTTAATTGAAGAGAAAAAATTTAAATATTCATTACTTTCTTTTCCCAAAATATCCACTTTGGTACTTTATTAGTAGTTAACTTTTTTTGTTTATTGTACAGTGTTGATAACTACTACACGTGAAAATAAGGAAGTACTATTACCAACTCAATGGACATTCATTAAAAGTGTCATATTCTGAAATGCACACACACGCAAAAAGAGGTGGTTAATTTACAGATTAAGACTAGTCACAAACTGCTTGCATCTTTACACCAGTGACTATCAGCCTCACGATGCAGTGGGATCTATCAAGGATATAAAAATCTAATAAAATTAAAATTGAAATGTTAGGATGTGGCATTTAGCATTAAAATAAATTACAGACCAAGCGCAGTGGCTCATGCCTGAATCCCACCACTTTAGGAGGCTGAGGCGGACGGATCACTTGAGCCTAGGAGTTCCAGTCTACCCTGGGCGACATGGTGAAACCCTGTCTTTACAAAAAAAAAAAAAAAAGACAAGAAAATTAGCTGGGTGTAGTTAAGTGAGCCTGTAGTCCCAGCTACTTGCAGGCTGAGGTGAGAGGATCACCTGAGCCTTTGAAGTCGAGGCTTCAGTGAGCTGTGACTCTGCCACTGCACTCCAAGCCTGGGCAACAGAGCAAGTCTCTGTCTCAAAAAAAATAAAATGGTGAAATAAATTACAAGTTAGGAACTTATCTCAGTTTTTTAAAGGCACCCCATACTGCACAAAACAAGTTATACAGCAAAAGCGAGGCTGCCATCAACACCCTACCGAAATTGCTAAATAAAAGGCTTTGCCTCATCAAAAGAACATCAGCCCTACTTTTAGATTGACTCAGTAAGTATGGGGGGGGGGGGATGTAACTTAACTACCAACATCTGCCTTGAATGTAGATATCACTTACATGAAGGGTAGTTTCTGCTAAAATTAAATCTCAAAGTAAAAATGATTCTGATGTTGAGATTCTAGATATTGATGCTCCTTACAAACATGCGTAAGCCACATAAAAGTGACTTGTATTCTTATGTCATCCTAAATGTGTTGTAGAAAAAGACAAGGTATATAATACAGATATAATTAAACATCAGGACATGTTTAGGATAAAGCAAATTAAAGTTAATTGCTGCACTTTTAATGTAAAAATAAATCTGAGACTTTTTTAAGTTTTTACATTATCAATTTGGAGAGTCTTGATATGTAATGATTAGATAAAGAAACCAAATTCTACCTAAACAGGGGACTTATTCTAAGAATTATTTTACACCTAAGAAAATATCTGATTTTAAATTGGATAAATGTTGAGTTTATTGAATATAAGACTTTGCCAGAACTATAACAACACGGGTTTGAACTGCACAGGTCCACTTACACATGGATTTTTTTTTTTTAACCAATTGTTACTGACAATACAGTATTCGCTGGACGTGAAACCCAAGTATATGGAGGGTCAACTCTGTATACTCAGGTTCCACAGGGACTACTCCAGGACTTCCAGCATGCTTAGATTTAGGTATACACAGGGGTCCTGAAGCCAATCTCCTGCATATACCAAGGAATGACTGTCGTTTGTTCAACAGGCATGCTATTAATCTATATGACTGAAGTAACATTTCATACTTCCATAAGCAATTTTTAATAGTATTAGTTAAACCTAGATTTACTAGGACAAGGTTTTAACAAGTTAAGGGGGAAAAGGAATCATGTGCTAACAAAATACTAAAAGAAACTCCATACAGAATTGTTTCCCTGATAATTCAAATTAACCTGAACTATCCAGGTTTTAAAATTAGACACATTTTACTGTGCCTGCATAAGTGTGATTTGTCAACCAGGAATGCTTTAAAAGAGCCCAGAATTTTTTTTTAAACATAGCATCCATAGAATACACAGCCTATTCAACATAAGCTGGGCAGCCAAGGGAGAAAAAGCACAAAACAATGAGTTGGAATGCTTCAAGTTTTTGCTTTGGTGAAGAAGAGGCGCTAAGGCACTTAGCAGCAATAACAGAAGCTGAAAAAAGGGGCAAAAGTCAAAAAGGCCTAATGAATAAGCTGTAGCCCTGTACAAACCTAGGTTTTAGGAAAGCAAAAATTATGATCAAGCACAGCAAATTCACCTGTATAGAAAAAAAAAGTAGCAAATGTTCAAGGAGAAGAGAGGGTACGAGACCACAAGAATTCTGAAACACTGATTCTTCAAATGTTTTAATGATTTTCTAGTTTCCTTTTCCAGGTCCCATATATAGGCCTGAAGGAATCAAGCTTTCTGTCTCTGGATTTTCATGGGAGTCCCTCTTCACACAATTCAATTCACCTTCACTTGAGCTCACCTGAGTCTCACTATGCACTTAGAGGAACCTAACTAGACACCAAGAGATTAAGAATCAAGAAAATGTTTGCCGCAGCCATAAAAAGGAATGAGATCATGTCCTCTGCAGGGACATGGATGAAGCTTGAAGCCATCACCTTCAGCAAACTAACACAGGAACAGAACACCAAACACCGCATGTTCTCACTCATAAGTGGGAGTGGAACACTGAGAACATATGGACACAGAGAGGGCAACAACACACACCACGGCCTGTTGCGGGTGGGGGTTGAGAGGAGGGAACTTACAGGATGGGTCGGTCAGTAGGTGCAGCAAACCACCATGACACACATATACCTATGTAATAAACCTGCATGTTCTCCACATGTATCCTGTTTTTTTTTTTTTAGAAGAATAAAAAAGAAGAAGATGTTTGCATTCCTTTAACCCAATAATCCCAATTCTTTATCCCTAGGAATTTATTTGCAAGAAGAAAACATATAGAAAGATGTTCACAGGCTGGGCACGGTGGCTCATGCCTGTAATCCCAGCACTTTGGGAGGCTGAGGCGGGCGGATCACTTGAGGTCAGGAATTCGAGACCAGCCTGATCAACATGGTGAAACCCCGTCTCTACTAAAAATTCAAAAATCAGCTGGGCGCGGTGGTACGCGCCTGTAATCCCAGCTACTCAGGAGGCTGATGCAAAAGAATCGCTTGAACTCAGAAGGCAGAGGTTGCAGTGACAGTAAGCCGAGATCACGCCACTGCACTCCAGCCTGGGCAACAGGGCGAGACTCTGTCTCAAAAAAAAAAAAAAAAAAAGTTCACAGCAACATTACATAAAAACTAAGAAATAAAACATTCAAAATCAGAATGATTTCAATCAGCAAATATCAACTCAAAGTATAGGTATTAAAACCATGAACACTAAAACTTTGTTAAATTCAATTCAATGCTGCTAAAAAATCAAAATCATATGTATTTATATGATCAAAACATTTTATGTATGCAACTTCAGTAACTAAGGAGTTGTGCCAGAATCATGGGGACAGTCTCATTTGCCTTAATACTCTAGTTTTAAACTTTGTTTAAGATAAATTCATAAAATATTATTTTAAAAAGGCAAAACATTAGTGTTTATTGAATAAATACTACAATACCAATTAATATACCTCAGATTCACATTTTACCCATGAGCATCAGAATTACATAAGGAGGAAAAAAGAGGAGACAAAAAGGAACTGAGAACGAAACTGAGGAAAATTCAGGGAAGAACAAACGAAAAGTTTTAAAAGCAGGGAGGCAAAACTGAAAAATAAAAGGAAAGAGGTTGAGACAAAGTTAATTTAGCTCTAGGTAATAAGAACCAGGTCATTAAAATTTTCTAAGTCCACAGTATACAATTCAATACATGTTTGTTGAGCTGAAAAACATGGAGACACGTAGACGCTCATGTTGTTCTTTCACAAATGGAAGAAATAATTAACACCGGTGATTTCTGCTAATTCACAACCTGAGTTATCACAAAAAATGTATAATATTTTTACACTTTTAAGAAATGGGGTCTCTATATATACACTGCTCAGGCTGGACCACATTGGCTATTCACAATACCTATGATAGCGCATTGCAGCATCAAATTCTAGAGGTCTTCCCACTTCAGCCTCCCAAGTAGCTGGAACTACACTACAAGCATGTACCAACTAGCCTGGCTTACCCTTTCTAATATTAGTTACCTCTTTAACTTCATCACTGATAAGTCATAATAGATTCCAATCTGAATGCAATAAACAGCCAGTGGTGGCAAATAGGATTTCTCTGTCAAGAGAACCAGGAGAGAAATATCCATGGAACAATAGGAAAGCAAGTCCAAACTATTTTAAAACCACATTCCACACCATTGTCTTTTATCTTTCACTTGGACATAAATCTTTCAAGAAACTGATAAAGATACTGACCCTCTTTCTCAAAGAAAAAAAGTATCCACACTCACTAAGTTTTACATATAATCTCCGGAAGGTTTCTGGATTCCCTGAAGAATATGCACAGGCCCCAGGTTTAAAATCCTGCTCTACAATGAGAGTTTTCATTCCTGCCCTATCTTAAAAGAACTAAAAAAAAAATTATAATAAGTTAACATGCATAAATAATTACGTAAGTCTTGTTTCGTCAGAGTGCACATTACAAATACTAATCAAATAGTTTTAAAATTCTATTTACTCACCCTCCTATAACTTACATTTGTTCATACAAAAACTGAGACAAATCACTGAGTTAAATTTTACAAACTTCTCAGAAGGCACAATGACCCATTTATATTAATATAACAAAGAGGTGAAACCTAAAATTTTAAGTGATATAAAAATCTGGCGGCAATTATTAGAATTTCAATAGAACTGCTTAAACAAAAAGGATAATATATTTATGTATATACAAGACAGACCACACTGTTTATATAATAAAACGATGAAACTGTTCCGGTGTGGGACATGTGAAGACACATCACACAACCATTTAAAATAATTAAGATTGTAATGCAGCAAAATACATTACACAGCAGAAAGACTAAAAGTTTTGTGTTGAGTATTATATACACTCATAGATGATACCTAAAAAATGAGAATCATTACATTTTTTGAAGGGAGATTATTACAAACATTTTACTGTTTGGTTAATTGTTCAACTTTTAAAATTTCACACTGAAACAATAATTTAAGTAACCAACCTGAATGCACAGTATTAAACTTTTAAAAGCTTAAATACATAAACATAAGAATTGTTAATATTATGAGAAAAAACTGGGGCAGTTTGATAAGTATACTATTAAATTTCAAGTAATACAACAATTTTGAATTATATTTTCTTACTATAGTGTTTCAGTTGCTTTTGCTTCTGCTATCCTTTTCTTCACATTAAAAACATTGAAAACAAATGACACAAAAAATTCATTTTATCAATATTTCTGTCCTTCAATTGACACAATTTTATCAGCTGGGGTGACTCAAAAAAACCATTAGCAAAAACTTAACAAATCAAAATTCAAGACTGAAATCTGAACACAGTGAAAGTCTTTTTCCACCAAAAAACATACAAAGCAAGCAGACACATTTGAAAAAAACAAAAACATTAAGTTGAGGGAAAGGTAATTTTCAACACAGGAATGCATAATTTCATAAAAGTTCCAGTATAAATCAATGTCTGGACAACTAAATGAATACACCTTTAAGATATGCAGGCTCCCAGAGTAGCCTATAAGAGCTTTATTTCATTATTTGAATACAGTTAAAATATTACAGAAGTAGCTGTGAGGCCTAAGCTGAAAGCTATTATTATAGGTTATTTGTAAAAATAATGTTCATAGGTTAAAAAAAACAAAAAACAACAAAAAAAACTATCTGTAATCTGATCACACTGAATCTAAATACCTGGCATTCCAAACGTGCCACTCTTCATACCATGTTTACCTTTCTTTAAACCCACAATACTATCTTATTTTTTTTTAAAACAGACAAGTTAATCTTTTTTTAAGAAAAATGATTTATGGTAAGTACTCTACAGTGATAAAAAGTTTACTATTGGTAGCCAAGTATCATTTAATTAGATTTCCATTCCGCAAAAGGTTTAGCTACAATGAACTCCTCCTGCTAAAAGTAAATATTAGCCATCATGTAGTTGATAACCTTCAAATACAGTATGCGTGTTATGTTGCAGATATATCCTGAGCAAAAGTAAATTATTTTAAGATTAGTGAATAGCAATATAATGAGGCAGTAAAATGGAAGGCAAGAGTCTTGGCTTTTAGCCCCAATTCGGCCTTCACTCAGAGTCTTACTTAAAAATTTTTATCCATGAGTTTCTTCTCACATGGCTTTAGGGTCCAAACTACTTGCATCATCTTGGATATGCCAGCCAAAAAATTAAAGTGGCCCCCAGTTGGTGGTGCCCAGAGTACCCATGGCAGAAGCAAATGCATAACCTCTTTGGTGGAATCCTTCCCCAAGCCAGGCTCCTTAAGGTTTTTAAAAATTATTATCCAGATATAAGCCCACAACACAAAATAACAGAACATGTGATAAGCCATCATGAACAAGAGGCAGCAGAAACGAGCTAAAGAATTAGATCTCCAACTGCACTCCAGCCTGGGAGACAGGGCAATACTCGGTCTCAAATAACTAAATAAATAAATAAAACCAAATGGATAGGTTAAAAATAGTTGCAAAGAGACCAATTAAAATGACTTTCAGTAGTTTAAGTAGATCTGATGACAATAAATCAATTTCAACACAGAAATACTTGGGTGGAACAACTAACAAGAAAACCCAACTATTTGAAAGTGAGTGAGGACGCTAATAAGACAATTCCAACATGTCATGCCTGGAAGGTTCCATAAATGAGGAAACCCCTTGACAAGATTAAGAATATAGGAATAGGTTCCTATCTGGGGGTTCTAGATCAGATTTTGAAGAAAATATGGGATGACCAGCTAGAAAAGATCAGCAGTCAACCAAGTGGGAAAAATCAGCAGTAGGAGGCTACTATGGATTCTAAATCAGGCAACCAAAGGAACCACTTTCTAAAGTTCCATTTAAAGCACTTCACCTTATCCCTGCAATCAAATCTAAAAATCTTTGCCATGTCCTTTGTATGAAATCTCCGCCTATCCTTCAAAACCCAGCTTAAATCAAACCTACGAATATGTAATTTCAACTCTCTTCCACAATAGTCTTTATTATCCATTTGTTATTTAGCACTGACCATATGTCAGGACTGCTCTAGGACACTCTGAGTAGACAGCAGTAAAAGGGCCACAAACCCTGCACTCACAGAGCTAACATTCTACTAAGTGGTAAGACAGACCAACAATTAGTATGCAGTATATGAAAGGGTAATAAGTAGCAAGAATAGTGATAAGGAGGGAAGAGAAATAGGGAGCACAGGAAGATGTGAACAGTGGTTAAATTTTATTTAATTTTTTTTTAATTATTTAATATAGAGACAGGGTTTTGCCATGTTGCCCAGGCTGGTCTCAAACTCCTAATGGTTAAAATTTAGAGTAGAATGGTCAGAGATTATTCCATTTTTTAAAAAATGAGATCTCAATAAAGACCTGAAGTAAGTGAAAGATAGAGCCATGTTGCTATCCATATCTAAGTGAAGAGCAAAATACAGTGAATGAGGGAAGAGCAAGCACAAAGATCATGAGACAGTAACATACCTGCTATATATGAGCAAGAGCAGTAAGGACAACACGGTTCGGATAGAATGAACAAAAGGATAAACTGATGAGGTCAAAGAGAATTTGAAAGGGAGAGGGGATGTGGTTAACAATTCATGTAGTTTCTTATAGGAAAAGGATTGTGGCTAACACTCTCAGTAATATGGGAAAACTACTGGAGGGATCTGACTAGGGAAGGGTGTAGGGAGAAAGTAAAATCAGGGAGAACTGTTAGGTGACAACTGAAATAATTTAGAGATGATGGTAGCAGGTGAGGTGGTCAAATTTTTGATACTTTATAAAGGTAGAGCCAAGATGATTTGTTGATGGACTGGATGTGGGGTATGAGAGAATAAACAAAGCCAAAAGCAATTCCAAAGCTTTTAGACTAGGCCAAAAACAAAAGGAGCTGCCCTTTACTGAGATAGGGGAAAAGCGGCAGGGACATGATTAAGGCTGGAGATAAGGAGTTAGGTTTTAGGTAAGTGGAGATGTCCAGTAGACAGCTAAATAAGAGCTGTCACGTGACAAGTGAAGGCTGGAGATATAAATTTGGAAGTATTCACAAACGGACTATATTTAAAGCCATAAACTTGGATAAAATCCCAAACAAATGGGTATAAATAGAGACCAGGTCTCAAGACTGAAGCACTGAAATTCAACAACAGGAAAATGAAGAACTCTCAAGGGAGACTGAGGAGAGCTAGAAAGAAAACTATGAGTTTGCTGTCCTGGAAGCTAGATGAATAAAGTCTATTAAGGAGGAGAGATGGATCAATTTTGTCAAATGGAGTTGGTAAGTAAAATACAATGAAAACTAGTAATTGACTTCTGAATTTAGCAACACAGACGTTACTGGTGACTTTGACCAAAGCAGTAGAGTAGTGGTGATCAAAACCTAGTTGAAATGAATTTAAAAGTTAGAAGAACTCTAGCAAGTGTGGACAACTCTTTGAAGCAGCTTTCCTGTGAAAGAATGCAGAGAAATAAGATGGAACTTGGAGGAGAATATGAGGTTAACAGTTTGGTTTTTAAAGATGGGAGAAATTACAGCATGATAATATGCTGACAAAAAAATGATCCAGTAAAAAGGGAAAGAATAATGATGCAGGAGTGAGAGGCAATGTTTTCAAATAGCAAGAAAAGACAGAATTTGGACAAGTAGATAGAGTGACTGGCCTTAGATGGTAGCACAGCCAGTTCATCTGCAGAAACATAAAGAAGGGAGAATATAAGAGCACAGACCCAGGACAGGAAAGGAGGTAGATGGTATAGACATTTGTGAAAATTCTGTTCCTAATGCTACTATTCTCTTTATGAAATGAGAAGCAAAATCATAAGCAGAGAATAAGGGGAAAAAAGATGGTGGCCAGGCACGGTGGCTCATGCTTGTAATCCTAGCACTCTGGGAGGCCAAGGAGAAAGGATTGCTTGAGCCCAGAGTTCAAGACCATCCTAGACAACACAGCAGAACCCTGTCTCTACAAACAATAAAAAATTAGCTAGACGTGGTGGCATGCACCTGTAGTCCCAGATGCTTGGAAGAATAAGGCAGAAAGATCGCTTGAGCACAGGAGCTCAAGGCTATAGTAAGCCATGATTTCACCTCTGCACTCCAACATGGGTGACAGAGGGAGACTCTGTCTCAAAAAAAAAAAAAAAAGACAGCGTTGAAGGTCTTATAAAACACATTATAATTATTGTTGTAGTTCTCATTCTTTGTAAGTTGCACTCACTTTAATTTTCCACTTAAGTTTTTGAATGCAGGGTATTTGACAGTGTTCACAAATAAATTTGCTGACTTTAAATGAATTTATAATCTCGCTGAGAAAGGAAGTATATAGTTCTACAAACCTAACTACAGCAAAAATCCTAACTTGAGCCTCTATATGGTTCTACTCTTCTAGCTCAAGTACCATGTCTACAGCTAGTTCTCCTCCTAAAATTCCAGAGCACTTATTCTCTATTTACATAGACATGCATATAATTCTATGAGACAGTAAATGGTTTCAACTAATATAGCAAGGCAGCAACATACTGCAGTGTGATAAAGAAAATAAAATTGAACTCAAAATCTAAAACAAATCCAAATACATACAAAAATTTAGTTTACTGTAAGTTATTTCTAATCAGTAGAAGGCTGTATCATTCAAATCGACTAAAAACATCCAAATAAAGTTTCAAATACAAGAAAAAATATAAAGCACTTGAGGGCCAGGCGTGGTGGCTCACACCTGTACTCCCAGCACCTTCAGAGGCCACAGCGGGTGGATCACTTGAGGCAGGAGTTTAAGACCAGCCTGGCCAACACGATAAAACCCTGTCTCTACCAAAAATACAAAACTGAGCTGGGTGCAGTGGCACGCACCTGTAATCCCAGCTACTCAGGAGGCTGAGGCAATGAGAATCACTTGAACCCAGGAGGCAAAGGGTTGCAGCAAGCCAAGGTCACGCCACTGCACTCCAGCCTGGGTGACAGAGCGAAAATCTATCTGAAAAAAAGAAAAAATAAAAAGTATTTGAAAACACAAGAAAATACATAGGCTCATTTTACATAGTTCTATAGGTTTAAATATTTTTAAGTATATTCCATTTGCAGTAAGAATTTTTAAAAATAAATGATTCTACAAATCAATTTAAAAAAACAAAAAATTCAATGAGAAAAACAGACAAAGCATTAACCATTTCCTGAAACAGCCATCAAAATGCAAAAACTCATCTAAATTCCTATTGTCCTAGTCAGTCACTACAACAAAAGTATAATGGCCCCGGAGTGAACAACACAATTATACAATTATCTTTTAAAATAAGAGGAAAAACATTCAAAGCAAGCAAAAGACAAAACAATCCAGGAAATCCAAACATCGAATTCTCCAACATGGGAATCCCATTTACAGTATCTTTCCTAAGATTAACTTTATAGACCACAGTAAAATTTCAAAGCTATGGTACAATTTCTCCTTTTAAACTGCAAGACAGTTATTTCTATGACTCACATCTTATTAACACACCCCTTACTTCAGCAATATCCATTCTAAAGTACTGCTAACCCAATCTGAAATGAATACAACTAATGCCAGAAATGAGTAATGAAATTTAATTTCTCCATTAGGTATCATGTCACAACAAATGAGACTTCTATTTTTTAATGAAACTTTTTTCCCTTTAATATGAGAATAGATCGATCCATTTGAACAGCTTTCCCACGAAACTGAAAAGGAATTGCAGAGATGATAGCTGCTGAGAGTATCTTTTAGACTTCTGCTTACTCATTATGCCCAAACCAGCCCATTTTCTCAGGAAAAGGCACTGCTCATTTAAAAACACTTCCATGGGAAATAATCTGGTCAAAAGTTTATTCGGTAAAAAAAAATCTAATTTATAATTAGACAAACTGAAAGCTTGAATACCAAAAAATTAATAACTTTTTAAAATAGTCTTTCAAATCAACACATAAAATCAGTTTTCGAAGACAAAAGAACATAAGTCATCAAAACTGTTCAAAAATTAACACAACATGAAATTCATACCAATAATGTAACCGTAAAACAGCTACACCACGTACAGAAGCTTTCCTCCCCTTAAAATCTACCATCTTGACCTACTTTTCCTTTCATAAGATTTCGGAGTAAGAAAGGGCCATCTAATCCAACTAGCCACTCAGAGATTAGACCCAGCTGAACAGGCAGCCAGCCTATGTTTGAAAAGCAGGGATGAATACCTCCCATAAACCCCTTTTATTTCTTTAGAAAGACAAGTTCTTTTTAGTTTTGATCCAAAATCACATCATCCTATAACTTCTCCCAGTGGTCCTAGCTCTACCCTAACCATAACAAATCTGTCCAATCCCACTACCACAGGGTAGTCTTCATAACTGATGCTTAAACTTAATGAAATTAAATTTAGCAGCAAATAGAAAAACTTACATCAAAATTTGTCATTCACAAAAATTTATCATCCTTTGGAAAAGTTTAGCTAGGGTATTAAAGTTGAACATAATGGATTAATAAAATATTAATAAAATAACTCTTAGGTGTATCACCTTAGGTCACTCAACAATGGAAGTACTAAAACATCTCACAAACTAAACGTGAAATGTAAATTAGAATATCAAATACTACCAAAAATGACTACTGAAAAAGTTTTGCTTATGAAAACAAGAATTTTTAATTCTTGTCCAAGAACACCCAATTAAAGGCAAAATAGCCCAAATACACACAAAAAGTTTGGTATATTATCACAGTGCCATTTCAAATCACTAAGTTAAAAAAATAGATTTAATAAGTAGCGTTGACACAAATGAGAAAAAGACACAAGAGAAAGCTTGTTTGTTTTTCCAAAGGCCAGAGTCTCCATTAAGATTTTACAGCCATAAATTCTGATCTACAGTTTCTGCCAATCCAGAACACCCCCTACTGCCCCCTTCCTACCACAAATATTGACATAAAAATGGCTCACGGATCACCTGAGGTCAGGAGTTCCGAGAACCGCCTGGCCAACATGGCGAAACCCCGTGTCTACTAAAACTACAAAAAATAAGCCGAGCGTGGTGGCGGGAGCCTGTTAATCCCAGCTACTCCGGAGGCTGAGGCAGGAGAATCGCTTTCAATCTGCGCTTCTGTGCGGCAGAGGTTGGCAGTGAGCCAAGACTGCGCCACTGCACTCCGCCCTGGGCGATAGAACGAGACTGTCTCAAAAAAAAGGAAAAAAAAAATGGCTCAATGGCCACAAAAGCCCTGGGACTCAGGAAAAACTCTTGGGAAGGAAAAATCTCTCTGGAAAAAAACTACCTCTATCCAATCTAGTCTGTACAGGATAGTATTTGCAGATATACTCCTGCCAGAGGTGAACTTCCAGTCAAAATGAACAAGAGTAGCACATACAAACGGGGAGTAGATCCCAAAAAACTGATAACAGAATGTGAAAGACTATTAAAACAAAAATTTCAGCCATTAGAGTTATAAAAGAAATCAGAAACACAGAAAACACTTGTAAAAAAAACAAAAATTAGAACTTGAACTTTATAAATTATGTGTGTACATACATATGTACACAGACATACAAACACCCAACCCAGCAATTAAAAGCTAAATGACCTGATAACTATATAAAGTTGAATTATCAAACAAGACAGACTTGATTAAAAAACTGACAATGTACCACAAAAAATTATACATAAGGGAAAATATGAAAGAAAAATTAACAGACATAAAGGATACATGAGAATGTCCAATAAATCAAATGGGAATTCAAGGAGAGGAAAGAACAAAGAAACAGTGGCTGAGAATTTTCAAAAACTGTTGAAAGCTATGGATCTTCCAATTCAGCAAAGGCAACAAAATTTGAACAGAATAAAAGATATTTAAACGTATTTGTTGTAACTCAAGCAAGTCTTGTGTAACTCAAGCAAGTCTTGAAAGCAACACAGAAAAGAGTACCGAAAAATTTAGACTTACATAGTACTTAGCAATAGAAGCCAAAGGATAATGTAATAAAATCTCCATAGAAACAATGACCATTAATTACCACAGAATTCTAGAACCTGCTGAACACTGGAATATTAGTTTTCAGAGTAAGTCTCTCAGCTATGCAACAAACAAAACTGATCAACATTAGTAAATAATTAGTAAAAATTATTTCAGACTTTATATGAAATTTACTAACCCAGAATGTAATTTTTTTTTTTTAATGAACAGTACCTCTTTCCAACCAGAGTATGACTGATTGAGAAACCAATATTCTTTTTTTTTTTTTGAGATGGAGTCTCACTCTGTCGCTGAGGCTGGAGTGCAGTGGTGCGTTCTTGGCTCACTGCAAGCTCCGCTTCCTGGGCTCCCGCCATTCTCCTGCCTCTGCCTCCGGAGTAGCTGGGACCACAGGCGCCCGCCACGACGCCCGGCTAGTTTTTTGTATTTTTAGTAGAGACGGGGTTTCACCATGTTAGCCAGGATGGTCTCAATCTCCTGACCTCGTGATCCGCCCGCTTCGGCCTCCCAAAGTGCTGGGATTACAGGTGTGAGCCACCGCACCCTGCTGAAAAAGCAATATTCTTATTCTTTCACTAGGTATTACAGCTGACCTTTGTTTTTCTCTAATAAACTTTTCGGGAATGTACAAAGAAGAGTGCTAGCAAAGAGTTTTCCCTCTCTGGCCCCTCAATTATTCCAAGCTTCCGTGTACAAAGCCATATGAAATTAGGACAAATCTTCACAGACAGTCAAGTACACCAATTAAATGGTGAAAGCCTGAATTTTTTTTTCTAAACCTTACAATCTATTCTGTAGTCTACATTTTAATTTCTACACTTCTACAACCTACATTTCTACTTTTTTTTTGAGATAGGGTCTGAATGTCGCCTAGACTGGAATGCAGCGGCGCGATCTCGGCTCACTGCATCCTCCCCCTCCGGGGCTCAAGTGATTCTCTGGCCTCAGCCTCCCAAGTAGCTGGGATTACAGGTGCCCGCCACCATGCCTGGCTAATTTTTGTATTTTTCGTAGAGATGGGGTTTCACCATGTTGGCCAGGCTGTTCTCAAACTCCTGACCTCAAGTGATCCGCCCGCCTCGGCCTCCCAAAGTGCTGGGATCACAGGTATGAGCCACCATGCCAGCCCTTCTGCATTTCAATTTTAATGTTCATATTCCACAGGGAAATTCCTATCATTGCTATTTAAGAAAAAGCAAAGAGATTCGACATCTACACAAACAGCAAAATTGTGAATAAACGGCAAAATCTTACACACAATCTAAAAACAAGTAAAAATGTAGAATCCGATAAAATTAAGAAATGTTCTCATTCTGATTCACTGAAATTAAGAGGCATTTGCTTTAATACATTCACAGTCTTATGTGTTTATCATTCTCTGAAATTGCACCTTAAGAACTATGGCTTAAGAAAACATTCCCTGAAGATTTTTACTCACTTATTATACAAAGTTTAGCTTATACTACTCAAAAAGTGTAAGCCAAATGAGTAACTCCCCTTTTCAAATATATGTTCTCCCATCCATCTGGGAGCCCAACACAGAGTCCAACGCACAATGTTGTCAAATATTTACTTCTCTGAACATAAATAACTTTATATAGGTGGTCCTTGTGAGTTCTTCCCTTTGGATTTTTTTTCAAAATTATCCTTCGTATATACAGTATATACTAATCCTATTGGTGTTCACTGGTACTCTGAAACACAAAATCAAGGATGTTTTCTCATGATATGGACTTCACCATAATGTTCTATTCTTGAAGCTGCAAAAAGAGTCTATGACAGAAAAAAAATCAAAAAATACAAATATAATTACCTTGAATTGGAAATAAGTGTAGCTTTGATATATTAACAAAGTTTAAGTCTACAGTGGCAAAAAAAAACTTTGTCAAAAAAAAGAAAGGTTCTATTCTTTTGACATCACTCGCAATAACAGGAAACCTAAACAAGAAATTAGTGAGAGAACCGATCTTACTAAGAACCTTAGGGAGCTAACGCCAAGAAAACGTAGTCCTTGTGATTTCACCAACTGAAAGTTGGTTTAAGTATGTAAATTATGTAATTAACATAATTAAAACACAGCACACCATGAACCTTCAAAATTTGTGATTGCAAAGACTGCCTTCCAGACAACAGAAATACGAGGTAAGAGGCTGAAAGGTGATCAGTTATCAGAACCTAAAATATAGCCACAAGTAAAGGCTCCTATCCTATGGTCATCCTTAGACACAACCACCTCAACAGCCATGCAAAGATAGATGTTGCCTTCAACAGACACAGCTGCCATGATCCTACATTTCAAATTCCATGAAAGGCTTCTGCTTTCCTCACTATTAGAAGATGCCTAAGAGTTAGGGGGAAAAAAGTAAAAGCTATTAAATATCATGTACTAAAAATAGAAAGTAGTCAAATTAAAATTGATGAATTTATTTTAGGTAAATCCAGACAATGTTACTAAAAAATACAGGCACATCAAAAGCCATCCACTATAAACCATTTATTTATTTTTTTAATTTTACTTTTTTTTTTATTTATTTATTTTTTTTTTGAGATTGAGTCTCACTCTGTCGCCCATGCTGGAGTGCAGTGGCGCAATCTCAGCTCACTGAAAGCTCCGCCTCCCAGGTTCACACCATTCTCCTGCTTCAGCCTCCCGAGTAGCTGGGACTACAGGCGCCTGCCACCACACCCAGCTAATTTTCTGGTATTTTTAGTAGAGACGGGGTTTCACCGTGTTAGCCAGAATGGTCTTGATCTCCTGACCTCATGATCCACCCACCTCGGCCTCCCAAAGTATTGGGATTACAGGCGTGAGCCACCGCGCCCAGCTGCCAAACCAGTCACTATTAAAAAAAAATCACTCCAATACCTTTTTAAATAAAAGGGTTACTAAATCAGGAAAACCCAATACACATTATGGAATGTCTGATTTTGTCAGAACATTCAATAAAGTAAACAAGCTATCCTTGGAGACAAGATTGATAAATCCTGAACATGGCTGAATAGTGGCATAAATTGGAGAATATTTAAAAGGTTAAACAATAATATCCCAAAGTTGCCAATTAATGGTTTGGAAAGTATCTTAACAATGTACCAAAAAACTCAGTTCTTAGCCTGACCTTACTAACATTTTAATCAATTACTTAAAGATAATCTTGCCAGTTTACAAATGTGTTGAATACCAGGGCAACCAACTAAAGGTTTCAGAAAGGAAGATTTGTATTATCCTGTGTTACTCTTTCAGTTACCTGGTTAGAATAGCAGAAATCCTGACAACTAGTTCAGATAAGCTGGAACACCACGTTACTAAGTCTACTACAGACTTACCCCACATAATGAGCTGTTCATTTAACTGGTTTTCATCAAAATGGCTCTTGAAAATTACCACTTTTCAAGCAGTGACCTTTTTTGGTATTAGTGACTGTTTACCTAAGCACACACAAAATAAATATTCTATAGAGTGAAATTTCAACATTTATGATTTCAGGCAAAGACACACTCAATGTTTTATTCAACATAATTATTTCCCGTCAGCGTACATCATATGGAACAGATCTATACTGTACATATAGTACACTGGATGAACCTAGATATGCTTTGTGTACATATGCAGAGCAAGAAAGTCAATGAGCTTCCAGCTTCTACAACTCCGTCTTTTCTGCATGTGTTCTGTTTCCCGTGTTGTGAACAACTTGTGTTTATCTGTTATTGCCCTAGTGGTGCTTTTCTGTGCAGACAACTTAAGTGCAGACAGAATGCAAGATAACTCTGAACTCCAGAAAGCTTGAATTGGTGTAAAAACACAGTACAGAAGAAACAGATTTTCCAAAAAGTGACACCCTACCAACTACACTACCATCCACTATCAAATCTTCTTTCTCCTTTGGCAAATACAATTAGCCTTTATTATACTACATTATATTTTATATATAAAGTGTATTTACTTTCAACTTGTTTATACCTACACAAATTTGTCTTCATTGTTAGATTAATATTTACCTACGTGTGAAAACTGTTTGGGATGAAATACCGCATCATAATTCCCTACTAAAATTAATGGAAATATGCTTTCATTTAATAGCTTTTAAATTAGCAGCAGGGTTTTCAAGAATGAATTCAAAACACTGAATATTTGATTTTCAAGTTGGAGACAACAAGCAAAAATATTTCTGACAACAATGGATACCAATCCAAACTCAAAAATGAAAAAAAAAAAAAAACAAAAAAACTCTACTCTGCTTGAGTGGGAATAGCAACTCCAAAACAGAATGAAGAAACACAGGATGAGTGAGACCAAGCAGCAAAAGCAAGAATCGCATTTCAACGCTTAAAGATTCTAATTATTATATAATCATAAATTAGTGTGATGCTAATATCAGATGTGTTCTGTAGAGCTGAATAATATTCAACAAGATTAAAAGATTTGTGCAAAGGAAGGGAACAGATCACTGAACTAGAGCACTCGGGATACACTATGAATACTACTCAGGATACATAAGCTGAGATTCAAAAAGCAAGTAAGACTAACATAGGTAGAAATGAAGATAACGACTTCCAATAAAGATCCCCTCCAAATACTTAGTAATAGTGTGAAGTATCACTTTTGCACCAACCTTTTGCACGAATATAAAAGGAAATTATTTAAAAGATATGGCTAAACTCAAAACTAAAATAAACATCGTACTGGGTGAGAAATGCAATAAAAATTCAAAACAGTAACCCATATCTTAAGTGGAGTAGAGGGAAGAAGGAACCAGGAAGATGGCTGGATAGTTCAGTTCCGAAAGGTAACAGCAACAAAACAGAATCAGGTTCACCACCTGACACCAAGGGGTCAAGATTTGCACAGCTTGTAAAAACAGAGGTTTTAAAAAAATAAAAAGGTAAAAAAGGAGAGGGGAGGAGAGGGGAGAAAAACGATGACACTGCAAATCCAGAGCTATAACTTTACAGAAGCTCCAAGCCTGGAGAAAAAAAAAGACAACAAAACATCCGATGTCATAGCAAATTAAAAATTAGTAATTCCTTAATGCAAAGCTAGCGTTCGTTCACATTCCCCAATTGCTTTGTAAGTGTTTTGTTATTCCTTGACTGGTGTATTTCTTGTCTCCTTTCACCTACTATACCTATCTCTTTATTTTTCAGTTTCTTACGATTCTTAGAACTTTTAGTTGGGAAGGGAAAAAAAACTAAGCAGCTAGTCCAAACGTGTTTCCCACTGTGAATTTTGTTGATAGTACCCTCACAATGTTTAACGAGGTTTTTTTTGGGGGGAGGGGGTTGTCTATTTCTGATCAATTTGTAAATTCAAAAACAAGATTAAATTTCAGAGTTTTGATTTGAATGCAAGAGTTGTCAAAATAATGAGTCTGTCCAACATTAAAACCAGTTTTTAATCCAAAACATAGGAAGAAATTTAATGATAAAAAACAATCATATAAAAACATGAATTCACACCAGATGTTTTATGAAACGGTCTGACAAAGATTTTTAAATTTGAACATGTTAAAGAAGGAGATAGAGGTTTTCTAAGTAGCAAAAGGGTTGCCAAACAAAAAGAGAATTGAAACAGGTGATTATGAAAAAGCAATTCCAAATTTAAAATATGAAAATTATAGATACTGGCATATAGACTCAACAGATACAACACACTCTAGACAAAATAGAAAAATAAAATGGTAAATTGCTAGATAGTAATGAATTCACCTAGTATGAAGCACAGAAAAGAGAAAAAAAAGACAGAACAATTAAAGACACGGGATAAACTCAGACTCCAAGACAGGTCTAGCAAAAGAGAAAAGTGAAAATAAAAGAAGCAATATTTAAAGAGGTGAGAATTTTTCAAAATTAAAGATTTGATTCCTCATACTGTAAGTATACTCTAAGTACAGGCTGTATACATAGAAGTTTGTCCATACATATTTAAAATACCAAGCACGAAGATCTACTTCACAATATATATGCAAAACAATTTAAGAAAACCACATGCAAACACTGGCATCACTCTGAAATATTTACAAAACACTTAGGATGTCAAATAGGGATTGGAGGAGGGACTTCAAAGTTTATTGAATAACTATCCGAAGTTTGTTTTTCAAAACATTCCTACATACAGTCACCCCTCAGTATGCGCCAAAAATTGGTTTAAGGACACACACAGGTACACCAAAATCTGCCCACAGTCAAGTCCCATAGCCCACCTACTCAGGTTTCACCATCCTGCTCCACGTATAAGTGGACCCATGCAGTTCAAACTCATGTTGTTCAAGGGTCAACTGCAATTATTTTCTTATGACTCTAAAAGTTGTAGATGCAATCCTCGAAACAACTCCATACTGTCAAAGTATTATTTCAAAGCATCTATAAATAAACACATTTTAGCCCTTAAAAACTGAAATGGTAAGCAGTGGAAATCTTGGAGAAAAGAAAACAGCATAAAGGGGAAGAAACAAAAATCAATTCCAGGGAAAGAACTGTGAGACAACATAAAACTTTGTAAGACAACATGCAAGAACATCTTCATAACCGTGAGGTAGAGAAGAATTTCTTAAACTAGACACAAAGTACAAATTATAAAAGGAAAACACTGATAAATTCAACTACATTAAAATTTTTAACTTTTAATAGAGACACCATAAGAAAGTCAGAAGACAAGCCACAAAGTAGGAAGACATTTATAACACATAATTGGCAAAGAATTAGTATTCAGAACATATGAAGAAATCTTGCCACCCAAAAAGATAAATCCAACAGAAAAATGAACAGTCATTTCAGAGAAAAGGAAACTAGTGCCCAGCAAACTCTGAAAATATGTTTTCTCTCATTAATCAGAAATGCAAGGCCAGGTGCAGTGGCTCACGCCTGTAATCACAGCATTTTGGGTGGCCGAGGCGGGCGGATCACCTGAGGTCAGGAGTTCGAGACTAGCCTGAGCAACATGGAGAAACCCCACCTCTACTAAAAATATAAAATTAGCCAGGTGTGGTGGCACATGCCTGTAATCCCAGCTGAGGCAGGAGAATTGCTTGAACCCGGGAGGCGGAGGTTGCGGTGAGCCGAGATCGCACCATTGCACTCCAGCCTGGGCGACAAGAACAAAATTCCGTCTCAAAAAAAAAAAAAAGAAAAGAAAGAAATGCAAGACATACAATGTATCACACACAATAGGCTAACTGGTTTTTGCCATTATCATGTATAGGGAAGAACGTGGAGCCATCACACATATACACTGGTGACAGGAATAAACTGGCACACCTATATTGGAAAGAAAACAATTTAGCACTAACTAGTAAAGTTGAAAATGTCTGTCTCCTACAATCCAGCAATTCTATTTCTAGCTAGTCATAAGTCCCAAAACTATCTACACTCTAGTCTCAACTCACTAGTGATTAGCATAAAACTTAGGTCTTGACTAGCGTTTTTAGTTTTAATGAAATAGAATAGCATGGAATAGTATACCTGATAATATACTGAGTCATAATTTAAAATGTGTTTCTTATTGTGAGTGATAACAAAAAGTTTGAAAAAAAAACACTATCCTAGAGACACAAGTGCAACAAATAGACCTATGCTATTCACGGTGTTCATAGCAGCACTGTGTATACTAACAACAAAAATACCTAGAAACCCAAATGTCCAACAACAGGAAACAGGCTGTAAAATATTCATACATGAAGTAGCCAAATTAGTTAGAGCTACATACAACATGGTGAAAGAATATCCTGGGCCGGGCATGGTGGCTCATGCCTGTAATCCCAGCACTTTGGGAGGCCAAGGCGGGTGGATCACAAGGTCAGGAGATCGAGACCAGCCTTGCCAACATGGTGAAACTCCGTCTCTACTAAAAATATAAAAATTAGCTGGACGTGGTGGTGCATGCCTGTAATCCCAGCTATTCAGAGGCTGATGCAGGAGAATCGCTTGCACCTAGGAGGCAGCGGTTGCAGTGAGCCAAGATTGCGCCACTGCACTTCAGCCCAGGCAACGGAGCGAGACGCCATCTCAAAAAAAACAAACAAAAAAAAAGAATATCCAGATAACAAGGTTGAGGGGAAATAGGAAGTTACAAATAAACTCATACAGAAGGATTCCATTTAGAGTTCAAAAACCAACAAAACAACAA
This sequence comes from Pongo abelii, assembly GCF_028885655.2. Lineage (NCBI taxonomy): Eukaryota > Metazoa > Chordata > Mammalia > Primates > Hominidae > Pongo > Pongo abelii. The sequence continues at coordinate 59,636,045 of NC_072000.2, read as the reverse complement.
AATAGTTTAGGGATACAACTAGATCTGGCAAAACTAAAAGAAAAGCAAAGGTAAGAAAGGTAGTGGTTAGAGTGTGGGAAGGGACGTAAAGAAATAAAAAGGATTATGTTCTCAAACTGGATATTAGATACAAGGCTGTTCATTATGTCTTTATATCTTACAAGTATTCTTAAAATATTATTTCATACGTATTTTATTTTAAAAGAAAAAATTTAAATAGAGCTGAGAGAAAGGTACACGGGTGTTCAGTACACAGATGTTCATTTTATATTTAATCTTTAAATTGTACATATACATTATATATTCTCTTATATGTCTGAGTCATTTAATAGTGGTTTCAACTTTCAATAAAACAATAAAAAGACAAGTAGGAAGAGATAAATGTAAATCAAAACAAACAAGCAAACAGGCATAAGCTTCCCTGCTTCTTAACTTATACAATTACAATACAAGCACTGA